>NC_058116.1:21608125-21925833 GCF_914725855.1 Thunnus albacares
GTGGGTGTTGGAGTCCTCCGCTCTGAAAACTGATATGATTGAGATTTAATATTAATGCTTTAACACAGAACACTTTCACAGCAGCAGCAAGAAGGGGAGAAAACGTGGCAACACATCTTCTGTTAAAGTGGCTCTTCATGCAGCGTCATCTTACCGAGGGGATGCTGAATCCCTAAACCTTCACCTGACCGGGTCATAAGCCAGAAGTCTATCAAAGGGATCAAGAGATTTGCAATCTGGCTGCTAAATTCAGCCTCATCCCATGAAATTTCATTAATTATGAATAATGACTCAAAATGTGAGTATCACGAAACTTTCAATGAGTGATTCTGGTACAATGTTATCGTGAGTTACTAACATTTTCCCTTTCTTGTCATTTCTCCGTAATTGTTTTGGTGAGTGATAAAGACTAAATATTTACTCATTTCCATTCTGAAGTTGGATGACTTCACTACTGATGACAGGTGCATTTATGATGAATGCCTTAATGAGCACTACATACAATTAGCTGCCACATATAATTAACCAGAGCTGTGTGTAATGGTCGTACAGAAAAGAAGCTGCTCTGTGGTTGCTGGAGGACGATAATTGAAGAGGGATAATTATATGCACAATTATACGTAGGTGCGAGGCTATTCAAAAGGCAGCAACAATGAAAAAAAATGCACACTGATTCTAAACCATTAAATGTATTTAAATAGACAACGTTTCAACAAAATAGTGGTCAAAATGTTTAAAACTGGTTACCATATATATTTGGTGTATATATATACCAATTGGCTGGCAGGCTCTATGATGACACGGGTAGATAATCATACAACCTGCTCAGGGTGATTAACATCTCAAAGCAATTAGTGACATCTCTTGAACAGTAGAAGTTCAAAAGGTAGTACATCAAAATATCAACAATACATTTAAAATAGTACAGTTGTAAGATGGAAAAAAGGGGGGTAACCTTTAAATGTTAAACAAAAGCATTTTTGAAGTGCATATATAACCCAAAAAGAAGTCACATTTGAAATTCTCCACCTATATATGGGTGAGGCAACCATTTTTCAACATTTTGACCAGACCAAGATGCACCTTGGATCGAAACGCTGGACGACCACACCAATGTGAAACTGAGCTTCTCATTTCTCTCTGCTCTTTTTATTGAGAGGTCAACAGTCTTTACACATACATGCATACAGTTAATTAAACGTCCAGATATGCCTGTATGGAGTGGAAATAAGCCATGTGCTCATGCACACAATTTCACAATGATTGAGATTTATAAAAACAGCTCCATGCATATGTATAGCTTTATAAATGTGGCATGTACAGTGTATTATGCATATTTCTCCTTTTGTATGCAGAGAGTTTCAGTCTAGAACCTACACAGTTTTATGCACCTGACCCTTGAATACATTTACTGAAACAACTAAGAGGAAATAAAACAATTCCAAACACAAAAAAGCATGACACCTGCTCCTTTGTGCCGAAGACCAGCCTTGTGTTTACATTTGTTTGTTCCCTGGTGGACTTCTTTAGCTGATTTCAGATAGAGGCTTCATAGCTGTGGGGGCAACATTTAAACACACCGGTACTTCTGGCCACTGGGATTTTGAGGAAAGTTGATCCCTATTCTCCCTATTCATTGTGTTGGTGCGACTGTAACTAAGGCAACAGCAGTAAGTACATTCTTGCCTTAGAAGCAGCGATGACCTTAAGCCCTTTGATTTCTCTGGTGGAGTTACAGAGAAACCAACAAAGACCTTGGTTCTGTCAGTACAACACTGAATGGGCATCCTTCTTCCAAATGTTTTATTCTCTCACATATCAACAGATACAAGTGGTAAACTAAAAAGGATGGGGGTGTACAGGATCTGAGTATTTATGCATTTTGTTACATATGACAAGGGTCAAAATTTACTTTTTTGTCCACCAGCCAAATGGCTAGCGAATGTTCAATTTTTTTTTTTTTTTACCAGACACTCAATAGATTACCATTGTTTTTTTGGCTGGTGAGTAAAGCAAATCTACCAGGCACTTGCATATTTTACTAGCATTTGGCTGGTGGCTGGTGCTAACTTTGTGTCCTGACATATGGTATATATTCAATCAGGTGGTGGCAGTGTTTGCTTGGCCAAAGAGATGAGGGTACTCCTGCAACTGCAATTTTCTGCTATTAAACTCTTAAACACTTAAATTTAAGTTATCGTACTTGTCCCTGAACACCTCAGAAATACATTATCTAACGATATAGCTACTCTAGATGGCATTACCCTGACTTCCAGCACCACTGTGAGGAATCTGGGAGTTATCTTTGATCAGGATATATCCTTCATCTCCCACATAAAACAAATTTCAAGGACTGCCTTTTTTTTACCTACGTAACACTGCTAAAATCAGGCACATCCTGTCTCAAAAAAGACGCAGAAAAACTAGTCCACGCTTTTGTTACTCATAGGCTGGATTATTACAACTCCTTTATTATCAGGCTCCCTCAACGAGTCTCTAAAGACTCTCCAGCTGGTCCAGAATGCAGCTGCACGTGTACTAAATTTCTCCCATATTAGCTTCTCTGCACTGGCTTCCTGTAAAATCCAAAATAGAATTTAAAATCCTTCTCTTTACCTATAAAGCCCTTAATGGTCAGGCACCATCATATCTTAAAGAGCTCATAGTACCCTATTATCCCACTAGAACACTGCACTCCAGAACGCAGGCTTACTTGTGGTTCCTTGAGTCTTTAAAAGTAGAACAGGAGGCAGAGCCTTCAACTATCAGGCTCCTCTCCTGTGGAACCATCTTCCAGATTCGGTCCAGGAGGCAGACACCCTCTCTACGTATAAGAGTAGGCTTAAAACTTTCCTTTTTGATAAAGCTTATAGTTAGGGCTGGCCCAGGCTTGCCTTGGATCAGCCCTTATTTATGCTCCTATAGGACTAGACTGTCGGGGGACTTCCCATGATGCACTAAGCTCCTCTCTCCTCCTCTCCCTCGCCATTTGTACGCATTATGTCTCATTAATGCATGTTACTAACTCGGCACCTTCTCTCTCCTGTAGTTTTGTGCTTTCTCATCTCTCTCCTCTCTCCTTCAGTTGCTTTCTGTAGGTATTATTATTATTACCATTATTATTAGTATACATCTCTATGTGGAACTTGCATTGTGCTATCCTCTCTTTCGTCTCTCTCTCTTTCCCTCTCTCTCCCCCTCCTGATTTGGCACTATATAAGTAAAATTGACTTGACTTAAAGTCTGTACAGCACCATAAAGTCTCTTAGTAGTCCCATTGTCTCACTAACACACTAAGCTCTAAAGCAGCTCTGGCCACAGTGAAAGTAACAGAGGGAGGTCTGTTAAAGTTTAACAATCCAAATGCATTTGGAGCCATTTTAAACTGTAATCTCAGTTAATAGGGTCTACAGTTTTCATGACACTCTTGCTGCTCGTTTTGCCGTTCGCCGTAAGTGAATGAGAATTTTGAGGGGACAGATGGGAGGCATTCTTACCTGGACCCACACAGAAGACCTTGTCAAAGTCAGCACAGATGCACATCTGCTTGTAGAGCTGGGGAGACTGGGCCAGGTAGGCGCTGGTTTTAAAGTAAGACACCGTGAAGACATTTGCTCCGCCTTCACTGGCAGCTAGAAGTGGACAAAGACAACTATTAGACATGAAAGAAGATTTTAACCACCCCGCAGTACAAAATGACCGTTCTATGCCAGGGCTGATAGAGTTTTTAATGACTTCAGCTGACTCAGTGACCATCCAGCACTCTGTTTCAGTTGGAACTCTAATTAGCCAGCTTAAATTTCTTAGTTTTGAGAGAGCGAATACTTCTATGACAGCTAGGAGCCACCAAAAACTGTGCCAGAGATGTCTTCACAGCAATTTGCTGAATTCTGACAAAACTCATTCAAAGCAATGGATTCTTAAAAATTCATCTAATAAAAACTATGTCCACAAACAAGAAACTACAAAGGACTGCCTGACACATGTTTTCCAATTAGTCAAATACAGATCTAAAATTTATATAAGATAAGGCCAGAGTTACATAACTGCGGTTTCATATGACACGTCAAAGGGCATCATCTGATATTTTCATGTCGTCAAAAGCAGGGTGGGGTTTCTGCTTTACAGGACAAATTGTTCACTGTATGTTCTGGGTGGTGGCAAGGCAGGAAATGCGGTTTTAGTAAAAAGCACAGTGTTGACTCACAGGTGCCGCCAAAAATAAAAGAGCGCCACTTTTGAATTTAAAAGGTGCCAGGGTGAGTCGTTACTATAGCCTCTTGAAGAAAAGAGGAAGTGAAAAGTGTCACAGGTTTCAAATATGAGAAGCATGTGGGAGGCTGTGTGCTGGGCATTAGTGTACAAAACTATTGCACTTGCGTCAGAAAGTCTTTATTCAAATCATTTTGACATTATATTGATGCTTACTCAAATCCTGTTCCCATTCGCTTTGTTTTCATAATCTAACTGAGCATTTTCTCTAAGCTTTTAAGGATACACATTTTCAAGCTAGTTTTAAAAGATAGACAGGTGCCCATATGAAAATTGAAACAGGTTAAGCTTTCTTTAATCATCTGTTCATACAGGCCATTAAGAGATCCTTTCCTAATGTTCTCTCTCTTTGAAAACAAAGTATATTTAAATCTTTATGTGAAGCTAATATGAGGCCTCAGGTGTCCACATTAGTTACATCAAGTGGATATTATCAAAAGTAATTTTGGTACAGAAAAACCCATGTCCTTCCTAAAACCTAATCCTTTGTACAATGACTTTTTTTTTTAGCTGAACGATGAAAACGTTTTTCAAAAGGTAAAATCTATGTGTGTAGAATACCAAGTCATCAGACACTGCAGATACTATGTAAGAAAAAGCTCAAACAGCTTCTCAATTCTGAATGTTGGTGAGAAGATTTCTGTTTAAACTTTAAGTTTGTCTTTTTTTCTAGTCTTCACTTCCTTCTATAAGCAGGATGAAGTCTGTTGGGAACAAGATTAAGGAAAGTCTTCTCTGTCAAATTAGAAGGGCATTGCAGAAATGTGAAAGTAGAGGAACTGATGGGTGAACTGGTCGATGCATCAAAATTCCCAGTGTGCTGGATTAAAATCCTGATTGGTTTAAAACAACGAAAACTCAAATACCTCCTTGTCCATTGTCTGCTTGAACGTAGATGTGCGTGCGGAACGTAAAGTGTGGTTTAGTTAGTCACTGACACTGTCTTGTGAACTTTAAGATTGGTTCCTGATTTAAAATGCAGACATGAAAAATGAACAACTCCTACAGGAAGTCAAATCTAGTAACTGTCACATGGTGACTCACAGTAAACCTTTGGGTGATATATATGGAAACAAGTTTGCTACTACTGAAGATCTTATCGAAAATTATTCAACACGCTAGTCTTAGTGTTCCCATGGGGCAAGAGCAATATGACAGAGAATGTGTTTGTACCTGATATGATTTTAGGAGTCTGGATCTCCACAAAGCCCTTGTTGGTGAGGGTGTCTCTGAAGAGCTGGCACACTCCCGACTGCAAGCGAAAGATGGCCTGGCTTGTGGTTGTCTTTGGGAGGACACACACACACACACACACAAAGACAAACACACAACCACACATGGCAGCATTACCAAAATGAGAGTGATTCACTGGATTTATTATACAATCGTAACAGATGTGTGAAAACAAGAGTGCCAATTTCTGATCATGCAGCTCTTCTCTACACAAAGGGTGACACATTAATTTGTTGGCAAGGGCGAGACATACATTTAAACCCAGCGAGGGCCTGCAGAACTTTAAACCTATCATTATGAATCTAAATACTGAAACCAAGGCAGGGAGTAAAGCTGCTCAAAGTAAATCAGGAGATTACTGTGAAGTATCAAACGTAAAGCCCAAAAACCCCCCAAAACTGCAACAGTTAGGCGACAGAGCATAACTGTGTCAAAACGTAAGAAACACTCCCTTAAATGGACTGACTCATCTCAAATGACCACAGGATTTCTTCAAAGGAGCTTTACCGTTTTTTCAGGGTGATAATGTCTAAATACTGGCAAGCTCATTAATCTGCAGACAGGGTTGTCTGGCTAAAACAGAATCTTCTCCTTCGTTTCCAATATGAATACTTAACAGCTGCCAAAACCTATAAAAAGCAGTGAACCAAATTCTACCCTAAATACTCTTATGACTCATTTGTGTCACACATCACACAGTGGGCTGTGCCACATGTTTAAACCTGGGAAACCCACCCTGTGCAGGACCACATTACAAAAAGCATTAAATGCACTGAAGAGCACTTCCTGTTTATAACACTTCTCTAGTGTGTGGGTATCAATGTGGGAGGTTGGTTAGTGCAAGTTTCTCCTCACGTTGGTAGTTTATCTGATGGTGGTGTCCTCACAACATGGAGCCTCAGAAAAACACACCCGAACATGGACCTCTGTGTGGGAAACATTACTGGCTTGAAACCACACTGCGGTGGTGATCTACCACAGTCTGGTTTCATAGCTTAGATGAAAGTTTAAATACTTCTCAGGGTTTGTTCATGGGCCACATAATTAATAGAAATTTTAGAATTTATGGCCTACTGCGATTGTCAAATTGCAGGAGGCGAGGTATTTGTTAACAGCATAATGTGTCAAAATACCATTTTAAATTAAATATTATTGTGCTGCAGAGATGTTCTGGCCTACACATCATATTCTCCAGACTTAAAAAAAACATCTTTGTTTAGTACAGATCCCCACAAAAAAAAAAAATCACACCATAATCACCAAAATCCATCAGCCCTACTCATGGGCCCACCTTTGTTCTTCCTTTTATTTATTTAGCCAGTAGATATTTGTATTACATTCTGTGGTATTACATGTCAAGCCTCTCTGCATTTGTTGTTTGTATTTGTTTGATGTACTATAAGTCGGTAACATGAGTGATATGGCAGTGTTATGCAAGAATTTTACACCAATGTCATAACTGAGTAAGTCAAGCACAACAAAATGAATACATGGCAAACTGAAGGATACTGATGCTCATATATCATACATGTCTATAATACTGAGGTAACAGCAGCACTACTAACAGAGGATTTATTGTGAGTCTACTCAACACCAGAAAAACTAGTCAGGAGGATCACAGGCGACTAAAAAACTGCCAAATGACTCATACAAACTAAATTAAAATGAACAAAGCAAACTTTTCCACTGTGTTCCGAGTGAGAAGCCCCTTATAATCCAGACAGGGATTATGGACTGCAACTTCATGATTTTTTATGGAAGCATGGCTTAACAGCAGCGTCCCCAATAGCGCTGTTGAGCTACCGGGGTGCAACATCCTCAGGGCAGCTATATCAGCTAATGACTCCGGTAAGACCGAAGAGGGTGTGGGGGGGGACGGACTGTGCATTTATGTTAACAAAGCTTGGTGCACAGACAACACCATTATTGAGAGGCACCGCTCTGCTGACCTAGAATATCTCATAGTTAAGTGTAGACCTTTCTATCTGCCCAGAGATTTTACATCTACTGTTGTGACCGCAGCATAAATCAGGATGATAATGCTAAGCTTGCTATGAAGGTGTTGCGGGCTGCCACTCGAAAAACAACAGACTACACACCCAGCCAAATCAAAGCAGTCTAGTTCTTATATCGTGTTGGGGGGAGGGGGTGTTTTAGGCACGCCCAACAAATCACGAACAAAGAAATGGTGAAAAACAGCTTAGATGTCTAACTCCACAATTCAGTACTACATAGCTCATAGTTTTTTTTTCACATGTTTTCAGCAATTACTTTCTAACATGTATAATGTGTTTCAAAAGCAATCTCTGATTTTCCTTTACACAGACTTTAAGGATGGCCAAGTTGAAAGGGGACTTCTTTAGAACTATATTATTGGAGAAGGTTTATGGTCCCCTTTTGGAGTGTCTGTCTGCCTGCCTATGTGGCAAACGCTTTATAGCTTCTCTGGGCTCTAAACTGTCCATGAGCTCCGAGTGTCTTGTTACAGAAACAGGTGTTGTTGCTCGGTACTGTGGTGTGATGTTCGCGCCTTCCTGCATGTGGCATCATGCATTGTGGGAGGAAAAGATAAAAAAAAACAATGTGGCACTTTGCGGCTTACTGCTGCTCGCATAGGTGTAGCATATCTGCCACACAGGGCAAGATAGCGTCAGCACACTAAATCACAGACTTTCCTTTTATAAGTTTCGAGCAGTAGTGGTTTGCATTTTGACATACTTGGCTTATAAGGTTGTCTGCTTTCACTTTCTTGTAAAAAAGAGCTTTAAATTTCCCTTGCAATTTGACTTTTTAAATGTAAAGGAAGTTAATCTGCAAACATGAAAGGTGCTTCATACTGTAGGTTTCTGATTATTTCATCTATTAAACGGCACATACCTAAAAATAGGTATTGCTTCAAATATCTGAACTAGGAGCTTTTCCCCATCATGCCAGACAACTATACAAGCCTCCAACATCAACATGTCACTTGTGAGATTAGATATATCAGGACAAATCGAGACAAATACTCTGCAGGCTTTGTCTCGTATTCAGGGTTGGTAGCAACTTACCCTGAGATCAATCACCCTGTTGTCAAGCTTGGTGTCCTGGTTGACTGTGGCTCTGCCTTCCTGAGGGCAAACAAAAAAACATGATCAAAACACCAAAAAACCCTCCAACTATGAAATATTCAACAATGTCAGTGTTCAGCTCCTTTTCTTTTCACAGGGGAGTTTGTGTAACCTGATGTGTCAGATGTGTTTGTTACACAGAACCATTTGAGAAGTTGCCCATGGAAACTATTTGGAAAAAGGGCAGACACTTTCAAAAAAAGTACTTGGCAGTTGATTGGATGGACCGTGTGTCTATCACCGTCTCACCTCGTGAGGCAGCTGGATTCACAATCGGTCTGAATCACCGGTGGTTCGGACATGAGCGCGTAACTTGAAACCTGACAAGAGGGGTTCTTGTGTGATCCTGTGATGTAGTGATCTTGTGAATCCAGCTGTCTCGCAAGGTAAGTTTTTGTGGGAAGTGATGTGTAAATGCTTTTTTAGAGGGTTTTCCAACCTCATAAGAAAGAAAATATACAAAAACATGCAATATTTGTCATTTTTAGCATGAAAATCCTAGCTCAAATATCAGCTGTAGCTCTAAAGACAAAGACAAAACTGGTCCACGTGTTATTATTAATGATAAAAATAAAAAAACACTGAGCACTGCACTAATACTGTGATCATATAGCTTAAACACCAACAAGTGAAAAAATGTGGTTGCTTTGTTCCATACAGCAACTATTATTGGGTAAAACTGCAACAAAAGCCATCTGCAATGAGAGATATCAGGGCAATAAGAGAGAAAAGAAAAGAAAAGAAAAGAAAAAAAAAAAACTAAAACAAATGAAAGAGTAAATGTTTCATCATGGGAGGAACCACAGCTTCCAGGGTCGTGGATGTCAGGCTTCCTCAGAGGGCTGGCTGGGGGTTTGAGCTAATAGCCTGTGTAGCCACATCCTGCTCCCAAAAGCCCCACGCAGAGGGACAAAAGGTTAGATGGGCAGACAGTCGCATAGACAGGGCTGTTAAGCCCCGTTACTCTTGGGAAGGCAGGTGCTGCTCCAAGTGTGTGACTGACATGTTGAATACTGGCAGAAAACACCTGGGACGCTGCTGCAGCTGCAGAGATAGGCTTACTGGATAAACAAAGACGGGCTCTCAGCTGTCTCTGGCATGGTGCGACCCATATATTTATTTGCTCATAATATTACATATAAATTAGTAATATAACATTAAATATTGGATATGATGGAACCACAGCTACACTGCATCCATTATACATTATTTAACAGCGTTAATCTATTAATAGAAACAAACTCAGATTCAGAACTCAAACAAATTCAGATTCTTTAGATTTTGTTTCCCAAAATGCAGCCCAATAACTGCCAGCGAGGTGCAGCTAGTTCTGCTAACCCGTTTAGCGTTAGTGTTGTTAACTTGTTTGACAAGATACTATGTCTGCTGAAGTAGCTATTAGCACAGAATTAGGGTAATTTAATTGTTATACAATTTTGGATAATAGATACTGTATCAAAATGTATAAAACTGAATTGAAAAGAAATCAGGAATCAAACTATATACTGTTAACATGCAGCATCCACAAAATGTAAGAGCCAGAAATGACAACCTACACTGTGAGTGGGAAAAAAATAATGGATTATTGAATGCATCACAATTCTCTCAAATAATTGCGACAAGTGCAACAGCGTTGATTCACAAAACTCCTTAATTGGAATTCAGAGGACTCTGTAAGCCCTGGCTGCCGGCTCTTATGAAAGCACATTTTGCATGAAAAGGGAGGGAATCAAACGAGGTGAGATTATAGACTGAACGTGATGAATGTGATATTAATTAGTGTGAGCCACTTTGCTCTTGATCTTGTTTAGTTTAACCGAGTTTAATTATCCAATCCCTGATTCTGCCAAAAACACACGTCTCTGTTCTCGTTAGACAAAATCTTCATTCAGTGAAGGATGAAGTTTGTTCCCTTTGTGGATATGCTACAATTCTGCTTTTCACATTAAGTGTAGAGATAAATTAAGGCCTACATTTTTTAATTATGTTGTTGTCATTGCACAGTCAGATCAAACCTATCCAGTACTGTCACGCATAATGTAAGTGTGAGTCTTAGACGGTGGACTCACATACAACGTTCCTGTTTCTCACACTGAGAAGTTGTTGTCAGAATTTTTTTTTTAAATTAAAGCAAAGTTTGGAGCACAGAGAAGTCTGTCTGAGACTGAGCTGTCTTACTGGTGCCACAAGCACCTGAAAGTAAAGAGCGTCACCTTGAGAATATACCACACTCGGAGGTTCACACTGTTCCGTTTAAAGCGCTGACACCCTTAAATTGTTGGTGGTTAGATTTTTCTTTTGTTCAGCTAAAAACGCAGAACTTTGGGATGACATGAGGCAATATTTTGTTATGAAAATACTGCATTATGGATTCTTAAGAGTGCCTTAATCACCTACCTAATGCAGCTAAGCTGTTCTACAATCATCAGAGTGAAATTGCAGTGCATTGCTTCATTGAAAAACAACACATAAGATCAGCCTTGGGTGTCAGCCAATATTTCACATTTGCACAGTGGAGAGAATGGCACTGAGGTGTCGGGTGAAGTATGCCTTTCATGCCCCTCTCATCTATCCCTACATTTGTCCTCACCTCTTCCCCATCTGCATCGGGCCTGACAGCGTCATCCAACTGCAGGGGGAGACGAGGCTCTGCCTGGCTGATGACGAAAATCTGTTAAAAGGAGAAAAAAAAAGGAGCATTGAAGTTCAAGGTGTGACAAGCCACAAACGTTTCCATTTAATGTAGAGAAAATGGAAAGTACCCACACTCCACATACAGGCCAAAAAAGTTAAAGTGAAATGACACCGACAGCATTTTCTGTTAACACCTCCTCTGTGTGTGAATTATTGACAACGTGCTATTGGGTTTTATGTGTACAGGTGGTGGATGCTAAATCATAACACCTCTATAATCTAATGTAATCCACTCAGCCCTGCGATACCTGTTGTTTTGGTTTTTTTTGAGACGCATTATATTCTTTGCATTATATTCTTCCTGATGTTTTCTCACCCACCTGTCGAATTGTGTGTATGCTCTAAAATAAAAGCAACCAATATCATGCATCAATTACAACATAAACAACTGATGGCCATGTGACATGCGGCACTGTGTGAATAGTTTAAAATGAGAGTATACTACCTGTCTGACTTACACAATCAAGCACATCTGTGTGTTTTATGCATGTCAGTGCTTAGTGCATTACTGTGTGTGGTAGTTTAAATACTTGCATGCTAAGACACTGTGGTGGTTTCTGTGTGAATAATTATTTAGGTGTGTAGAGGAGACTGTGTGTGTGTGTGTTTGTTTGATGGCTGGTTTGAAAAAGTGTGCCCACCCTCTCGATGTGAAGCTCGACGTCCTGCTGGGAGCAGCTCTCGATCTTCTGCTCTACTTTCCTCACCACCGCCTCCACATCAACGATGCTTTCCTTGGTGATACTGGTGGAGACAGTTGGAGGGTTAACAATCTATGTAACACTTATGAAACAAAACACATCTGTGTAGGGAGCGTGAGAACAATATTTCCAATAAAGTGTAAGTGATACTTGCAGACGTGTGTTTTCATATTCGACGTGTGATGTGCAGGGGTAGTGATTTTGGTTGGGTGGTGGGTTGCAAGGCTTTTTTTTTTTTTTAAATCTCCTCACACCTTCAAACTTCGACTGCTGCAATGACATTTGCTAACTGGGTGAGAAAGGGCTAGTTGAGAAGCCGCAAGAGCTATCGGAACCATAGTCACCTTTTACTGTTCAACACAGATGTATTTCACTTTTGTTAGGCTCAAATCAACAGGCTGCAGAGGTGTGAAAAGAGATTCATAAATCTGAAGTTAGACAAATCTGTTCACCTTGCTGGGGGGAAAGGGATAAAAATAAAAAAAAAATCACATCCAAATTGTACTCACTTCAAAATTAATTGGAGAATCCTAAATGATTTCTATCACATTATTTTTCAAAAGAAGCTGATTTCACTTTTTGCTTTTCAAAAAAAGTGTCAAGTGGCATCACACTGTGATTTAGTATAAAGGCCCAAACGGTTAATTAAATGTGGGCTGTGCTATTAAAACCAGCACCAGCTAATTTCAATGCAGATGACAATATACTGTATATCACAGTAATGTGCATCATCATAGTTCATTTGCATTTTTTTTTTTTTTTTTTTTTACAAATTTGAATAACTTTCAATGAGTCCATTAGTCATTTTTTTTATTAGTCACAAAGGTAAACAGTAAACAGAAGCTGAAAGGGGATTGTTTAGCTTCGAGACTGTTGATTAGCATGTTGTTGCAAAAGTGTTACATCATATTGAGAGCTCCTGGGAAGTACCCAAGACTACTACAAAAACAGCTTGATACAGTAGGGGGAGAAAGTGTAAGAATTTCCCCAACAAACAAATCAAAGTTGACCACAGCCTGTGAGAGGAATCCATTTTCAGTTTTGTTTCTCGGGATTTTAAAAACAAGGCACAGTCTTTTTACACAGGTTCTTCACTGGAAAAAAAAACAGCATCATCAGAGATATGAAGAACAACACACACTGTCATGTGGTGCGAGGCCAGATGGGAAACCTGCTGTAATCCTTCACTCCTCCTCATTAAAAAGCATTAATGAGGGACAGAACACTGGGGTACCGCTGTCCCTTCGGCCCCATGACAGCTGCTGCCATAGTCCTTCCCCTCTAGTAGGAGATCAGTTAGATAAATAAATCCCCGCATTAATAACTTCCTCTGCGGGGCCCAGAGGCTGGCGACAGCACATTCAGGACACACTGAGGAGAGCAGACTGATTAACTCGAGACTGAGAGTTGACACTATCACATGGAGATGAGAAATGCTACTCGGGGAGAAAAGAGGAGAAGGACCAATTTAATACTAAATCTGTGCCCCAGGTACAAAAACGCTGACTGGTTTGTGCAGCTTTGCTTACAAAATGGGTTTAAATTGGGTCCAATACTGGTTAGATTTGGTATAAAATTGTGAAAATGGGCAACTTAAGCAACTTTAGGATTACTAGAGATACTCTGGTAACTGTTACCATACTCTAATTACCATAGAATTACTCTAGGAATACTATACTAAACTTGTTTCTTTGAATTTATCAGACATGAGCTGACAAAACTGTTACAGAGTGCCAAAATTGTAACAATCTTAACATATTGGTACTTTGGCCATCAAAAACACAAGTGGCCACTAATAATGCTTCACAAGATTTTCACATGTATGGATGTTTTCAGTCCTCGAAGCCCACAAACAACAAGTACCAGCGGTAAGATTAAACAAAACCACCCTCGGAAGCTGAGATCTCTCTTAAACTTTCAACACTTCTGACCAGTTCTGACTGCAAAAAATAAAAGATCCGGATGACGCCACGGCTGCAAAACAACAGGCTGTGCTTTCAGCGGGCATTGTTCTTGAAGACTTGATGAGTGAAGTATTACATGTAGTAGGGCAATTACTAATGAAATCAGTGAAAGTTAGTTTACCCAAATTACATCCAGTTTAAAGACAGCCCTTCCTGCAAAGAGATGTTGCTGATGAATTTTTGAAATGTTATTTTAGAAATGAAGTGAGCAGAAATCTCAGTGACTAATATCTCAAAAATCACAGAAAATAAAACCCAAAGTAGCTGCATGGCTACATACAACAAGTGATAAGTGGGGAAGTATGTTTTTTTTTTTTTAATATGGTGAACTGACCCTTTAGAGCACTTTCAGTAGGTCTAGTACTCCATACTACAGCTCAGCTCTCTTTGGCAATCAAAGGTCTAACATACCGCACCACAATAGGATTATTTTAAACAAGTGTGATCCAAATCAGCAAGTCTTCAAGACACCCTGACTGGATCAGAGGACTCAACATAAAATTAAACTTGCAAAATTCACACAACACAACACTCAGACAGGATTATTGTTATCCTTTAACACACCTCTCACAGGATTTCTGCAGGTTTCACAAGGATTAAAATTGACTTTTTTAAAAGACTGTTTTAGACAAACATAGAATGCAATTTAATAATCGTTTCACAATCATACAGGTCAAAGTATGATGGAAAACGAGACCATGATCTACTTTCATCAGCAATCCCACTTTTAGTTTCTAGATAACGTCTCCCAACGGCCCACGATCAGATGCATTTCATAACCAATATTACTGACTACAGCAGAATATAATTAAAACTTTAAGACTTATTAACTAAGGCTTTTTTTTGAGGAAATGAAATTAAAGGGTTTTTATGCTTTTTCAAGACATGCAGAGATAACGCTCCCGGTTTCAGAGACCGAATCGGCCACAGTTCTCTTCTATTTTACATTCAGCGCTTCTGAGGTACTTGAACGGAGTAAAAGGTTGCAGAGCCTGAAGATCACTTAATTAAACTGTGCGAGTGAGAGGAGGATGACTTGGACATACAATATGTGAAAGGAGATTTCCCCAGCAATGTCATCACTGCCCTCAGTGTGATTATGAGAGGATTTACTTGTAATCCAGGGTCTTACTTTGCTTGTCAATCATCACGCCAAAGTGTCTGAAATAAGACATGAGCCAGAAAAGCCAAAGAAAGTGAGAGTGCCACTTGTTTTTAAAGATTTTAATATAAAAAAAAAACACATAATATTTGGATCCTAACAGCATCCCCTTGGAAACTTTTTAAATTGCAGCGTGACTTTGCGAGTGTTTGAAGTACTACCATGTCGTCTTGGTAACCGCGTCATCCCTTTCACTGGCTCTGTTGTTAAGTAGCAAAGTGTCACACAATAGCCTAACTGCCAACCACAACAATGCAGAACCAGATTGAGGAAGCACTGCACATAAATGAAATCATCTGACCGTTACAAAAATATATTGAAATGTAAGTGATGTCCTAAACACATGAAAGAACAACTTCCTGTGTGACATGCATTCAACTTTCTACAATATTAAACAAAATACAATTTGAAATCATTGGTCTTTATGATTTTTGTGAAGCTACAAAGCACAACAAGAAGTGTTTTTCAAATCCTGGCACCCCTGCCCTGCACGTTTTAGATGTTTCCTTCTTCCAACGCGCCTGATTCAAATGATCGACTTGTCATCGAGCTCTGCGGAAGCCTGATAACGACCCATTCATTTCAACCAGGTGTATTGGAGCAGTGAAAACATCTAAAACATGCAGGGCAGGGGTGCCCCATGACCGGGATTGAAAAACGCTGCGTTACAAGATGACATAAACTGAAACTGAATCTCAATGACAGCTGGGACCAGGTCAGCTGAGTGGCTGAGAGGAACTATGGTGCGATCAGGGGATTTTGACACGTTCTAACAGACTGAGGTCAGTCTGTTCAAGCGACGGAGGTCGACTAAGGTCTGAGCAGCATTGACCTTCCTCTCATTAGAAAAATGGCACTATTGTTTGAGTTTAGCTTCCTGTAAATCTCAACGTACTGCAACTACCTGCCAAGAGACTCCTTGGATCTCATTTATGAAACATGAATGAGTGTAACATAGTAATTTATGCATTGGGGTATTCATTAAATATCTAGTAGCTCCAACTTGTTTACATCTGACTCAGGCAGGTGTGTACATAAACTCCATCGTTCTTTTATGTTTTATAGTTAATCTGGTGATACTGAATACACAGTATGGTCTTGCTTTCTTTAAGTATTTCATAAAATAAAGAAATAATGGGTTTGTTGTAGAGAATAATAACTGTTCAATGTTCATAAGACTATAACAGACTATTTTGCCGCCAAAATGCTGCTGAGTCCCACATGGTCTGGAGAGAGGAACCTGGAGAGAGAAACTAGTGCTGTTGTCAATGCTCAGTCATAACTGGCATTATGGTCTGGTTTATGAGGTCACTGCCTAGATCAACAAATTTCCCCATTTCTGTTTGAGACTATTTTAATTGTCTGTGACTTGTTGTTCAGTTAACAGTTTTCAACCACAGTTTCTTCAAACTTTCTGTATGATTCTCTGGAAGGCTGAAACAGCATACAGTTGTTCTGTATTCTCGGTCCACATGGTAGTAATTTCTGAGGCTTGTTTTAAAACAGTACTGCTGCAATCTCTGAATTGCCCAAGTTCTTTATTATCCAATGTCTAACTGTCATTTTGGTCTGGCGGTTGTAGGTGTTGTCCTTTTCCTTATTTAGCAACGTCTGAGGCTGTGCAATTTATCTAATTCAAGGTAATTAAGGGCGTAAAAACATGCTTCTCCACTTGCAAACGCATGGAATTTGTCAAACAATGAAAACATCATTGTTTGATGAATGTACTGTATGTTTTTCAGTAAATTACGACAAGGCTACTTTTTTTATGTGGATTTACGCTTAAAAACGCACAATCATTTTCATTCCTCCTGAGATTATCAGTCTTCCCACTTTAGCCCTTTTAATAAAGTGCATATCCGCTGATATTCATGTTCATTCATAGACTACTAGTAATGGGCTGCAATTATACTGCTAACATGACTAATGATGCTTGGCTCTTAAGTATTTCTTCTGATCCAAGTTGCTGTATCTACCATCTCGACAGGAACCGCTCCATTAAAACACGGCTGTATCCCACCGTGTTAACAGCCAGCTTTTGTTGTCAAGTAACAAAATGATTGATTCCCCAAGCCTCCACTTCTCTCAGTATGTGTGAAAATGGATCGGTGGACGATTAGGGCCCAGGATTTTCCCACCATTGTTTTGCCCCTCTCTGACAGGAAGCACAGTCTCTGTACTCACTTTGCGGCAAACTTGACCATCTGCTTGCTGGCACGATCTCCCACTGCGACTAGTGCCTGCACGTTGAACTGCTGTTGACGCAGGACTAAGAAGCACTGCTTCCCTGAAAAGAAAACAACAACAGTTGATAGTGTCGGGCTGTTAAAACCCGTTTCTGGGCATATCTTATTAAAAGTTGAGACGGTCTGTCTGAAGTAATGCAAGTTTGTTCAGTCTACAGGTTCTGATCTTCCTTGTCATCTACAGAACAGGACATCTTAAGTGTTAAACATTTGTGAACGGATCCTTCTCTTTGAAGACCCTGTGTGTGGAGAAAGGGTGATTGCTACCTTCCTAACAAACACCACACACCTAGGAACAGAGTAAACAAGTTAGCCAACACAATCCTGGGGCAGCAGACAGTCGGACCACCCAGGTACTTTGATGTTTGTAGCCTGTGAGAAGGAGGAGGGTGGTGGGGATAATAGCGACGTCACAATCCCACCAACAGATGCACCTCATCCCAGACCAAATCAGGATGTTATTCTGCCCGCACGGACATCCTTACAGCGAGCAGAAAGAATGAAAGACATGAGTGGGGGGGGAAGTGACTCTTGACACCGGAAGTTATCCTGAAAGGAAATGGCTAAACGGGTCATCATTTAGACCTCAGTTTATTTGTAATCAAGCAAGAAAGGTATTCCATGCAGGGTTGTAATAACTTGTCAAACCTGAGAGGGTTCATTGTATTCAAATAGAGCAACTGCATGGCTGCCAGTAGTTGGAACCCAGCAAATAGAGGTTATCTGATCTCAGTGTTGGCAGTGAAATACTATTCTGATATTAAAAACACCCTGAAGTCGTCAGACTTTGCTAAACATGAGAAGGGAGGGAGAAAAAAAAAACTGCTCTCTAAGTGTCTGCACAATTCTTCACAGAGTAATATACCGCAGACAATAGAGGGAAATGTCAAATTCTCAATACTTCACACTGGGGTACAATTTGGTATGTATTTTCTCAGTAAAAGCTAAGTGTTTTGTTTTTAGTTTCTGACCTTCAGTGTTGCTTAAACTGAAGAAGGTGATGCCGGTCATCTAGGTCATGGGAAATCTAAAAGCACCTAGTCAAAGGCAACTGGAATTGTTGTTTGGTCTTTAAGAGAACAAAGTGACGTGAAGAACTGGCCCAAGGGCAGAAGTTTTAGATGTATATCCCTATAGTACACCAAGGATTAGACCAGAGGTCATCTAATCTGGACTGTTTGTGTCTTTTGCACAAAAGAAAAACGCTCTAAGCCGAAAAAAAAGGTGAACAAAGACGAAGGGGTGATCTCACCTTTGGCTCTGCTGGTGTGAACCCGGGCACGCAGCCAGATACGCTGGTCAGCTTTCTCCGGAGTGAGGTCTTGGACCAGCACCAACACCCTGTCTGGCTCACACACACAGACACACACACACACACAGACACACACACACGTGAATACTTCAAAAGAAAAATCAGGGTCTATTTCCCCACCTCACATCACTCCCACCCCACCTCGTACCCTCCTAAAGGCAGAAAGAAATGTGAATAAGCATGCATGTGCGTGTGTAGACGTACACAAAATACAAGGCTCAAATTACAGATGTACCTAATAAATAAGACACACTAGGAGGCCCGCTGAAAACCTGTCTAACTCTCCTATTCTCTGTGGGTTTCATGACAAATTGACTCCAGTTTCACCTGTGTCACTCAGAGGCATGCTTTTACCTTATTATCAGCACGCAGACGAGGCAGACACCGCGGCTACACCGGAGAAAACAGAGCCGCCCTTTTGGCTGAGAACTCTGCGTCAAACCCACATAAAAGCCCTCACCCTCCACCCTCCACCCCCACACCCCGTCCCCACGGCTGGGCTTGGCATGCAGGTGAGCGAGGCCCCACTTTGTTTGCTGCCACTCGAGCTGAAAGAGCATCCAGACAGATGGACGACCTCGACAGGTCTTCCTGCTGCCTCTGTCGCGTTCACCCGAGATTTATCACACACTATTAGTCACTACAATTATCACTGACACCGTTGCGTTCGTGACGCGAGGAGAGAAAGAATTTTTTTACGATGTTAATCGGTTGTATCTGTGTTATCTGTGACTTTTGACAGCCAGACTATGGTAATCTGAGAAGTTGTGTATGAGGATGTCATCTTGTATCAAAACATAATTTGAGGGTTGCTGCGTGTTTTCAATTTCTGGATGCCTTGTTTTTCCATCATGTTAATTTCCTCGACTTTAGAGTGGATGTTCAAGTGGAATATGCCATTTATACCTCTCGTATCCCGATGCTTTGTGTTCAGCCTGCGTTTCATAACATCGAGCTGACTCATATGTGACTTTTATATCAATAATGTGCAATAATGACTTTGCAATGTCCTTGTGTGTGACACAAGATTAAAGGTACCTTGTTTATATCTGCATCATATTTCATCACCCAGTTTCAAATAAAATTATTTGTCGAACCCTCCTCTGAATCTACAATCCTACCAAACAGAGATACAATAAAATAAATAAAATAAATAAATAAAATAAAAAGACACAATAGTTTGTGAAGCAGTGAGTTTTGAAGAGGTTATTTTCAAGGAAAGACTTCCACTTCTGCCAACTGTCAGATGATTTACAGGAAGCTGAGTGCAATGCAACTCACTGATAAAGAACACCCCACCTAAACTGGCACCTTGAAAAAAAATATTAAAACAAGATGTTTCTCTGAACAAAAAAGGAAGGCTTTGTGTTTCCTGTCTCATGTGCGTGTGAGAATTCATCTTCATACTGCATGACAATGAATGAACAAATGCTTCTGAAATGTACCCGAGTCTTTCTTTCACAACACTGACATTGTGAACAAGTATGGGAAAGAACTGCAACATGGACAGCAGACACACAATAACATAACAAATAAAAAAAAAGTCATGCATGGAGACATAGGGAAAGAGCTAAATGTTGATTTTACCCATTGAACAACTCCTAAAAATTCCAATATCTATTAATATGACAGAGAAGATGGTCTATATGGTCAATAAACAGATGCACATCAAGATGAATGTGTCCCCATTTGCAGAAAAATATCGAATTGATCTGTTTTGTAGTCGTGACTGGATGTTTGGGTTGGCTGTTATGAGGGCTGATGAGTGGAGGAAGCAGCTGCTATACTAACCCAGTTTTTGTTGGGACTGGACCATTGCTGACACACCATATCGGTCCTTGGCAAAGTCCTGAAAGAATAAAAAGCACATCATCTTACAGCAGAGAAGATCAATCATTTGCTTAAACTGTTAACAAAACATCACACTGCTTTTAGTGTATTCACATAAACTCTCCACTGTTTTCAAAAGCAACTTCACCACTTTCGTTTCATAAGCGTCAGTCTGTCTGCTACAGCTGAGATAACAGACAGGCAGCACAGATAATGATGCTTATCATGAGGAGAGGAGAAAATGATCGAGAGAATATAAAACACACAAAGTTCAGCGTGCAGGCATTTGCATACAAAATGTTGCAAAAGGTGTGAAAGCAGAGGTAGAGTCAAGTCGGGGAACTGGTCTTAGAGGATGAGTGCTGTGATACTTACATCTTCCTCTGTGCTTTGTTGTTCAGCAGCCTGAAAAACAAAGAGGTGATGTGGGTTTTAAAAGGGCATCGCAAATAGCCAGGAAATAACACCAAGAGCACGATCTACTGAATTCAAACATTAAAAAAAATGTTCAAAAAAACATTCAGCTTCAAATGGAGTAACATTTTGCTACAACAGTTATGCAAATTGTGTTTTCATCTCGTGCTATCAGGGATTTGAATAGAATTAATAAATCCTGACTCCGTCCTAGAGCTAAGCCTCAGATCTCTGGGACGCACGGCTCTTCTACACATTGCTCTAACACATCATAGACAATGAGTAATGGCAGTGGGAGATATTACTTTGTAATAGAAACAGCATAAGTGGACAGACATTCTTTATCTCTGCACTGATTTCCAGGCAAATGGCTCCCTGTGTGAGATGAGGATGAGTCCTGGCGAAGTTACACCTCCATTTTCTATGCAAATTGATATTGGTGTATGGAAACGGCTGGTGGAGGTGGAGTGAATTGGAATCGCCCATCCTTGATATGGATATGATAATCCAGTCGCAAGATGGATGACATTGCAGCTTATGATCCACTGTATGTATATATTGATAGATCTATTAATATAGACTTGCAATAGCCATGAAGCGACAGACCAACGCCGGAGCAACTAAAGTGACAAGTGTCGGCGTAAAAAGTGAACAGCAGAAAATAACACTGCTAACACTCAATAAACATTCAGCTCAGCTTTCAAATCTTCCCCGAGGCCGTGCAGCAGAGGTTCAGAGGTTCCTGCCTTCTTCCATGAAACATGCTGACTGTGTGAATCCAGGTGGAAAAGCACGATACCTTGCAGCTTTCGCCAATAAAAGCCACTTGAATCATGGCAGACTGATGATTACGTCTTGGACGAGTCAGTGCCGAGCTAGATGACACGTTTTCCGAACAACGGATACAGTTTTTCTTATTCATATCTTGCCAATTTTGCTTTGAGGGATTGTCTAATGGAAAAATCTAGAGATGAACCTATACTGGCCCCGATAGCGACCCTTTAAAACGGATCAGTTATCAGCCAAACATCACTGATCCTCATTATATACTTCAATATTTTCTGTTCTACTTCATATATTTTCTGCAATGAGCTACTCATCACTGCCTGCGAGGGTTTTACAATAAATGCATTGAAATGTGAAGGCAGTGATATGCCTTTACGGTAAAACAGGATGTGGTTCTTTCTGGATGTGGCAGTTGCCAGCGGCACATTCTTAAAAAAAAAGAATGATGGTGTGTGATTGTCTCCATTTACAGTTAAGGTGTTATGTTTTACAATAACAATTAACATATAAGAATGATCCCAGTTCAATGGAGCGAGGGAGTACATATTTTAAATTTGTGAAAAAGAGATTATAGGTATTGGATCAGTACTCTATATCAGCAAGTAGGCTATAGGTATTGGTATATGAGGAGAAAAAGTTGAATCAGTGCAAGCCTTAACTTGTTACAGCGGCATCTGTGGCAATGAAATGCAGATGCCTGCGCTGCTATAGAAATTTTGCACTGCGTTTGAACTGTGGAAGAACACGTGTACTCTGACGCTGACAACTTATCTGCATGGTTCATTGGACATAAAGAGTACTCAGTACTCAGTTTGCAAATATGTCAACTTGTCAGTGGTCATGCTGTTGACTCTGTGAATGATGGAGCCACTTTTTTTCTCCACTCAGTGGCAATGAAAGCCTGAGACGTTATCTGGGTAGAGTGATTGCATGTTAAGAAGGAGCTGCTAATATGTTGTGCACTCAGTGTAGAGGAAAATAGCACTTTGTTTGGGTGGACATAAACAAAGCCAAAATGACAGGAATACTTAGACAATGGATACTCTTGCCCCCCCCCCTGCTAGCCAACCAACCCTCCTGGACCCACAATGCCCACAGAGCTGCACGTCACAGCCCTACCAGCTGTAAGAGGGGGCAACGGATGTGAAACAACAAACCCAAAAAAAAAAAAAAAAGAAGGCACCACTGACCAGCTTGGCCTGTTTCTCAGCCTTCTTTGCAGCTTTCTCCGCTTCCTTCTGCTGTTTCTTCAGGGCTTTCTTTGACGGGCCCTGCTGATCCTCCTCTGTTGCCCTGGAACAGGAAGAAACACACAACATAAACATTTAAGTCAACTTCCACCTTCTATTTCTCTTGCATCCCAGAAGGAAGTAGTTGACCGCCTGGGAAAACCAATTTTGAACCATCGTCATGTCTAGCTTTTAAGTCTGAACTGCCTTTAATCCCATTGTCTTTTAAAAATATAACAGGTGTAGCCTGTGCAAATGGAGGGACGTGGGTTGGAGAGCGGCTGAAAGCAGAGATTCCAGAGAGAAGATTTGTTTACTCATTTGTGAAGAACACAGACGATCGCATTTTGATAACTTTTTGTCATATCTGAAAGTAAAGGTGTTTTTACCTTTAAAGGTGTTTTGCTAAATGCAACACTAGTCACTAGCCTAGATAGCACGACGCAGTGTCAGAGCTGATAAGCGGTGGACACCTTCCTATAAAGAAAAGTGTGGTTTAGTAGAAGCAAAGGGATAGCAGACTGAATACAACACTACACTCTTCAGTAGATGTAACAACGAGGGCACAATATAACATACGGGACGATAGAAACAAACAAACATCGATATACACACACATATATATCTCACAGGAGGCGCAATATTTGTTAAATGTGAAATGTGTGTTAAAATACCATTTTAAAGTAAATATTCTTGTGCTGCAGAGATGTCCTGGACTACACATCATATTCTACAGACTTAAAAAACATTTTTGTTTTGCACAGATCCCTGCAAACATCACACCATAATCATTTTATGTTTTTCAATGAAAATGAGAATAATGATGTTAAAAAGTATCATTCCCTCTAATAACGCAAATCATATCGCAATTGCATATCAGTCAATAATCACCATTAGGTGTTTTTTCAAAATCGCACTTTAGATATTTAGATTCTTATCCATTCTGCAATACCATCAAGTAAGGCATCTGATGGGTCCCGAATTTATTCTGCAGCTTGACAGTGACGTCAGACATACAGCCAGAGGAAGAAGAACTATTTTCAGCGACAAGAAGAACGAGGAGTCCTACAACAGATGGTATGGCCCCCACAGAGCCCTGATCTCAACATCATGGAGTCAGTCTGGGATTACGTGAAGAGACAGAAGCAACTGAGATGCCAAAATCCACAGAAGAAGTGGCGCGAGTTCTCCAAGATGCAGGAACAACCCACATGTCAATTACCTTGAAAAAGTATGTTTAAGTGTACCGAGGAGAACTGGCGCTACAGGCAAAGTGTATGCTCACACCATATACAGTATTGATTCCTTTTAGGTTTCTTCTACTAACTGAACATTGTTTGAAGTTAATTGATAAATAAAAACTATTCATGGCATTATTATTGAGAGCATCTCAAAACTCACTACTTTAGTGCCTAAAACTTTTGCACCAAAAACTACTATAAAACTGTGTAAGCTGTCAAAATCATTTGTATGTTCAACAATTTAAGTTTTTAACTTTGACGTTAGAACAACGCTCAACAAATGTGCCTTATTATTTAGTACATTAAAAATACTGCAATACAAGTTATTTATGGTGGCCAACATCAGTGCAACATTAAGGCAGTATCAGCTAGTTACCGCAAAAGTGACATGTCTATTTTAGGTCAAAGCCTTGAAGGTTGTGAAAGACAATGGTGGAGTAAAATATGTGATCGCAGACTTAATAATCAAACAGACTGAACTTTGCACTCCAAACGAGCCTCGCATGAACTGTTGTAGACGTGGGCTAAGACTGCAGGTCAATGAATAAGTGCTGTTTGGTTTTTCTCAGTCCAGGTGTCCAGACCTCAAAGACGCCCATAAGCAACATGGGTTACTCATAGGAAACAACAAGGACCAAAGGCCCACTATAAATAGCTATAAAGTCTAAACAAGGAACTAAATTCACAACAGATAATGCCCTTGACTTCCGAGGTAAGACTTCAGACAAGGTTTAGCACTTTAAGTACTGCCAAACTGACACCACTATTTACAGCAACTTGCAGCCAAAGTCCTTGAATTTAAAATCAAAATGATATATTTTAACTTTTGGAAGAAAAAAAAATGCATTAGGGTAAAATATTTCTTTATAACACCTAAACTTGAGCATATACTTTTTGGTAATCTGCTCCAGAGCATAGCTGCTGCATCAAAGGAACTAACAAACAACCCAAACACACACACAGCATGAGTAGCTTACTGGTACAATCTGATTCAGCTGTGTTAGTCACCTGGACTGCACTCAGAGAACAAACTAGACCAAACAAAACACACTCAGGTCGGTTTATTTGTATCTATCAGTTGAATCTGTTAAACTGACTAAACAACCCCTTTTTTTATCCCCCAGGCATGTTAGATCAGTCTGACTGTCTGGAACAGCTAGCCACAAAACACCTACACTCTGCTGACGAAACAGTACAAACAAACAAACTTTGCAGCAGCTGATTCTTTAAACAGCTAAGTTAAGCTTATTATATTTGGTGACTGCCAACATTCGGTTAACACATGAACACATGATGGCATGGGCCAATGAGTTCATTACACCCCCAAGTCACAAAAATTATGATACCATAAAAGGACAATAAATGGACAGGAACAGTTAAGACAAAATGCTTGTGATAGGCAAAATATCAGAAACATTTAAATATACTGCAGTCCAGGTCATAACAGTGATGTAAAATGTAAATAGTAATGCAAAAATCTCAACCGAACATGAAAGTTTTGAATCAGGTAGTATTCAGTGCAGGGTTGGTGTATTACATCGCATTACACCATAGAGGATTTCTGTTTTTCTGGTCACTCATTGTATTTTCTACATTAAGTTAAAAAGTAACTAGATAGCTAATTAACCAGACTGACTTGACACCCTTCCTGTCTGAAAACGACACGGTACGTGACCAGAGGGTAAACTGGCAGGAGCACAGAAGAGAGATGTGCATGAACACGACGTGACAGGTTGAGGTTTGCCAACTTAGTAGATAAATCTGAACTTTTTATGATGTGTTGTATGTAATGAAACAGTTAAAGCGCAGATTGACATGGCTGAAGATATTATCAAGATATCTTTTTGTTATGTACTGTAATCAGGGTGTCCTTGTATAAGACAGCTTGCTCTCAATACCCCCCCTGTTTAAATAAAGGTTATATATGTGAATATATATGAATCAGAAAGTGATTCAGTCAATTCAGCATCACTGAAAATACATTTGGAAACATTTCATTCATATTCCACCTCTGAGTCTGCCACTAAGAGTGAAGTGAACCAAGTATAAAGGTGGACATTTCCTTCATATTAATCAAGCTGTAATAAGCCGAATTCACCAGAAAACCTAAAAGACTTAAAACAGGATCTTGTCACCTTTTTTCAGTAATTACACTCATATATCAAACACAGCCATCATAAAATGAGAGATTTTCAATGTAATGTGATGTCCAGACAACAAAATAGGTATTAACCAACATCACCGCGGCTCGTCCTGTGTTTGGTTTTATATTTCTGGTATTTTAAAGCATTTTCCCTTTCATTGGCAAACTTTAACATGCTTCTACTTAAACTCATCAGATGACGCAATCTGCTGCATGTTAAGGCAATGCTAACGTTAGCTGGTTGCTAGCCGCACTGTTAGCGCTGTCATACGGCAGTGTGTGAGTGCTGTTGAGCTATGACATTAATAACTTTGACGCCCTTCTTACCCCTGGACTTCCTCTTTAGTCATTTCGAGTTATTTTTCTTGGAGAATGAGGAGAAAATGTTTCACGGCTGTTTGACAGAGAGTAGCACCTCATCAGCTGTTCACAGCATGGACGGCTACAGGAAGGAAGGACCTGTTTGGACGGGGCACCAAATACGCGGATGTTTTGGGATCCGACTGGAAACGAGTGAGTGGAGGTTGTTCCCACTGACTTATTCGTCCGGCTTCTACGTGGTCTAGACAAAATAATGTGAACACCTAATGGAAAATGACAGACATTGTCGGGCAACTTTAAAGAATCTGGGAAGATTTTGATTTTCTCAACGACATGAAGCAAGGCTCAGTGCTCCAAAGAGGCCAAGTCATATCTATCTATCTATCTATCTATCTATCTATCTATCTATCTATCTATCTATCTATCTATCTATCTATCTATCTATCTATCTATCCATTTGATAAAGTACCCTCTAAGGTGCCCCCAAAGTATGGTAAAATGCCCTCTAATGCCTGCACAAAGGAGAAAACCTACAGAGTTCTGTAATGACTGTCTAGTTATGGGTAAATCAGGATTAAATGCCCTATAGGTTGCCTTTATATGTGAGAATCTGGAAGAAAAACCCTCATGGGTTCCCTTTTAATGGAAGAAAATGTGATAGTGCCCTGTAAGGTTCCCCCAAAAACAAGAAAACAAGATGTGCCCTTTAAATGAAGAGGATGTAATGCAGTCAGTGCTATATGAGTTGCCATTGTAATGGGGTGAGCTGGAGGTTTGTGGTAGAGGCTGCTTTCCCTTGAGCAAACGGATGTGGCAGTGAATGTGCACTGCCTCTCACTGACAACATTTATGTCAGTGAGAGGCAGTACCCAGGGAAGTTAATAATATAAGTAATATAATATTTTGGTTGTCTGTGTGAGGTGATTGAAGGCTAAGCCAGGTGTAACTGATAAATTTTAGAGAAGTCTGAAACACCATTGTTCCTAAGATGAATCATACTTGGATCAAGGTCACTAATGAACTTAGCAATAATGGCAGAATAGTTTTGAATATGGTTAAAGGTGAGATGGAGTCTAGAAAATAAGCTCCACATTAGGAGGAGGTTATGAGAGGTGTATAATATGATTTTACATTAGGTTTTCTTTATCCTGGGATAAAGGCCTCAGTTTGCTTTGTAATGCTCAGTAAACCTACTCACATTGAACTCTACCAGCTTCAAGTGTATTTTTTGAGTCTTTCTCTTGAGTTTAATGCTAAGTTGTGGGTGACCTGAAGATTTATTGGCCCATCTGAAGATTTCCCACGACAAGTTCTGTATGGGTGCCCTTCTAGTGAACAAGGAAAGGGGAAATTACAATTTAGGGTTCCCCTAAGTCTAACATACTAAAGTGAAAATTGGGTGCCTTTTTCATTGAAAAAACATGTATCTCACTGTATGTGAGAAAAACATGTTAAAGTGCCCTTCCAGCAAAGAACATACTGATACTGTGCCCTACACAATGGAGTAAACTGACAGTTATCATATGAATTAACAAATCCTTAATGTAGACTGACCATTTGGAAAATAAAGCACCCTTTAAAACATGTCGTTGTTGTTGTAGCTGACGTTATTCCATTTAGTTGATTTGGTACAGCACTACTACAGTTTGCTCAGTCACAACCCCTTTAGATTGTTTGGGTCAGTGCAGTCTAAGCTGTAACCTTGATCCTACTTCAATTTGTGAGGTAGGTCATATAGCAACACTTTTTTGCAATTAAGACAAGTGTATGGAATAAATATTATTAAGGAAGTATTACTAGTGTATGTAGACTGTATTTTCTAAGTTGGTTTTATGTTTAGGCCCTTTCAAAACTGTATAACATGCTCAACAATATGCTGGATGGATAGCAACTAGCTAGATACATACTTAGCCATCTCTATACTAAATATTTGGTACAAACTGGAAATCAACCTTATGGTGTAGTCTTCTTTAAGGAAATGATTAGAGTATTCTTTATTCAAAATGTGTTTACAACCCTATAGCTTGGATTAACTTGCACTTGTAGAGAGGAGGATTAGCATTGGGTTACCCTACAATTACAGAATGCCAAGAAGAGACAGAAAATTGATCACAATACAAAGGGATTTGCAAAATGCAGCTAGAGGCAGCAAGGGAGGAGATGAGAGAGATGAAGTATGTTTGCATTAGCCATTAACGATTAGAGGGATGCCCAGTAGGACTTAAACCTCTGCCTAGGCATGGTAAAAAGTTAAAAATAAATGTATCCTGTCATGAAACTGTTATGAAATCTGGAATCTTTTACGTAACCCTGCTAACAGACAAACAAACGGAGAGGCATGCAAGCAACTTCCTTGATAGGGGTAAAAACATATAGACAAAGGCAAGAGGGCTAGTGCAATTCTAGTGCTGTATGTCAGTGCCTTACCACGCCAAGGAAGTGGAAAGGCATGATAAATGTCAGAGCTGCTCAATCTTTCAAGGATGTTTGCCAATTTTTATGACATGGAAGACGACAGTATTGTCACTGAACCTAAGGAGTCCCACTTTTTCTATGCTCTCCCTACCAGCCATGTACAAGCTATGCTTACAAGCTGACAAAACTCCTATAAATATATGCTACATAGCCAGAGACAACTGCATCAGTCGACCAATCATTCTCCAGATTCTCCAGCCTTTGAAGAATCTGGCTGTCAAATCTTCTGCTGTTGTCCATTGAGAGGGACGTCCCAAGTGACCATAATGAGGTCATTAACATTTTCAAACTCATGGCATAAAGAATTCTTCTTTTATTCCACAAACCTTGCTTCTCGCTTCCATGACAAGAAAAAAACTGCTAATTCTCAAAATGTTAATAGTTCTATGTTTCTACTACAGATGTGTTTGAGAAATAAACATTTAAAATGTTACCCATTCCCTGTATTTTATTACGGAGATGTTTGCAAAATAAATGTTTAAAAAGTAGATCCTTTTTAATACTGAAGTGTTGTTGTCCTTATATTCTGACTCACGCTGTAAAATGTCAATCTTAACTGGGGATGTAGCCTTTTTACCAACCCTTCATCGTTGTTCTCTTCTGATGGGGGCCCATTCAATGCATCAGGTGCCCTTTATATTTTTTCACCCCTGACCCTCAGACAACCTGAGTCTGAATGAATTGGTATAAAAAATGTCAAAATTGATGGATGAAATTAACATTTACATTATATATATATATAGGTGTTGATAAATTTGTCTGACTAACATATAGTGGTGTAGAGGGATATATTTTGTCGACATTGCATGTGGTGAGTCTCTCTATTTTCAGTTTCACAAATTATCCAGACAGACAAATAAATATACCAAGTATGTGTTGTTAATACCACTTTGTAGACCAGCTTGGACATATGTTACTCTGTGGTCAAGAATGTGTTTATTTGATGGTCCCTTAATACTGAAAAACCATGAATAGTACAAGATAAAGAAAAATTACATTTTAAAAAACTGAAGTAACTAAATCAACATGGTAGCGACAGCAACAAAAAATGCACACAAACACATGGTATTAACACTACTACTAACAAGTGACCACCATGTGTGGTCTTCTTATGCATCCAGGTGAACATGTAAGTGACATAATCCAGGAAATTACTTTCACACCTTTAGTCCAGTGCACTAAGTGCAGTCAGGTATGAAGTGACCTTTGCAGGAATGACCATGCATGGCGAGTGATGGTGGTTTGAATACAGTGGGGGGTCATCAAAGCTTTTCTCAGGCTGTTGGCCACAGGAGCTCCTGATGCAGGAAACAGTCTTCCTGCTGCCACTTTCCAACCAAAACAATGCACCCATTAGAAAAGCAGGTCACTGCTGCCCAAAAGGAACCTTTGGTATTTACAGTATGTTCCTTCCATCCTGAGTTTGCAATAGCCTTTTACAATGATTTCTGCACTTATAAAAAAAGAGTATTTTGGGGGGGCATTTTTGTCTTTGTTTGACAGTTGAAAGTGCAGGGAGACAGGAAACATGGAGAGAGACTAAAAATGCAGCGGCAATGCAACGGTCCGTGACCATGTACGTTGCGGTTATGTGGTATGCATCTGGCACTACTCAGAATTCATCAGTGTATCTCAAGCACATAATTTAAAGGAGGCTCCAAACAGACTGGACAATGGTGTCAAGTTCCAGTTTGAAAATCAGCTCTTGGATGCACACTGGTAATGAATCACCAGTAGAAACAATTTCCTGTCCTTTAAGCTTTGGCCTTTAACCCAGTAAAGCAAATATGAAACACATACTGCAACATATGCACGCGAGTTTGTTTTTACTAATGTTGAAAAGGTTGCATTTTTTCCACATTGCGCAGGAAGGTAACACTGATGTTTTGCAAGATATCAGATGATGCATGCAATGTGTGTATTTGTAGATGCATGTCATTGAGCAGTGAATATTTTGTCATCACACAGACAGAACAAAAGCTTTAATTATGAATGAAAGCGTGCCTTTGTGGACCCAAAGGTTAATGCCCAAGGGGGCCATCGCTACTTAAGATGTGTGCACTCAAGTAAGCACTTTGGGCAATTTGGATAAAAGCATTGTCCATATCTGTTTTTTTCTATGACAATGATGGTTAAGTATTTGTTTAAATGATCTGAAATACATATCGATAATCGGTCAAATCAACAATGACAATGGAAATGACATTTGTCCTCCTGTCAATCTGTCCACCTTTGACAACTGTTGTACTGTAAAGCACATTTGTCTCTTTGTATACTTGTGAACCATCAGTTTATTGTGTAACCCTACTATGAGCACGCCATTACAATTCTGTGTATGTTGGTTAATATGATCCTGATGCCCTCAATTGAACATCAAGGTGTCCTGACAGTGAATGAAGCAGATGAGGAGGATTTAGCTGAACACAGTGAAGTGTTAATCACAGATCTCTTCTTGCACGGGTTGAGGCAGCTGGGCTCTCATGCAAATTCTGAATCATTTGGGAACATTTCCAACTGAAAAGCCCCCCTTGTTTTATCTTGTTTTAATGTGAGAAACTAGAGCTCCAAAATATCCATTGACCCTGTGCCTTGATGGAGGTACTTCACACCTTTTTTACATGTAAAGAAATGGAAATGTATCTCCATTGGAGTCTTGACTGAATGCTGCTTTGCACAGCGGCCACTTGATGACTCTATTCTCCTTGACATCTATTGTTGCTCACTTCCTTTGGTCTGCAACTTGAATATTATTCTGTCACCAGTCTACCCAGATTAAATCTGTAGTATGTGCCAATAAAAGAGCCCACAGAAAGACTGATACAAGTATATGATCAAAACTTGTAATTTTTATCTTGTCACTATATAATTCCAGCTGATTTAATGATATATTGCGTTGATGCTCAAAAAAGACTATATCTGCCTATTTGCATCTTCAGAATATATAGTCTGTGTTTTGACTACTATTTTTATTGTTTTGTGAGTCAGGGAATGGCTAAAATGACCCATTGACCCATTCTGTGAAGCAAATGAGGATAACACTTGTTTACAGGCTACACATAATGAAGGCAGTATATCTTGTTAACTGAAAAAAGAAAAAAAATTTCAAAGGAGAACTTAACATGCTATTTTCTTTGTTAAGGAGCCATATGGGTGCAAATTATAACTGAAGATTTTAGCTTTTGTGTTGTGGCTGCTTAAGATGTAAAAGTGCACAGATGTTCCTGCAATTACAGGGCCCGCTAAGTCCTCCTTCTGCTTTCCAGCCAGATCAGGTGGAGACATTTGTGTTAGGGTTAGGACCCCCACACCCCTCCCTTCAACCCACACACACACACACACACACACACACCTCATCCCCCAACCCCCAACCCCTGAGGGGAAGAAGAGCTGGTTTGGGTGAAAATGCACACCACACAATCATTATGAGAAGCATTGAATTTTTTATTTTTTTACATAAAAAAAACATTTAAAAGGGTAAAAAAAGCAGCATGCAGTTTCTTTCTTTTACAAAACTTCCAGTGTGAATGACAGCAATAAATAATAGCTTTCAGATAATCACACAACTTAAGTGCGAACATACAAATGCTACAAACTATGTACAGTTTCCAAAAGCAGCTAGCATCCCTGAAAACAGACAAGGCATTCAATGCCTAAACTTTACTACAGCATCACAGTTTGCAAAGATGAAATGACTCTTGATTGTAAAGCTGAATGGAAATGAGGCACTGCCTACGGTTACAATCTGCTTTGAGGAACATAAAAATTACAAAACTTTCAGTGAAAACCATCACAAGACACACAATTGCAACAAGGCAAACAAATCAAAATGTATAAAAAACTTTTTTTTCTTTTTTACATCTGTACAAAATGTAGTAAGTTCTTTGAATTAAAGCTTAGTTTTTTTTTTTCTCTCCTGAGAGTTTAAAGTCACAGACTCTGAGGTTGACTGATGTTAACTTGTCAAAACACTTGAGGACTCGGACTCGGTTGACACAGATGAAATTTGCCCTCGCTTTCTTGCCATGAGATTCACCTTCTGACTTGATCTGCTGCTCATAGTCAGGGCGCTCTTGGCCGACTTCTTGAACTTAACTCCCAGGAAAGCATAGAGAATGGGGTTCAGGCAGCAGTGAAAAAAGGCCAGGGCTTCAGTGACAGAAATCCACTTATCCACTGCTTGTTCCAGTTCACAGGAGCGGGGGACCACGTTCAGCCTCATGAGGGTGTCCAAAAAGATGCCCACACAGTAGGGCAGCCAGCAAGAGAAAAAACACACAATGAGGATAACTGTGGTCTTCAGCGCTTTCCTCTTCAGTGTCTGGCCCTTGACGCCTTGCGACAGCTTGGCGATGATGATGCAGTAGCAGATGAGGATGACCAGACCAGGCAGTATGAAACCCACCAGGATTTGCTGGAAGCGGAAAACAACTGTCCATATGAGAGTGCCGTTCTGTGGATAGATGCGCTGGCAGATGATCCTGGAGTCACCGGTGCTCATGCTTTCATTGAAGTTCCAGGGGATGTTTGAAGACCCCATGTTTTGTGTCCTGGCAAACACCAGGTCAGGTACAGTCAGCACAACTGCAGGGAGCCACACAGCCACATAGATCACTCTGCTCGCAAGCAGCTTTCTTGTGGCTTGGCTGTTGGTGGCCCGCACAACGGCCAAGTATCTGTCTAGACTGATGAAAGCCAGAATGAACACGCTGCTGTACAGGTTGACTGTGTAGATCACGTGCACAGACACACAGAGGAAACTTCCAAAGTACCAGCTGCTGGCTGCATCCACAGCCCAGAAGGGCAGCGTGAGGACAAACAGGAGGTCAGCCACGGAGAGATGGAGCCGGTACTTGTCCGTCATCGTTTTGACCTTTTTCTGGTAGCCCATGACAACAACGACTAATCCATTGCCAATGATCCCGAGAATGAATATTATTCCGAAAACTGTGGGTAGGAAAATCTTGTTGAAGCTGCTGCTGAAAGCGCTACCACATGGCTCCTGGAGGTCCATGCTAAAGCCTCCAGAACCCTCTGACAAGTTGTCAGAACTGTTGTCAAAGAAGTAATATGAAAAGTCGAACTGTAAGAAAAAAAGTTGTTGAAAAGTTAGAAACATTTAGATCTGGGTAGATATTTACATCACATAAACAGCTCAAAGTAAAAATGTCTGCTAACCTGTTTCTTACATTAGAGGTGTCTTAAACTTTGACCTAAAAAATGGACCTCGAATTCTTAACTTACAGTTGCTGATTTTAACGGGTGTATATTTATTAGAAAAAAGTGATGTATAACCTGACTTATAGCCACTTTACACATGTACACTCGGAACTAAGTTATTATTAAATACAATTTATTTATATTAATTGCCATTTATAAAAACAACCTCCAGCACATATCAGGTTAGGAAAATAACAAAAAAGAAACTTACCCCTTCCATATCAGGCTCCATGTTAGCCACTCGTTGATAATGTAACTTCGGCACTTGTGTGCGCGTGTGTTCGCATCTGAAGCAAGGTGATCCGTTGTGAGTGAAGGCAGACATACATATCCTAGCGCCGCTTCCCTGCGCCCGCCCCTGAGGGAGGAGCACTGTCAGAGAGTACGGTCCCAAAACGGCTGACTATAAAACCAACCGCTCAGCTTGTGGTGAGGACATCAGTTTGTGAAACATGTCCAAAAAAAAAACAAAACAAAAAAAAAAAAAACTACTGTTATCATGTTGTCTTTCAAAACGGAAAAAAACCTTGCGAAGCTAAAACAAGCCTCTGGGGACATGGCAGAGGAGGGTCTGGTGTGAAAGAGTATGTCATCATTATTTGGCTACTGTGAGAAAATATTTCACGGCAAAAGGTTTAAATGGAATATTTCTTAAAGCTTCCTTTGTATCAAATCTGACTTCCTTTATGCAAAGTATTTTCCTTCATACAATAGAAAATAAATAAAGAGCTTCACAAATACGAGCTATACTAATACTTTGCATTGTGGGAAGAGGACAGGTAGGCTACATGAACTGTTATTACAGAATTATCAATAGAGATAAAATTTTAAAATAGAAAAATTCAACCAAGAAAGTACATATAGGAATTTAATTTGGAGATAGAAGTTGTGTGGTACTGGTGTGGTAATGTCATTGTTAATGATCTGACAGGAATATAGGTGATACCACAGCAGGCAAGCATGCTATTAAGTTCAGTAAGGCCACTAAAATGTAATAGATACTATATCAAGTCTCCACAAAAGTCCCTGCAGGGAAGTTATTGGAAAATTAGAGCAATTTTAGGATTACACAGGCTTGTCTGGTAACATATCATCAGCTCAGCATCTTCACATTTCGCTCTGCCCTCCTCATTCTGCACAGAGAGAGGCTTGACATTTAGATGGGCTGTTGAGGGTCTTCTCTCAGCCTCATATTTCTCTCTACAAATCACTTTATAACAGCGTCTGATGACAGTTTTCATCAGTGGAGGTCTGAATCTGTCCTCACCTTTATACACATCCTGTCACTTCTCAAGTACTGTTATGTCTGCACTCCCAAGTACTAAATGACCCCCAGTGGATTTGAAAAGAACCACACGCCCTATAATGTGGGATTTCTATCAAACAGCTTCGAGCCTCAAAGTGTTCAACATTCATTCTCTCACAGCTTGGCCAACCCTCTCTGATTTCAGTTGACTTAGTGATGACAGGGCCGGGCCACATGAAACTCCCCGCCCTCTTCACAGATCAATCTGACGGTTTTCTGAAACTAAATATCCACCATGAGGCACGCAAGCACTATTTGATGTCTTTGATATATGAGAGCAGTGATAGATTCAATGAGTCGAACAGCATCATTGATTCCACTGATGTCCAATCCTTGTGTTGAGGAGCGAGATGCTTTGCTGGAAAAAAATAAAAAAAACCTGTAACTCCTACAAAATAAATTACTACGCAATTATGATTTTAGAGGAAGATGATGCTGCGAGATAACTTACATTCATATTCCACATATCAGCACTCAATTGACTATTCCTACAATATCAGAGGTTAGTTAAGGTTCAGCAACTCTGTTAAAGGCACAATACACTTTATGACCTTCTAGTGCTCTAAAATCCCCCAAAACTCACAACAGTTCAGCTGAGTTTCAACACATCAGCAGCAAGCTGTAATGAAACTTTGGGACTAGGGTGCTATATCAAAATGATGAAGCTCAGGAATAGATTGCAGTCATGGCTGAATAATAAAAACTCCAACTATTATTAAAAGATGGGATGGAAACCAGTGCAGCCCTGAATATTACTGACTGTAATTGTGTTTGCTCAAAGTACAATCTCCATTGCAGAATAGCTCAAATGGATATGATATTTTTGTCAGTTTAAAAACCTGAAAAAAGCTGTTTTGCTCTTCTCCCCATGTTGACAAAAGTGATACAATCTGTTGCCACTTCATGAAAGATTTTATATTTTCTGCTGTAAACACCTGGTGTCTAGTAAGGCTAAATTCCCCTGGTGTGTGGGAAACCCTGTACATATCATTTTCAGTTTCCCCAGAATAAGGACAGTTAGCGTGAGAAGCAACAGGCTGAAAACACAGCGATAAAGCACCATGGTAACGAGTGTTGATTAGCAATAATGCAAATGAAAAATAAATCAGGAGCTCAGTGATTATCACTTTAATATAATAACAAAATAACATAACAATCATCTGATAATTAACAATGACTCACAGACATGCACACGATTTAAACAAAAGTAATACGCATTTGTTGGGGCTTATCAAAGTGGTTGTAGTCTAATCCTGGTGTGTTTGGTGTCCTCAGATCCGCCTGCAGCTGGACTCCTGAGGAGAAGAACAGAGGGAATCTGCAGCTCAGAGAAAGGCCACTGTATTGGTATGTTGCTCTTATCAACACCATTCAGACGCAGACATTTTCTCTGTTATCAGTCTGGAGGCAGAACTCCTGGATTTCATCTGTGTCCTGAATAACGTACACTATTTCATTTTTTTTACATTCCCTGAATCACTTCCACTACAGACAGAAATTCCACTGACTCACTTTCTGAAGTTTTTTTTTTTTTGTTGATGCTTTCAGAAGTATTTCCTCTGAAGCCTTCATATGTTGTTATTTTGAAATTAAGTTCAAATTTCCCAAGGCTGTTTTTAAAATCAGTTGTATGTGTTTTGAATTGTGAGGCCCAATTGCATTAGATCATTTTACTGTCCTCACATGAAACAGCTACATTTATGAGTAGAGCAAAATATTTGACGTATTCACAACTCAGTTCAACTCAACATAGGAATTTATTTGTATTTAAAAGATTATATAATAATATCTATTCAATGTTATAATTTATTATTCATTAATGGAAGATCCTGTGGGTGCATCAGTCAAAACTCGCTGAATGTTTGAAGTTTAGGAAAATGTTGAAACGAGACGTATTGATAATTAACACAAATATTATACAGGCTTAAACGTGGTGTTTTCAGTCTTTCATAATCACACCTTTCAGAAAATGGTGAAATAGAAGACTATTTCCAAAAAAAAAAAAAAAAAAGCGAAGTGCAACATTTGTGCTCTGTCTCGCTGCTTTGAGCAATAAAATTAGGTATAATCAGTGCACTGCAATCAATAATCCTTTCTGGAGTTTGTGTGTACATGGAGCTTATTGTTTTGCAGGATTTCAACAGAAAGAGATTTCACTCCTCATAATACATAAGACTTTTTTTTGGCAGCTCCAGCAGTATATCTGCAGCCTCCACTGTCAGTGTGAGGATTCAGATTGCGATCGACCCAGAATACAAAAGATCTGTGAGCTACTTAGAATACAAATCCCAAGAAGTGTGAACGGCAGCGAAGGGGGCTCTTCAGTGAAGAATGGCTATTGAAATGAGGCAGAAGAATGCCAGTGAGATAAAGAGAAGAATGAGCAGCGCCGTTCAGTCAACACCAGCCCTCCAGTTCCAACTCATCCCAGCCCCTCAGCAAGTCGGCACGGGATAATTTCTCATAATGATACCTCTGCTGCTCAAGTATCACCTTCACTTTTTTTTTTTTTTTCTTTAAAGCAGCACATAGAAAATAACATCCAGTCTTTGTTGTCGAAGCTGACTTTGGGTGTCACCCCATAAATGCACACAAGGTTTTAGGTAACTCAAATAGCTTTAATCTCTTGTCTGGGCACTGAAAAGTGGTTTATGTGTATTTCAACTCAATACATGCTTGCCAGACTCACATATTCGTGAGATGGGAACAGAGAGAAAAGATGGTTGTTTTTTCTGTTGTAATATTAGACTCCAGTTTTATTTAGTGTAGCAAAAACTTCATATACTTATTTGTTCCATTTCATGTTGTTACTGTCACACTATTATCCACATTGTCAGAATCACATAGCAAATCTGTATTAAGCATTAAGTCAGTTTTGTGGCATATTGTGTATTTCTGTTCTCTCAATCAGTGTGGCGTCTGTGATGTTAGTCGGGGGTCTGGAGTGTGTATTTTGTTGTTTTTAAATTACTTAAGATGATCTGAATGTTCCTGCATGTTTGTGCGTAGAGTTATGTTCATTATTCACCCTGGAATGCATAACTTCTCTATCTATCTATCAGTCGAGGCTCTATCAGGGTGCCTTTGTTTTTCCATCTCTCTGTGGTCGATGTGTGAAGTCTGCTCAGGGAAGAACAGACTTCATCCTTCATGCTCTCTGAGCCCTTGTTTGGGTTTGGTTTTCTGTCAAGACCAGATGCATCAAGCCTCAGTGAGTAAAACATGACACCAGAAAAAATGATACTCAGACCCACGACTTATCACATGAATGCAGATATTGTGGAGAAGTGACCATAATCTCACAAACAGTCTTTGCTTGACTGGAGTGGCATGTGTAAGCTGTCAGTGCCATGTGGAAATCTTTTTTTTTTTTTTTTTCATAAAGTTGGCACTGATGAATATTAGTGATTATATTTCCACATAGAAAAAATATTTGTAAAAGCATCCGGTTTGCTTGCTTGCTTAAATATTTGTGCTTGAAGAAAGAGCTTGAATTTTGAACAATAGAGCCACTTTAAAGACAAAGCTTTGCTCCTTATCTTTGGACGGCACCCACTTAAACTTCCTACTTTGCTGTGAGGCTGCATGTGTTGTTGGCCCTTTTAAAACTCTTTCCTTGACCTCAGTCAAGGTCACAGTGCCCCAGTGAATTCAGCATGAAATGGAAAGGCGGTGCAGAAACTCAGCCAGTATGCTCAACTTAAATTACATTAATTAGTACTTTCAGTATCCTGTTTCTTTGCATGACAAATTTGTGTCTCCATAGTGTTAACAATTTGGAAGGATGCACTGGTTTACTTCCCTGGAGGGAATTTCAGTTTTAACTTGTCTGAAAAGAGTCATAACCTGCCTTTGTTTTCCGAACAAAGTCTTTTCAATCTTTTTGTGCGCTACAGAATGACTCCCAGACTCAATCGAACAACATAATAGAGTTTATGGTATCTACTTTAGCGGAGCCTATATGTTTCTGATGGTCAATTTGTCCGTTTGAAATATATTCATAATTCTGTGTTACTGAATGTGGTAAAGTTATTTTAGGGTCACAGCAGGATAGCAATAGCAACTCAAACACAAATGTCTTGCTCTCAACTTATTTTCATTTTTTTCTTACTGGAATGCTAACAAGCTAATTTCTTAGCTACCAGTCTGACAATGTTGGTGGGCAAGAATTGGAAGCAGGCGATTTTTTTACTCTAGAACATTTTCACGCTGATTACCCTGAATCCTGCTGCTGCCTGTCCTGACATGGAGTCCCTGTGGAATTAGAAAACGGGGCATGAACCAATAAAAACTGAAATGGATGGCACTGCCCTCAAGCAGTTTAGAAAGGAATATATTTCCACTTGTGGCACAGATCCAAAGCAAGCCACAAGGCTGGTTGAGAAATGCAGCTTGTTGGTGCATAGGAAGGGTGTTTTCTATGAGTCCACGATAAATGCAACCGGGGTTCCCTTTCCTTTTTCACCAACGTCTCTATTGTGGTTTTGCTGTTCAACAGCATTAAAACATCGGCAAAATGGCCTGAAGTGCATGCTGGTTTTTATCTGTCATGTTTATGCTTTATACAACCACAATGCAAACTCGCCTACTTAGATGATTTGAATGTATTCATTTGCATAACAGTTTAGATGTTCAATTAAGGCTCTGTTCTTTTCAAGGTTTCACAAAGGAACAAGGTTATATAACTGTCACCGCCTCAGCAGATCAGAGACATGAAGTAGGAATTTCAATCGCATTCTGTATGCGATTGAGTTCCTTATGTTGCTTTTTTCTCCAGACACTGGGAGATCCCTCTGCTGCATTTGTATACGACACAAGATCACAGTGAGTGTTCTTTCAGGCTCTCTGCAGGTGGAGGTTCTCCATCTGGCCTGTGAGGAGAGTGGTGGAGACACGAACAGTGGCTCAGCTCAGGCCTGATCACCTCAGATAACGGGGACAATAGGCCAGATGACAGCAGATAAGCTTTCCAGAGTCGAGTGACCAGAGGAGGGAAAGAGGGAATAAACCAGCTGCCAAACCTGGCTGCCTTATAACTTTTAACAGCAAGAGTCTTAAAGAAGAAAATCTTTTAAATGAACATGTCAGCAGCAGTTTATTTCAAAAACACTGACCAGCACAGAACTTTCTTTAGCCTCTTATACAAGTAATCATCATAAATATTATTTGAAACAAGCCACATGTATGATTGGTTTCATTTCAAACTGCAAAGGATATATTTAGTTGTGATATGAGTTTAATTTCCAAAAATGTATTTATTTTGTGAAATAATGCTATAACATGAGTGTTTATAGGGTACTTTGGCAGCGTAAGCAGCTCATATCATTCTGTTAGTCAGCATCTTCTGCTGAGCAGCACCAGAGTAAACATGGGAACATTTAAGCATTACCTCTTAGTGTCAGATTATTTAAGTAAACCTAACATTTTAACCTCTGCTTTCCAGAGACCCTCTGTGTATAAAACCTACCACCTTCGGCACTTTCCTTTTAGTGCTGATTTATAGCACCACTCAGCAGAAGAGGACAGGCTTCATTTATTATTTAAACACTGTGATGGAACACAGACGAGCCGGATTTGTGTATATGAGCATCCTTGTCGATGGACAGAGCTTCCTGTGACGACTGATATAAGGCTCCGGTCTGGAGCGAGGGGACATGTGTCCAGCACCAGACCTGAACAAAGCACTGGTGGAGGAGTATCTATCAGTCCAGGCCAAAGACACGTTTTACTGCCCCTGCGGTGCCCCCATGTCTGAAAGATGACACCGTCTACATTGACTGCCTGAAGCTAACAGAAAATAAATAGTTTTATTTTCTTCTTCCTACAGTCTCCAGAAAAGGGCAGTGGGTAGTAAAAGCTGTCACCATCCAGTAGTACAAAAGTCTTGTGTTGTTTGTGTCTCTTTCAGTTGGTGAGTCACAAGCTCATTGCATAAAAGCCTCTTAATCATAGTTTACTCATCAAAATGGAGCCTAATATGAAGCAATCAAATCACACGCCAACTTTATCTCAGGTATGTGTGTTGTTTTGCTGAGTGTTTTCTCCAGTGTTGATGATATTAGCTTTTCAGCTAATACTAAGAATGTGGAAACAAAGGAAACAATTTGTCTGAAAGGTGTATTATTGAGCCTGTCCTCCCAAGAAAAACAAACCTATAGTTCATAATTTCAGTTTCAGTCAAAAATGACCTATAGTCACCTTTGAGTGACAGACGCCATCTAGTAGCTGCAGTTCAGATGACGTTTATATCAGGTGACAATTTTTTTTTTAGTGTTACAACTGTAATTTACTTTAAAAGTTAATTGCTGTAAAAATGATGACAGTATTCTGCTGCAGAATGTGAGTTTACAGTTTGATACTGTTGCCAGTCTTGCAGTAATATACTGTGCTTTTACAGTGTTCCTATTGTAATCTACATGAACATTTTCTTATGGTAAATGTTACAGTAAACAACTGAAAAGTTTTCTTCTCATTCATATTAATAAAAACAACTATGAATTGCAGACATATACTATAAATTACAATGTGTCTTTAATCTTAATGGTCCAGTAATGAGATCAGGCTCACAGCTCACTGAGTGAGAGAGAAACAAAAGTGAAAATCGAGCACAGACTGAGAGAAAAAGAGATGAAACAAACGTATGACAGAGCGAAACATTTCAAACAAGAAAGACCCTGACTTCCCTTTATGAAGTGACGTCAAGTTCTTTGGAACGGTGGTGACAATGATTCACAGTAAGCTTGTTAGTCTTCTTAGCATTTCTGTCCCCAGCTGTCCTCTGTTCACCTCTCAAGGTTAATCACAAGTACCTGAAAACAACATGTAACAAATCACCTATTATGTCCCAGGTTTTAATACAGCTTGGCAACAAACTACAGTATCTTAGCAGCAACTTACAGCTTAGAAACACACTTGTGTTGAGCTAAGATAACCAATATAACCATTCTGTCTTCTGGGGCTCAGCAGCAAACATATCTTAATCAACTTGGCAACATTAAACTTCAATTGTTATGTGCTTTAGATAGTAGGCTATTATTATTATGACGTGTAGAAAACAGTCATCTAAAAACTAGATGACTAAAAACTGGTCTAAAAACTAGATTTACAAGCAGTAGTGAAATTGTTTTTTAAATACCAGTAATTCAAACTTCCAACTGAAGAACACCCCCTGAAAATGCTCTCTTGTGCCTGCTGGGTGCTTGAATATACCAGTTTAATGTTAGCAAAAATGAAATGTAGTCACTAATTGGGTAACCAGATATACAAATGTGATGCTATTGCATGTAGCTTCTGTCCCTCCATTACTGCGGCGGTGAAAATGAAAATACTATGAAGATGTAATGCATTCACTTGAGAAAAAAAAATTTGTCCTGTTTTTCTGAAATAACGAGATAATTATCTCGGAAATTCTGAGAAAAGTTTTCATTGATTCTGCTCTGTTTTTCTGAATTATTGAGATACCTCAAAATCCCAAGACAATCCAGTTTTATTTTGGTTTTGGTGTGTAACTTTGGGAGATATTTGTGTATTTTTATATAGATGGTATTGTTATTAGTTTGTTGACTTTGCACAGGCACCTCAGGACAGGCAAAAATGTTTCATCAAAGCCCAAAAATAGATGAAACAAACACACCAGACTTCCTACAGAGCTAAGAGGTTATTTTAGTTTTCAATTGACTTTAATACTGTCAGATAAGACATCTGAACCAGCAATCTTTAGGATTTATCTGATGACCCATTGGAAAAATAAAACTTACAACAGGTCAAATATGAGAAAAGAGTACAAGGCATTATGTTCATAAAAGAACACAGAAAGAACATGAAAGAAAACATGTGTAATTATCTTTCAGGACATCAGAGGTTGTCTTTACCATAATAACACTACTTTAGGCACCATGAAATTTAGACGGCGGTGTTACCCAGTCAGGATTCTGAGGTATTTTTTTCTCAAGTGAATGCATTACACTTCCGTAAAATACTGTATTTTACTGTCAAATCTTACAGTAGCCTACAGTTAATGTCTGTTTACAGTATTTCACTGTATTTAGAAAGAATGGTACCTTACTGTTAGAATTTGACTGTATTTTTACAGCAATTTATTGCAGTGTAGCCATGACGATAAAGGTTGCCTAACTTTAAGGAAGTAGTAACTTTAACCCATACCGCATTTCAAGTGGTTATTAACCCAAACCATGATATTTCCCTGACCCTAACCGAGTGTTTTTTTTGTGCCTAAACCTAACTAGACCTTAACCACAGTGTCGTCACACCATAAAACATCGTTATTTTTAACAGTGATTTGATAAATGATGTTTTCCTACCGTTTACTATGTGTTGGTCTGGAGTGCACGGTCAAACAACCTATATGGTCCTATTTGGAGGACTTGTTGGTATTATTTCAGAGAGAACACCATAATGCCATTGAAAGAAGTGTTGGATTGTTTCGACTCATGTTTGCATCAAGGCAGACAGGGAGTTCCCCTTGTGTATTCAAAATACCAGGATTTATAGCTAAACAAACTAACCCTCTGTGCTCCCTCAACCCTATGACAGAGTTTCCTCCTTCCAGCCAACTCTTCAGTTGAATCCTAAAGGCGCTCACTCGGGACCTGTGGCCCTTTGTACTCGGCTCCCTTTGGGTTTATTTTCTCAGCACAATTGAATTCTTTTCTTTTCTAAAGATTGCGGAGGCTGTAGATCCCTCCACTGATACAGAGTGTTGCTTTTCCTACCCCCCGCTGCCCCAAATCTGTGAGGATTATTGTGTTTTTGTGTAAACAAAGATGTGGAGTAAATGATACATCTGGATTTGCTGTGCCTAGACCAGCATTTGGTCTTCTAGCTTTTTGATTATTTAGGAGGCCCATGCTTTAGAGTTGTTTATGACAGGAAATAGAGCAGGCGCTGGTCACCCTGTCAGCATACCAATAGCACTGTTCTCACATGATCGATCAGGATATGACAGGTGCTTTTTGTTGCTGTGCTTGTTTTGAGTGTGATTTCTGCTGGAAAACTCTTTTAGAAATTATAATGCAGTCCCCACTGGGCCTCAGCAAGACGATTTGGACAAAACACACTCTCCTCTGACAAACAGTGAGGCAGTGAGAAACATCCATTAATGAGTTATTTGCAGCAAGTGTACATGACTTATCAACACCATGAGTTTGAAGAGCACGATGTGATAAAATGTTGCCTTTCTGGAGGCAGATAGAGGTTTTTCAGGCCTCAGGTGGGAGCAAGCCAGTATGAACTCTATTTGTTCAGACTGATTATTATATGTCAAGCAGCAAGAAACTCAGATATTTGCTTTGAGCTGTGGTGGCCACAGAGGAAAGCCCCAAGGCAACTGGCAGAAGGTGTCAGTATCAGAAGTGTCAACAAAGCTTCTGGGTTATCATCAATAACATCTGTATGACAGCATGGGCAGTGTGTGTTTCAGTTAGCTCCATGCCCTGCTGTCATTCACTGTTTGCTTTTGTCTTGTATCTAGATAACATTGTGTATTTTGGAGTGTTTATTGCCCTCCTTGAAATCTTTACTTGTTACAATTTGTCACCATCTTTGTTGCTAAGTGCTCTTTGCTGTAGTGTTTCTGCACTGTCCCCTAGATCCCCTGTCAATCAAATTTTGTGGGCAGTACCGGGATGTGGCTTGTGTTGGATTTTCTTTTGATGCAATTTTAGTTCCTGTTCTTTGTTTGTTCAGTCTTGGTTGCAATCAAACTTTCTTTACTGTTTATTTCAAACAAATTACAGGTGCAAAGCAGATCACTTCCTGTGAATCATTGGGGTTTTCCTGAAGTATTTCAAACAATTAACATAAATGCCTTGGTATAGAAACTAAGATAATAAACTTATTCATTTATAAAAAAGAAGCACAGTACTTAACTTAACAACAGAAGACATAACACAGTTTCAAAACAGTCAATAAATGTAGATACAATCTGATATACTTACATGATATTAGTAATCTATAGTGGAATGCATTGAACTAAGCACATTTACTCAACTACTGAACTTAAGTACGATTTTGAGGTACCTGAGTATTTACATTTTATGGTACTTCTACTTTACTACATGTCAGAGGAAATTATGGTTTATTTTTTACACTTCTACGTTTACTTGACAGCTTTAGTAACCAGTTATGTTTCACAATTAAGATTTTAAACATTTGATCGTCTCATAAAATAGGATGATTTAAAGTGATGCTTATGAAGTAATATGTCAATAATAATGATCCAGTAATGTCACACAAACTGGGGCTACTCTGTAAAATGTGTAGATTTACTTTTGATACTTTTGCTGATAATACTTCTGTGTTTTGACTTAGGTAACAGAACTTTTACTTGTTTTGGAGTATTTCCACAGTGTGGTATTGTCACTTATACTTCTTCCACCGCCGCATACCACATGTTATCAAACCAATCTGTCTGTGGTGCTTCATCACATAAAGGTCAAGAGAGGCAACGACTCTAACTGTGGTGAATACAGTTTTTTTTAACAGCTTGCTGGTGTTTAGGATCATCACATTGTGTAGATGGTGAAGAGTTCAGACAAGTAACCCAGACAACACCAGTTTTATTATGGATAAACAAGAGAATCTCAGGTATACAACTGGGGCACTGTTCCCTAACGTGAACCAATTCTAAAAATATGGTATTTTTGTATGTGGGTGTCCGAGAAGCAACAACTCAAAGATGGTCTGGTGGAAAAGCTGGCAGCTGGTACTTGCTTTACTCCCCCCCCCCCCCCCCCCCCCCCCCCCCACACTCTGTGAATCGACAATTCATTTCCAGCCCATTTGTACAAAAGGTGATTGTTAGCGGCAGGTCCAGCCCGTCCACTTACAGTTCTCTGAGTGAACCCTCCAGACAGCCATTGCTCAATCATGGTTCACCTCTCTGGCAGAGGGCACGGACAGCAGCTTTCACACTCACTTCAAATCAAATCAATGTCTGATCCATCATGGGCCTCTTGCCTTCGGGGCAGCTTTGGATCTGTAAGAACTACTCTCTGTGGTATCCAGTAGCTACTAAGGTCTTGGACTGATATGTGTGTGTGTGTGTGTATGTGTGCTTGTGTGCACAGAGTAATAGAATTAAAGAGGGTCCCTGTCCCCCTCAGGAGCTTTCCATCTGGTTTTATATGTTAAGTGACAAAATTAGAAGACTTTGATATATATATAAAAGCAGATGTTGAGACAGGATGCTGTTTTGAATATCCTGAGCATCTTAAGTGAACTGTGAAATAAATGTCCAGAGTGTGTTGTCAGAAGAAGTAACTTCTTAGTTGAACATTAGTGATAATGATGTACCATATAGTTAAATATGCCCCTCATGTGACTTTGAGTCTAATTTTGTTGTTTGTAGCTTCTCTTGTTGGAAAAACTATTTATGGAATTTAAGTTACACCCAACTCTGAAATATTTGGTCTGTGTCAACAAAAAAATAGTTCCTGTTTCCTCTCTTAACCACATTTCCATGCCCGCAATGGAGGATATTGTGAGATACTAGATCAGGTGACACTGAGGAAACTTTTTTTTTAAAATATTAATCTTTTTCCAACAAAATATCAAAGCATATAATCACATATCTGTTATATAAAGATGATATCTCAGGAACTATATCTTCCATGCATATATTAAAATTAATATAGCTGAAGAAACAAAACAAATGAATTTTTCTCTAGTGAAACAGAAAAAAGTAAAAAACCAATGAAGCTAAACACTCTCTGCTATAATATATTCATATAAACACAACAGAGTTATGTTTTCTGTTTAATCTTTTATCAATTTTAAGGATCTCTTTCAAAGTTTTACACACAAGTACCACAAACAACATGTGTTATTGTCAAAAATCAAAAATCCATGTTCAAAGATTTACAGGCTAAATGCAAGTCAGTTGGTCAGAAACACCTGCTTCATGGGGTTGTCTATAGCTGGAGCAAGGTATTTGGAGGAGGCAATATTTCCTTTCCCTATCATAAAAGAAGGGTGTTTACATTTCCTTGGCTAAAGGAAGCCCTGAATCATCTTAGCATTTCTGGGCCAGCTTTTATCATGACAACTCACTCGGGAAACATTAATCACAAAATGACTTGCACACATTTCAATCAGTAGGCTATTTGCTCAATGTCACATGGTTGATAGAGTATCCTTTGGTGACAGACCTTACTGTTTTTCCCTGTCTCACCTCATCTGACGTAAATTTAAGTACGTGTTCAGGCACACTCATATCAGTTTTTCTCACCCACTGTCTGGCATACTGAAAATAGAGAAAATATGTTTAATTTTCACTATGGGGTTAGTTATAACACTATTTTAAAAAGGTGTCACAACCATCCCCACCCCTGTCAGCCATTGTTTAACTACCTGTAACAGCATGGTGGTTTGAAATTAGCATAGATGAAATTCCTCACATTTTACCTGAGAGACTACTCTTTAATCTAATTAATTTACATAATTCCAACTTCCAACTTCCAACAATATCAGTGCTAATCAAAATATAGACTTGGTCCAAAAAATTACTTTCTTACCTGAAAATCAGCGTTTTGGCTGTAAAATCTGCATACTTCTTCACACAGCTATGCAATTTCACATGCAAAGTCAGGAAGGCAGTCATCATACATGAAATTGATCACATGATTCTTAGGTCATCCCTTCTTGGTGAAAGTGATGCTGTTATAACCATTCCTTTGTTACAACCATTTCTGGTCTCCCCCTATTTAGATACTTAGTTCTAAAGGAATAGTTAGACATTTTGGGAAATACACTTAGTAGCTTTCTTGCTGAGAGTTAGATGAGGCATGAGAGTGATATATCAATCAATCAATCAATCAATCAATTTTTATTTATATAGCGCCATATCACAACAAAAGTCATCTCAAGGCAATTTTCACATAGAGCAGGTCAAGACCGTACTCTTTAATTTACAGAGACCCAACAATTCCCCCATGAGCAAGCACTTGGTGACAGCGGTAAGGAAAAACTTCCCTTTAACGGGTAAAACTTCAAGCAGAACCCAGCTCTTGGTGGGCGGCCATCTGCTTTGACCGGTTGGGTTGAGAGAGAGAAAGAGAGAGGGAAAGGGGGAGGGGGGACAGAAGAACAACAGTCATAACAACAACAATAAGTATAAGTATCAATAGCCAGGGAAGGATGCCATCAGGACTGTGAAGGACCGCGAAGGCTCGGCCCAGAACCCAGGGTTTCCTGTGAGATGAGAAAGCACAAAAAACTCCGGGGAAGAAGCAAAGTTATTGACATGCATTGATGTTACATGAATGCATACAGATGGAGAGGAGGAGGAGGAGAGAGGAGCTCAGTGCATCATGGGAAGTCCCCCAGCAGTCTAGGCCTATAGCAGCATAACTAAGGGCTGATCCAAGGCGAGTCTGGTCGGCCCTAACTATAAGTTTTATCAAAAAGGAAAGTTTTAAGCCTACTCTTAAACATAGAGAAGGTGTCTGCACCCCGGACTGAATCTGGTAGATGGTTCCATAGAAGAGGAGCCTGATAGCTGAAGGCTCTGCCTCCCATTCTACTTTTAAAGACTGTAGGGACCACCAGTAAGCCTGCATACTGGGAGCGCAGTGTTCTAGTGGGATAATACGGTATTATGAGCTCTTCAAGATATGATGGTGCCTGACCATTAAGGGCTTTGTAAGTTAGGAGAAGGATTTTAAATTCTATTCTAGATTTTACAGGAAGCCAATGTAGTGAAGCTAAAATGGGAGAAATGTGATCTCTTTTTCTAGTTTTAGTCAGTACACGTGCAGCTGCATTCTGGACCAGCTGGAGAGTCTTTAGAGACTTGTTAGGGCAGCCTGATAATAAGGAATTGCAATAATCCAGCCTAGAAGTAACAAATGCGTGAACTAGTTTTTCTGCATCTTTTAGGGACAGGATGTGCCTGATTTTTGCGATATTACGTAAGTGAAAAAGGCAGTCCTTGAAATTTGATTTATGTGGGAGTTAAAGGACATATCCTGATCAAAGATAACTCCCAGATTCCTTACGGTGGTGCTGGAGGCCAGGGTAATGCCATCCAGAGTAGCTATATCATTAGATAATGTGTTTCTAAGGTGTTTAGGACCAAGCACAATAACTTCAGTTTTATCTGAATTTAGTAGTAGAAAATTGCAGGTCATCCAGGTCTTTATGTCCTTAAGGCATGCTTGGAGTTTGTTTAACTGATTGGTTTCATCTGGCTTCATTGATAAATATAATTGGGTGTCATCTGCATAACAATGAAAATTTATGGAGTGTTTCCTAATAATATTACCTAAAGGAAGCATATACAAGGTGAATAGAATTGGTCCAAGTACAGAACCTTGTGGAACTCCGTGTCTAACCCTTGCCTTCACGGAGGATTCATCATTAACATGTACAAACTGAAATCGGTCTGATAAATAGGACTTAAACCAGCTTAATGCAGTTCCTTTAATGCCAATTAAATGTTCCAGTCTCTGCAAAAGGATTTGATGGTCAATTGTGTCGAATGCGGCACTAAGATCTAACAGGACAAGTATAGAGACAAATCCTTTGTCCGATGCAGTTAGGAGGTCATTTGTGACTTTCACCAGTGCTGTCTCTGTGCTATGATGCGCTCTAAATCCTGATTGAAAATCCTCAAATAAACTATTGTTATGTAGAAAGTCACATAACTGATTACAGACTGCTTTCTCAAGGATCTTAGATAGAAATGGAAGGTTAGATATAGGTCTATAATTGGCTAAAACACCTGAATCAAGAGTAGGCTTCTTAAGAAGAGGTTTAATTACAGCTTCTTTAAAGGACTGTGGTACATAGCCTGTTACTAAAGACAGATTGATCATATCTAGTAAAGAAGTGCTCACTAAGGGTAAGGCTTCCTTAAGCAACCTAGTTGGGATGGGATCTAAGAGACAGGTTGATGGTTTAGCTGAACAAATCATTGAAGTTAGTTCAGGAAAGTCTACTGGAGAAAAACAGTCCAAATATATGTCAGGATTTACAGCTGTTTCTAAGGTGCCTGTGTTTGGGGAGAGAACGGTGCCTGTTGAGGGCAGGAGGTGGTTAATTTTGTCTCTAATAGTTAGAATTTTATCATTAAAGGAGCTCATAAAGTCATTACTACTGAGAGCTATAGGAATACATGGATCAAAATAGAGTGATACCACTCTCATATCTGTGCGCACGATATGAAGCTACAGCTGGGAGACAGTAAACATAACTTAGCTTAGCATAAAGACTTGAAACAGTGGGAGACAGCTAGCTTGCCAGGCCAATAGTTACAACACATACATTACTCTTTGGTTTTTGTATGGATCAAACAAACATGACGTAATGTGTTAATAAGTGAACTTTAGAGGTGTTGATAGACAGATTTTTTTACCCTTGTAGCTGTCTTTATGTTAAACTAGGCTAATGGCCTCATGTTTCCAGCTCCATAGTTAATGCACTGACATGAGAGTGGTATTAATCTTTTCATTTTACTCCCAGCAGAGAGCAAATGAGCGTATTTCCCAAAATGTTGAACTATTCCTTTGAGAATACAGTCCTGGTTGATTTGGTGATTAATTATTATTAACAGAGATATGGTGTGGGTTTCTTTGTTATGTCTGAGGTGTCTGAAAGGGATATTAACTGGTTTTATTCATGTTAACATGGAAACCTAATCTCACCTAATCATGTAAGCAGTTCAGCTTGAACAAAATCTTATTCCATGCATGTAACCACAGGCAGTGCTGGCATGAACTGTCAAGGTAAACATATAGCACAAGACATTCTCCTGCACCTGTAACCTGATCTCACTCACCTTTCTGTTGTTCAGACTTTTATTAGTCTTACTCACTTAACTTCGTCTGTAGTCTCTGACAGGGCTCCGGTAATGGTGACTCATGGAACGCCCACTGTATTTTCCCTTTTTCCCTTCCCGACATCAGGCACAGCTACTTTTTCTTAGATTCTCCTTTTCTCATCCCCCATGATTCATTAGATTTACCGTTTTTTGAATGCCCAGCGGCTGGCTGCCATCATAATAGGTTGAGAAAGATCGTTTTTTTCCATCATCAAGTTTCTAAATCATCTGCAGGGCTTTTCTATTTCTCCTACATAGATAATGATAGCGCACTGGCTTTGTAACACAGAGGCAGCAAGATGTCATAAATCAAGTTTTTAAAAGAGTCAATTTTACAATTTGTTATATAATGCATATCTCCAACAAGTGCTCCGATCCATCTCCAAGCTGTCTCTATTCTGTCCTTTAATAATGGGATCTGGCTTTATTCTAAGCTCTCAAAACATCCCTAACCCAAACTTGCACACAGCAAAGATGAGAATCGTTTGATCTATGTTTGTGAGTCTTTGCCATAGTGTCTGTATTGCTTTTCACTGGTGTTTTCCTTTTCATACAACCAAATAATCTTAGGCAAATGTCTGGACAAAGTCTTTTACAAATATATGCATGTGTAGCCAGCGGTTTGGCTGCATCTCCAAAGAATGTGAAGCATCAGCCCACTACTACATTTTGTTGGCACCATCTATGATATTTGGCCCAAACAAGCCCATTTTCCTCTGCCTTGATAATTAAATGATAGCTGCAGATACACCGCTTATCTCTTACTGATTCCTTTTTTTTAATATAAAACTCACACACATACAGTGTTGAGCATATAGACTGGAGGGCAGGGAGGGAGGGCTGCAGGGAGAGGGAAAAAGACATGAAGAGAAGAAGGACAGAGAGTAACAAAAACAAGTTGGTTATGTTGAACTGCTGGAGAAACAGGGTGAACTCTTTGTGAACCTGTTTGTCTTGCTGTTGTCTGCCTGCATGATCACACGTACTCACATAAAACCACTCCACTGTGCCCTCACTTCCCCTCGCTGATGACTGACAACCTTTCTGATAGATGCAACAGATGCACACAGTGAGATCAATAACCTCCCTCAACTCCACCCCCACTCTGACACAGATCATGAGACACTGTAGCAGCCGTCGTCTGCCTGAGTCGCACTTCCTTCATATAAGATAGCGTGAGAGGTCTGAAAAGATGAACTATTGACTGTTACAGAGAGGCTTGTTTTTGTTGCTGTGGTGGCGTCAGACTGTGACAAAACAGCTCTTTCTTGTCGGCACGATTACAAAGTTCTTACGCAATGAAGAGTTGCAAGTTTTAGCAAGGGTAAAGTTGACCTTTCTGATGTGTTGCCTAAAAAAACACAGGTGATTAAGTCATCAGCACTACAGTGGTTGAACCAGTGCTTCGGAAACAAACAGAGCAGCCTCCTCAGGTGAACCCTGGTTTGCTGCAACAGCTGTAATGTGACTGCAGAGGCTGTGGGTTGTTTGACAACAAGAGTCAAGGAGTGAATTTTTTAACAGCAGAAAAGTCTTGCTCATTTGTGGATTCCTCTGATCTGGTCATTGTGTTGCTGCTCCTGAAGGCAGATGGCCGCCCCTCCCTCAGTGATGGGGGAGGTGTGTGTGTGTGTCAGTATTTATGTTTCTTTGTGTGTCTGTATCTGTGTGTGTGTGTCCTTCAGTGGGTCTTGTCTGAGTGTATAGGGTTTCTTCATGTTTGAATGTGTGTATGTTTATGTGTCTGTCTCAGTTTATTTACATTGTGCATGTGTGGTTATCTCCATCCATGACAAGAAATTTGGTCAATTATTGAGACCTAAGATCTTACTTTCTTATTAAAAAAGTGAAAAACAAAATCAACTTCTTTGAGACATTTCTTGAATAAAGTTTCATTTTCATGATACTGATGCACTGATCTGCCATATTCTGTTATGATAATAATAATAACAAACTTTATTTATTCAGCACTTTAAAAAACAAATTCATCAAAGTGCTTTACAAGACAAAATAAAATGGTAGACAAACAATAATAAAAACAATTTGGCCTTAAAAGTTATCAATAATTTCTCAAAATAAATTCTAAAATTTACTGGAAGCCAATGAGTAGAGGGTAAAATACGAGTAATGTGTTCTGGTTGGTTTTGATGAGGAGTCTGCCTGCTTGATTTGGACAAGCTGTAATTTATGTAGACTCTATTGGTTCAGAGATGTGTAGAGAGAATTACAACAAGAGTAAATAAAAGCACGTATGACAGTCTCTAGATTTCTATTGGATGAAATTGGACTGATCTCGGAGAGTCTTCTGAGCTGCAACAAACAAGACTGCACAACTGTGTTAGCCTGCTTGTTCAAGCTGAGGTGGTTATCAAAGATGACATCAAGATTTTTTCAGTTTTGGGCTATATTTTGGGAAAGAGAGCCCTGATGTTTTGAAGTATAAGCAGTAACTGTGCCAGGGCCAATAATAATTACCTCAGTCTTAGCAATATTTAGCTGCTAGGCCATCCAGCATTTGAGGTTAAGGGTGCAGTTGTTGAGTGTATTAATTTGATAAAAATCATTGGGAGTAAAAAAAAGGGACAATTTAATGTCATCTGCATAGGAACGGAAGCCCACATTATGACTGCAGATGACATTCCCCAGGGGTAAGTTTTAGAGAGAGAACAAGAGTGGTCCAAGGACCCCGCAGTTCATCTTCACAGAGGATGACCATGACTTGCCAATGGTGACACTAAAAGATCTATTGTGTAAGTAAGAATAAAACTACTTTAAAACTGAACAAGAGATGCCAATCCAGTGTTGACGAACGTTTGAGACGTTCCACTATAAAATGATCAACAGTGTTGAATGCAACACTTAGATCTAACAGAACTAAAACTGAAGATTTTCCAGCATCGGTAGGAACCAGCAGATCATTCATCACTTTAAGGAGTGCAGTCTCTGCACTGTGGTTTGCCCTAAATCCTGACTGAAATGTTTCAAAGAGTCCGTCTCTGTTTAAAAAAGCAATCAACTGTTGAACAATTGCATTTGTAAAATAAGCAGGGACATAACCTTATGTTAATTATGGAGATGATATATGGACTGACAGATCCATGTACTTCTGATAAACCTGAGATTTCTGATAAATTTCTGAAACGAGGGAAATTGCACCAGGAAGATTTGGAATTATGTCACTCCTCTGACAGATTTTTCTTCTTGTTTTGAGAAAAATAACCCTTAAATGTTGAATATAAGAATAAATGATTGTTTGTAGTGCTCAGAGAAGGCGGGCAGACACAAGCCGCAAAAACGTTCATGGCAGCGTATCTCATTCTGAATGTGAATACCCTACAAGTGCCGAGCCTGGTGAGTAGGCTTTGTTGTTGCTGACAATACAGAGTTGACAGCACATCTGGCATCATAGCAGGGCCACAGTGTTTGTCTCCCCCACTCTCTGCACCATTAGCTGCTCACCAGGCAGGAAAAGACCAGCTACAGTGCTGTCCTACTGCCAGTCATTCACGATGCATCACTTAACACACTCAGCCTGCGTCCACGCCAATACAGATGAAAGTGTTGTATGTATCCATAATGACTGTTTTGCTGTCCACAAATAGCATTTTCAGTTTTCTTAGAGTTTGCCATCATCATTAAAATAACAAGACAGCAGGCTCCTCGACTGGCCACCTGAGGCAGCAGGTTTACCTCATTTCCACCATGCTGTTCTCCAAGTGTAGTTCTTGTTTAGTTCAGCTTTACATTTCCAGTAAAATCTCACTGAGATCAAGATCTCTTTTGCAAAAGAGACCTGACACGGATGACATATAGTTTAGTCACATAAAACAATCAACACACACACACACACACACACACACACACAGTAATTACAATAGTCATGACCACAAACAGTACGAAGAACAGAATGTGCCAGATGTGCTAGTCAGACATCTTCAAAAACAGATCACACGACTGTCTGATGAGATCACACCCATACCACAACACAGACTGCTTTTTTTTTTGTTTAACTTTCTAACTTCTTTTACCTTTTGTTTTCACAAGAGCATTTATGAAGAGTTGCTTTTGGGGGTTGAGATCTTTTGGATCCTCTGTCATTTTGGAGGATTAACAGTAGATAACAAAAACCAAATGGTTTTTATAAACACGAACACTTGGTTGACACGACAAAGTACACAATATACTAATGATAACTGCTGTTTTTGATGACAAACTGATCATTTCACCATTAACAAGACAAAGGATCTTTTAATGGCCGGTATTAGCAGGTAGGATGATTACAGCAAACAAAACCTCTTTCAATGTTTAAGACAGCCTTAAAAAATTGTGAACCCATCCTTTAAAGCACAGGTGAAAGGTCAGTGACTGAAGGTTTAGTTAATTCTAAGCTTCATCTGGTGATCCACAGGTAACATTTCATTATGATGCCCAAATACATTACAACTGACCAAATTGTATTTTGCTGCTCATCGCTCATTGTTCCACTTTTCCTTAACAATGTAATTAATATGACTTTCTTCCAAAGATTTTGAGGCAAATAGGATTACATTTTGGAACCTTTGGGTTAATTGAAGTCCCTAATCCAGAATTAGGACGATGTGTTTCTGTGTCAAATTGGTAAGAACCCTTCAAACAAACAAACAAAGCTGACCTCACAATGAAAGAGTGAAAGGAGAGCTGTGTGACCTCTTCCCTGACTCTGTGTTTGTTCAGGGAATTTCAAGTCATTAAAGCCCTAACAAGCACAGAGCCATGAAAGGCCTGATAGTAAGTAGTTAAAATGACCCACAACTAATGGCTGAAATGGAGTGACATTTGTACAATGACTTTGTTTGGTCCTGAGTCTTCTACAAAATCAGTACAACAAAGCTATTCCAAATCGTTACTTGGCTTAGAGCTGAAGTCTATCAGATGATTAGGATTCGGTGCACAGGCCTATTGAGTGCAGTTATTTGTAATTTCAAAGAGATGCACCAACATCTCATAGCAGTCACACTGAGAAAATACAAAGCAATTTGGAAAGGTGAAATGAACAACACTCAGCAGCTACAACACTATTTAAATTATTAAGGCATCCTGAGTTTGATATCACACATTATTACTGAAATAGCTGGGAAAATGCAATCATATCGGGTGTGAAACATCATGAAATATGTTTGTATGGTATCAACGGCTGTGCCTTTGCTACAATTTTACTCTCCTTGCACACAGATTTTATGGCATAAAACCCAACATTGCGCTGTCACTATACCCACTAAAGCAGTTGAATTTACTGCCTAGTAAATTTTGTTATATGCCTCTCTCCAGAAGCTTCCTGGTTTCAAAATTTGACATTAGCAGCATGAATAAGTGCTGGTGTGACCCCTGTCAGACTATTATATCTCTTATTGGTTAACTAAGACAGATCAGGGTCAGAGATGCTTGTTCGGACCACCAGTGATAAAATTATAGTCCTTAAAGGTTGCTGCCTCACTTTTCCTTCACAGGGTCACACACAAATGCACACACATCAACAAACAACATATGCCTTCACCAGCTGGGGAAACTATCTGTCATAAGTGGAGTGTTTTTGTTTACCATTATTCATCCATGTATTTCTCTCTTTCTATAAATAGAGCACCAACAGCCCTGAAGACGTAAAGCTGACAGACTGCTCTGGGTGGTATTTTATTGCTGAACATCATGTTGTAAAAGGGAATCCCGTCTGAGCCGTTAGTGACCTCCTTGCACTGACTTTCCACTGTGTCTGTTGCAATAGAGCCTGATTACAAATAGAAAGCCCTTGGAGCTTGTAGGTTTTCTCTCATAACACGCAGAATGAATAAATGGGCAGTTAAGGCCATGAAATCAAAATCCACCAGATGGTGCTCATCACTTCCTCATTTGACTCATTCTCAGTTTTCATATAATCTTTCATTAATTTCAGGGCAAGCATCCGTCTCACCTTGCAATCCCTCTTAAACTCCCCCTCCATGCCTTCATGCAAGCTTACACTTGGAGCGGAGATGACCGTGATTGTCAGTGTTCTTGTTTCTGGGTCTACATGTCTGCTTTAATGACTTATTGATGGAAGACTGCCTTTCATCTCAGAGGGGCTTTCTTGCCCACTCGAGTGTCCAGCCGTTCCCATGTCTAAGGTTTCGCTCCGGACTTTCTCCTTTTTGATCATCCCTCTGCCTTTTTCAATCTATTTCAAGTCAAGTAGACCAACATACCACCTCCCCTGCCACAGTCCCCTCTTTGAATTCTCCATGAGGATAAATGTGTTGAAAAGAAAGGAGTTAGAGGAGGGATGACAAGCTTGTGTTACCAGAGAGAGATTTACATGGGGCCATAAAAGCCAGGGTGAAAGGAGAGGAGGTATAGCCCATATTAAAAGGTCAGTGTGTGGGGACAGAGAGGTAAACTGACCCAATCTGGATGAAGGCGGGACAGCCCACAAGCACCACCTGCACACACTCCCATTCACGCCCTGCCCTCCGGTCAATGACTTTTTGGCTTTGGACAAAACACCACGACCTAACCATCCTCCCCTCCCAACTCACTGAGCTTTCTACTGTTTCCTTTGGAAGAATATCCGGGCCTCCATGTTATTTTATCATCGTCTTCAGCCCATAAATCACCAAGAGGAATGGTTGCTACCAGCTCTACCAGTACAGCTCAGCTTGTGCCTTGAAGCCACGTCAAGGCTGAGCAGTCCTCTGACACCCAGTATCCCCATTTGGGCCGGTGTGGATGGATCCCAGGGTACCATGCTGCCAGAAGAAACAAAAGAAACCTTGTAATATTGTGAGTTAGAGCCCACAGGCTGACTTGTGAGTAGAGAAAAAAAAGGCCGTTCAACTCTGAGATGTTTATGAGAGGCCTTGGGAGGGAAATCCATCATTGCGTAGAGAGCAATTTATGTCCAACACGAGATAGTGACTGACATCTCCCATCCTACAAAGAGACTTTCTTCGGTCTCATGCACTGAATTTGTCAGCCACTGCACACTCCATTGTTCATTTGGGCAGCACACAATTTCAGTTTGCTATTTTGCTCACAAGAAGCTGATTGCAGGTTGCTTAGTGAAATGATTTCAGTGTCAGGCGTTAAATGGGGATTGCGTGTGACACAGTCTGGTGAACAAACCACTTCCTCAAATGGTTAGAACATAGTGTACCCTGTGTAACACTGTTGTTGTTTTCAGTGAGGAAAGTTATTTCTGGGTTTGGGATGTTTTCATATATGAGAGAGTGGCACGCTAAGCTTATGCACAATACTTTAATATGATGCTATATAAAATAGATAACTGCTGTACCTTTATGCCTAATATGAATAATACCTAAGAAACTTTAAAGGTACAGTCAAAAATTCAAAGCACATTGCAAGCTGTTGAATCTCTAAAATAATTTACAGGCATTTTAATATAAATGAATAAATAAATATAAGTTGTTTTTGTGTACATCAGTAAAGATTAAGCCTGTAATGACTGACTTTTGCATTAGACCACCATCTGCTTTTAAAATGGACTCTGGGATATGTTCAATACTTGTTATTGTCAGTTGTTTGTTTGCCTTTTCTGGAGCAAGAATTAAATAGCAATCAGATCAAGTATTAATGAAACATGACTCCTGAAGACGCAGCACAGTTGGGTGCAAGGGCCATCTAGTGGAAAAATGTGTGTCATTACACAGATGGATTCTCACATAGATTACAGATTCACAGCCACTTATTTCACCTTATAAACACAGTTACAAGTGGCTGGCTGTCATTCATTATATCAGATTACCCCCTTTGTGGATCAGTGATTGTTTACTAAAAATCAACAGATTAAATATTCCACACTCAGATTGGTTGTTAGTTATTCCATTGTTGTCCATTGAGTCTAATAATTTCCATTAATATTTAAAGGGGATAATGGTTTTCAAGTATTTGTTGGAAATAAATGAGGGTTTAAGAGTTATGTGAAGTGATTGGTTTGGAAGGCTGCCATTGATTGCTATTCTACTGGGCAGAGATAACAGGAAAAAACACATGTGTGGGCCATATTTTCAGGATATTGGCCTGCTGGGTAACCTATCTGATAAAGAGTGTCAGCCATACTACCATATTTGAAAACTGTTGGTATGAGTGAGTGAGTGAGTGAGTGAGTGAGTGAGTGAGTGAGGGAGAGGAGGTTGTGTTCTTGGATCAATTTGATTACAGTACATGTCACACAAATTTGGGAAGGGGCAAGAGTGAGCAGCAGAGTGACAATTTAAAGTCCAACTGAAATTACATTGCATTTTTTGGCTTCTATAGTGTACATAGTATTTGCTCAGTAAATCACATTTCCTGTGTTTAGGACAAAAAAGAAACCAAAATGGAGAAATTAATTTTCTATATTTTTTTGGCTTCATGATGGCTCCCCCAGGTCTCCATCTATGTAGATGGAGACCTTGTTTTCATACAGCTAATTAAATCTTGCATAAAGAAATAACATGGCATTCTATCAAAGGCAGAGTAGATGATCACACTGAGCCAGACAGCAGCCTGCTACTCAACACAAGAGCCACAGACTCTGAACAACACATTAGCTTTCCCACTAACACACATCTTGTCCTGCACCTGTTGAACGAGCCACCAAACAAACAATCACCGGGGAAAAGTACACTGCTAATGTCACTTTGCATGCTAACTAGCTGCTTAGCTGAGGCACAGCATGTGAAGGCACATGTCAGTTTCTCCAGAAGAAATAGTCCCTATTCAAATTTCTGACTGTGTGCTCTGTGAATTATCATTAACCTACTTTCGACATGTGTGTTTTCAGTGCACCACAAATTATTTTTTAACCTCCATTGCTTTGAGGTGGAGGCAGATTTTGTAGAAAAGTGTCTTAAAATCTGGCATGGCTTGATAACAGTGGGAGAGAATTAAAAAAAAATAAATTTAGTTGATATAACATTTTAAAATAAAAGGTCATCAGAGTACAAGCAGGTTTTAATGAGTAATGATCCCTGGATGGATGCACTGAAATAGTATTTTTTTTCCCCTCTCAGTGTAAAGCTGAAATCTGCCACGTCCTGCACACTGTAGCTCTCTCCAGTTGTGACAGTTATTGAGGAAGTGGCTGTTTCTTTGAATCATCTATTGCAAGACTGAAAACATGTTGCTGGAAAAACAAAAAAAGCAAACAGTAAATGCTTGATTTCCAGTTAAGTACCACAGAAGTTGACAGCATGTCTCCTAGCAACCCTGGCTCTAAATTGTCACATTAACAAATTCATTTTCGGAGTGAAACGTGCAGATAACATTTTCTTTGAGCATATCACAAACAACATCGATTTTGGACAGGTTTGCCAAAGTACTCACTGGCAACGTTTATGAACAGTCAGTTTCAAATTCCTCATGGTGAGTAAGGTGCTGTACCATCGAAAGAGTGAAGGATTTATATGCCCATACACTGCCTTAATCTCCACACTGTACTGCACTATATAACATAACACTATGTTCTGCACTGGCACTGAATTTTGCCAATAAGAGACACATTTATTTTGCCCAGATTAACATTATTCTGAATATCAGTAGGCTAAGTAGATTTGGGAGGATATACATGTGTAGTTATGAGAAAGCATATAACTAGCATAGGAGTAAATTAAAATGACAGTGAGTAGGTTGACTGTGAGATTTAGCCTAAGCCTAAACACAGACTAAATGAAAGTGTCATAATGGACATTGTTCACTGCTCTCTGTCATTGTCTTCCTTGTATTCTCTGCTTTCTCTGATCCTACTGCTTGTTTGGGTTTTCGCATCAGTTCATGAACATGAAGCTTTCCCAGGCTTATTTGTGTGGGACGAACAAGAACTGAACAGCAGCTTGTCTTTTTGCCCCCGCCTACATAGTTTGATTGGCATGTCTGTTTGAAAAATGAAAATGCAAAGAATTTCATTTTGTATTGTATTTTGGCAGGTAGACAAACAGCCATGCAAAAGTAATCATGTAAATGGCGCTGAATAAGATTAGCAACACTCTTGTGAAACAAAAACATGATAATGAGATGTCAGTTGGCTATTTCAATTCTTATTCCCTTGTCATCATGGGATCATGCAATTATGATAATAAACTACAATCCTAAAGTGCGTTTTTTATTTTCATTTCAATTATGACAGGGTTTTATATAGAGGGCAGGAAAATTGGCATAGCATTGTCCGACACAGTAATCTATTCATTTTGTATTGTATCTATATTTTTATTTGTAACACATGAAAACAAAAGGTAAATGCTCATCTGCATTTTCAGTTTAGTTACATAATTATGTTTACACAGTGGACAGAAAAAGGAAACATAATAGGAAACAGCATTATCTGTTACTTACCCATTTAATTCCTGAACCTTCTGCTTCAAACTGAGCTCTGCAGACACATGCAAAAGTTGCCTGAGCAATGTTGTGCTGTGGGAGGAATTCCATCTTAAGACAAAACGGTTGTGTAGAAAAGTTTACCGCACATTATGATGAAGTATTACCCGGCTTCATCTGAAACATCAACAAACCCTAAGTGGCTACTGTAAGTGGGCCACTGATACACTCTGTAAAACAAACGTATTCTTGGGCCTGATTCATTGAGGCATTTTTCCTTGTTTCCACAAACAGTTTTGTGTTTATCAGCCACAATTGAGATAAAGTTCTCTCATTTTATTCAGTATCCAAGACAACTAAAGACCCTAAGTACATAATGACACTCACATCCTTGATTATTTACCTCCTTTATTCACAGAGGGGACAAGAGAATGGCTTGAATTAACTCATTAATCTCTGTATAGGCGGTTTGTCCATGAAAATGAGTTTACACAAATCAAGGTAAATGCAGATTGTTCTTTCTAATGTCAGCAAAGCAATTTGGGGACCAGATGTCTTACCAAACAGTTTTGTCAAAGGTTACACAAGCTTTTAAATTACATTGTCAGCATTTCTACCTGTTGTTGTTGGTGAAATGGCATTCATTTCTCCTCCTCTAAACCTTGTCTCTGCTGCCTCCATTTGCTAAACTGCTATAAAGTGTCCAAAAGGAGAGTAAAGTGATGAAGACAGGGTCTTGGAGGAGCTGCAGGAGCATTTATCTGAATGAAATGGAAAGTCTCCTGACAGGTATAATAAAAAAGCCACTGTTGTGTAGTAAACCATGGATCAGAGTTTGCTGCATATTAAAGTCACCCTCTCGCATCCAATAAATGACTCTCTCTTGACATCATTGGTACAGGATATCAGGGTTTTAATTTTTATATGCTAATAATTAAAGCCAAACGTCTTGACATGACTTTGCTTTAATAGCTCCACTCCTTTCTGCATGAATTGAGATGCTCCTAATAGTGTAGAGGATTGAAGTGGGCAGGTTGGGGAGCGCTGTGAGCCAGGATATTGGGAACAAATTGACAAGGCCGTCTATTCTGTCTCACTCTTCATTTAGACCAGAATGATCCAGACCAGCTGTCTGGCAGCCAATTTATCCTGGAGAAGATGAGAATGTGAGGGAGGTTCCTGTTGAAACGATTCCAGAGGACATCCTGAAATGTGATGAGGCCCACTGGGGGGAAATTATACCTTTTTTTCTTTTTCAAAGCTTGATATCTTTGCTGAGGTCGGCCTGTTTATCTGTCAGTGACAACACAGTCTCCTAAAGATTACAGATTCATGCAACTAATTAGTGTGGACTGATTAATACTGAATTATGTCACATAAACATAATAATGCAATGTTGTAAAGTATATATTGAACATATCTGCAAAAAGTGTCAAATCTTTCATTTCTGTTAATTACAATATCTGGGGAAGGGGGCGGGGGGGGCAACAAAATGGACTTGTCAGACAACACTGAGGCCCACAGGAAAAGAACAGAGCAGATTGCTCTTTTTGAGGAGGCTCAAGTCCTTCAATGTGTGCACTCGGCTGCTATGGAAGTCTGTAGTGGCCAGTGTTATCTTCATCAGTGTCATCAGGACTTGTGGGTGCCAACAAACTGGGCAAGCTTGTGAGGAAGGCCAGCTCTGTGGTGGGGATGGAACTGGACAGTGTAGAGACAGTGACAGAGAAGAGGATGAGAGAGAAACTGAAAGCTATCAGACAACCCCTCTCATCCTCTCTATGCTGAGCTGAGGCGGTTCAGGAGCATGTTCAGCCACAGACTCATGCAGCCGTGTGCCTCAAAGCACTTAGGGGGCTCTTTTTTGCCATCAGCCATCAGACTCCACAACGCCACAGCATCCAGTACCTCCTACCTCCACTGATTGAGACTCATAACCATACACCACTCAGTTAACCTGTCACCACCACATATATTGCACATATATATATCCACACAGACCTATTTTATTGTATCCATTATTCCTATTTTATCTAATAATTTATTATTTTTTACTTACTTTTTGTATTCATGGAAATTTCTTTCTTTGATGTAACTTGGGGTTTAAGGAACATAAGGCAATTAACTGCCAGAAATCAGTATACAGGTTAATGTAAACCAAAAAATCCAAATTTGATTAAGCAGAATCTCAGGACCACTGCTACTGTATGTTGAGTCAAGAAATGAATGACAAGTGCTGAGAGGGAAATGGCACTGCTCAAAAGTAGACTGCTTACTGTTCAAAAGTTTGCCACACTAACAGTATTGTTCAGATTGATTTAGCCTACAGTGAATCATTCTCACAATGCTTACACTGCCATTATTGGCAGTGTGTGTTTAGGTAATTTACAGAAGCTATTTGTCTCTGCACAAATGCTACAGACACACAGAGAGAGCTAAGCCTGCCTGAGTAGGAGGAAGGCAACTAGTTGGAAAAAGCTGCTGCTAGACTCAGAGAGGGAGGTTCAGCTTACTGGGGGAAGAATGTAGCACTGCAGACCTGCTGGTGAATGATTTTTAAAATGATTCTTTTGGTTATTTTTGCAACTGAGGACTCCTTATAGTCCATGTAGCTTTTCAGCTACGTCTAAGATTTATGTAGAATGGTGCCCCTCTCCAGTGTTCAGCTCATTAATGAAGCTAAATGAACTCAAACACAGCCTGCCTCAACACCCTTCCCAAGCTGCACCGCATACACACCTCCTCACTAAGTAAAACAAATGCAGCACTTCCTTTTGCAGGTCAAGAATTGCAGTGCTCAGGAGAGACAGTTGCATCAACATAGCTTTCTGTCTATTTGCATACGAAATGGATACAGTATTATAGACACATAATATTCTGGAGTGGTCCGTGCACACCATAACAACATCCACTCAACTGGGGCACCTTATGACACTTGCTGGCTGAAAAAGTTCAGTAAATTTAAATTTCAATTTAATTAGATTTTGAGAAGTGTACAAGTGGAAAGTTTGGCCTGAAGACCAAAAGTCAGCGGGTCGCTATAATCATTAGAAATTGTCCTGTGTGGACCGTGCATACCCATACCAAATTAAATAGCACTCCAGCTGGAGATTGCTAATATATCTTACTCTAAACTAAATTGCTGGGTGACGGATGGATGGACAATTTGACCAATGGACCAGCTGACTGAACAATATCACAATCCTTGGACCCCACTGCTTGTGAGGGAAAAAAATAAATGGCATTAACTGTGAGAATCATTTTTCTAAGTTTAATATAAATTGTTTTCTTATCTCATCATAACAAGTTATAGTAGTAACTGAAGGAAAACTTGTTTCATTTTACAATGTTTCTTCCAAATGTTTTTTGTGCATATTCCTATAAAACAAAATGTTGATTTGCAGCATTTCTGACATTTTTACTTTTTCAACCTCCAACATTTTTTTGATATTCTCGTTTTTAGAGCTGCACTAATCAATATATTTTATCTACAATGTAAAAAAATGACTGTGTAATATGAGCAGTGTTGGTATTGACAAACCCACTGAGATTTATCACGTAACTCTGCAATTCCCTTCATTCTATGAAGCGTTTCAGTGTCTTTCAGTTCATCGTTTTGCTTTTTACAGCCTGCAGCTTTACTGTTTTGGTTCAGTCTCACAGCTCTCATTAGCCTCATTTCCACATGCAGCAGGCAGATGTTTTTTTGCAAGAAGCTCAGATAAATCGACTGTACCTGCCCAGCACCAAATGACAGGCAACATTAGAGAGTAGCTGGTGAACATATCGCCTAATAGCAAGATATTTTTCTCAGGAGTTGGTGGAGACCAGAACAGAGCCAAACCGAGAGTGCACAACATTGCTGATTTCATCATTTTTATGGCAACCTGGAGAATGCAATTCCAATATTAAAACATTTGTGCAAAATCAACTTTACGAGGTGGTAATGTCAGTTGACAGCTTGTAAACTGCTCCGAAGTGGCCAAAGAATCAATTAATGCAGGTTTAAAGTCAATAGGGCTGGGTGTATATGATGTGGGAGGGGCTCAAGGTATAGGAAAGGAGCTTTTGTTTTACAACCCACATAAAAATCATTGACCTGAATGCAGGAAACAACAATGCAAATATGGAAATGATGAATCATAAATTCATTATGCTTCTACATCGTTGACCTACTTATAAGATCACAAGCTAAATCTTAAATACACTGTCTTAAACTCTACGAACACAGAGCCATTATTCTTCTGTGATCATCCACATTAACTGAATTTTAATATCATAACTTTCAATTTCTAATTACAAGCTCAAACATTTCCATTATCAAAATATTCTTAAATCTCTTGCCCATCGCTTAGTTACTCCTACACACTTATATCATTGGTCCCTGGTGACTCCCAGCTCATTGTTTGTTGGCACTGTTGAGCAGTGAGGCTCTTTATGCAGGAGTTGTTTGTTTTCTGAATGCTAACAATGACCTGCCAGTCATCCCTGCTGATCAGAGTACTGAATGAGCTTTGCCTTCCTGTCTGTACCCTCGAGTCTGATTTTCAGCTCCCCAGGCAATTACACTTCATTTGGCAGCATGCAAGAGAAACTGCACTGCCCTACTTCTCAGGCTCTTCAGCTGTGTTGAAGGTTGAAGACAAACCATGCTTATAAGTGTCTATTCAATTCTATTTTATTCTATTCTATTCCATATGTATGTGGCCTAGTCTGATCATATTCTCTATGCTGAATCAAAGCCTGAAAAAATGTATTTCTTCAGCAAATGATCTCTCTCAAGCAGATAAGAGACACCCAAAATATCAGCCTTTGTATCTTTGCAGACGGTGTTATGAGTTTGCGCCTCAACACCACACAGTATTAAAATGCCACGTTCAAAGATTAAGGAGTTGATATGCAGAGAAGAGAATTCAGCAGAAGCACAGTGGGCTCGGCGCTTGTCACGGGGCTGGTGCCGTAAAACACGTGGAGTGAAGCAGTGTTTAATCACAAAAGGTTTATGCGCCGTCTTTGTCCCAGTGGTTGTGGTTTGTTCCAGTATGTCTTTCTCAACACTTTTTTTTTTCAGTCTCTCCCCAATTTAAGGTTCTATGTTGTTCATCTAAGTGCTGTTGATCCTCGTGATGCATGGGAAATCAATGACGCTGTTCAGAATCTGTCCGAGTTTATCTCCAGGCCATGATCCATATTAGTAGCCCCCCTGCCCCTCCACCTTTATTGTAATGATCTGTCATTTTTAGAAACTGCAGCCATTTGTAAAAGCTATGCCAGATTGATCAATGTTGTTTACAAATTCAGCAGGTAGGCAGCAAAATTATCCCTGATAAATCATGCAGCCTCCGTGCTCCTCAAGATCCCCAGATAGATATCCACTCGCAATGACATCGCTGTCAGACTGTGGGAGGGGAGGTGGGGCGGAGGGGGGGGCTGGCTGCCAGAGTCAGCTCTCTGTATTCTCAGATGTCTTCTAATTAATCTGGACAGCTTCCAACTATGTGAGAGGCCCACGCTGGTTCATCTCTCTACCCATGAGAGTGAGAGTGGGTCATGGCCAAACTGTCACTTTTCAACACAGTTCCGCGTACAGACAGTCACAGTCACTAACCTCACCTGTGTCAGCCTGGCTTTCTTCCAAATTCCTTGAGGGTACATTTAGTGGCAATCCTCATGCCAATGGAGAGCAACAGGATCTTCAGAGACGAGGGAGGGAAAAAAAACAAAACACTTCTGTTTTCTTTTATGGAACCTGTTCATGAGTCTTACTTTAGACATCTTGAATCTAACTTTTCACTTGGGATATTTCAACCTGATTTTATAGTCTTGTACTTGTCTTGATTTCATAACCTCTTTCCTTTGTCCTACACATGTCCAATTAAATGGAGAGAAAGGAAAAATATACCTTTCGTATAAGAATCAAAGGAAATCCTCCTCAGTTTATGCACCCCTGTTATCAGCAGCACATCTCACACTGAGATTCTAATTTTGAAGATTGACTTTGTTGAGGTCAAAAGACAGGGATGTCAGGGTATATCTCAGATATGAATTGTCAATGCCTGAAGGGAAAACTCCATAACTAGAATGCCATAAAGTACCTCAGGTTCATGTTGCTTGGCAACAAAGAGGCTCTGAGAAGATTTGAATGCAGCTCAGACATGGCTAAATGAAAATCTGCTTGAGGTAAATATCTGCCTTAGCTGCGTCTTCTCTGTGATGTTCTCTAATTATAAGGCTGAGTATGGAATATGCAGGCGGCATCAAACCAGAAAAAGTGGTTATCTCTCCACCTCTCCTCAGCAGTTCATGATGAAGCAACTTTGCTTTATCTCACAGAAGCTAGAGTTTTAGGTAATTAGCTGTTTGTTTAGGAAGCTTAATTAGTATTATTTAATTACCCCTATTAGGTGTAACCCTCAATTTACACCAACAGATTTGGCATACTTACTTTGCAGTTTATCTCAACAGAAGAAAGAGAAAAGTTTCTATTTGTATTGTGAAATTCAACCATTAGGGACTCATTAGCTTGTTTTAGATTGCAGTGCTGATCATTACAGAACAAACACTGTATTAATATCCTGACAGTCATTCAGAGTTAGACAAATTGGCTCCTAAGGGTGTTTTTTTTTTGGTGACTAAATCCACAATCTAAGGACACCTTACTCTTCTGGCAACTAAGTCATTTTTACACAGCTTAAACCTTCATCAGACTACAATAAAAAAGAAAATCAATTCTTTGCTTACAAGCAACCAAAAAAAAGAGAAAAAAAAGACACAAGGATAATTTTAGGTGATGAAACACAGAGAAAAACATCTTCATGCACAGACACACATACACAGACGGATCCACCCCCATACTTATATTCCCACATTCATAACCTTACTGACAAATCACCTATGGTTGCATGCAGAGCGAACCCCCCTCCACCGCCCAGAGCTTTATTACACAAGGGGAGCCAGTCTCAGCGATCTACTCTGCTGAGCAGGACACTGCATGTTTTAACTCCTGCCATGTAGTCACATCAGCCACTACAAGCCACATGCAATTCTCCATTCACTGCTCATTGATGCAATTAGAAAGGCATTAACATGAAATATGCATGCCGTACTGAGACACAACACACAAGGCAGAAAGTTTGGTCTCCACTTGAGTGCCGAAGCGGCGTAAATCAGACATTGTAATGGAAAAGAGCTGGCACCCAGAGACTGCCCCTTCTCCGATTATTCTTCATTCTTCTGTGAAGGAAAAAAGGAGAGCATATATGAATAGATTCCCCACTGCCAGGGTTTTATTTGACTGAACCAAATTATAAACCATACAAAGCAAGTGGTGTGCTGATGAACGCTATCTGTAATTCTCTGAACTGGTGCCAGTGTAATTCATTATTATATGACATAATTATCTCTCTTTCCTTTTGCTCTGTGGGTGAGGGCTGCTGTTAATGCTTGGTCAGCAGAAGAAGGGCCGGCCAGCATGCGTGTCAGATAGCATCTTAGGGCTCCTGGTCTCCATCTGCCAGTCGCTTATTATATCGTACCTTCAATTTGTCCATAGGATCTTATCTACATTTCCATTAGCCTCGGGCTGAGGCTTTGCCATGATTGCTAATTGGATGCACCGACCAGGCCGGGTCCGCTGTCTATTTTTGTGGCCCAAGACTGTCTGCTGTCTCCCATTAGTGTCTCATGGGATGAAATCCACTGTGGATATGTATAGAGAGGAAAGGTCAGAAAGAAAGTGTGCGTTATTATATTTCTCTTGCTTCTCTATATCTGCTGGTGCTTTACTTGTGGCTCTCCTATTTCTGTACTCCTGCTACTCCTGAAAGCAGTATTCCATTAAGTAATAGAGAATATGTCCCACTACAGCGCTGGCATGATATGTAATTTCACTCCCTGAACTAGCCTGGTATTGAACCAAATGAATTGTTTCTACCTCTATTGAGTGCAGGAGTTTTGATGCCAATACCCTGCATTATACCTCTGTATAAAATCTCATGTGTTTTTGTTCCAATTACAAGAAAAAAACAAACAAACAAAAAAAAAAACACAATCAAACCTGTTTGGGCTCTGCGGCATTGTGAGGAAAGCAGCAAAACTGGAGGTCACTCATCAGTGTTTGATTAAGGTAATGCATTACTGGTGGCCGATAAGTATTTCTCTGTGATGAATGTAGATGCCCTCCGGAAGCTTATTCATCTGCTTCTCTGTAAACTTAGCACAGCCAGGGAGGTTCACCTAAATACTAAACTGAATACACACCATTTCCAATTTTCAAAATCTGTGTCCGGGTCAATAACACGCTCAGATCAAGTTCTGTTTTCCTGCCTCATTACACCAGTCATCTGTATCATTTGTTTGGAGAGACAGATTTGCATTACACAAAGTGGCTGGTAAATAAATGCAAAGCTTGGATGCACACAGCTTGTGCTACTTATTCACTTTTTATTGGAAAGCGGTGTAATTTGTGTTGTTCTCCAGCCCCCCACTAGATGGCACAGTTTCTTCTCATTATGCAGCAAAAGTAGAGGAGGGGCTGCTCTCAATTCAGTGACAGGAGCCACAGGAGACACTGCAATTGAATTTTAAACCTTTTGTGTACAGCTAACTTAGTTCCTCCAATCTTTCTCGTGGATGAAGAATCATTCTGTCACCATACAGTCTCTATTGTAACCGGATCTGACTTTAAAAAAAGATATTTCTGTGACTGTTATTACAACTGACAACTGATGAGTCTGTTTTTTTTTTTCAGATCAGCCACAGATTGCTTTTGTGTTCCTTTTGTCAAAGATTTAGTGTGTGTAACAGAAAGGAGAAGAGCTTGCCACAGTTGTTGCTTACTAAGACCAGAGAGCATGCTGCAGGAATAATTCAGGTAAAGTCAGGCATTGGAGTTAGACTTTCAGCTCCAGTAAATGATATTATCCTTGTCATAGTGTCAGCCACTCTCAAATGCCTGGAGCTGGCTCTGGTGTATAAATTTGCCAGAATAAAAGAAAATAAATAAAGAAAGTTTCCTATTTACTTTAACACAGATAGTCTGGAAACAAACAACCTTTTCTTGTTAACAATACAGCATGCAATCTAGTCAAGCTTTAAGGGTTCATTGTGTCCTGTGGCTATTTCTGTACCAGATGTGATGAACATTTCCTCAAAGATCATGACCATAAAGCAGATACTTCATGCCCGTGATTGTGGCTGTTTGGGGTCTTGGTGAGCAACTGTGTTTTGGCCAAAGGGGGCAAAACAAAATCAAAAAAAAAAAAAAAAAAGCAGACTGTTTTTTTTCAATATACTGACTGAACCAGCTGAATGTACTTTCCCACTTACAACTGATGACATCCATCACCGCCGTACAATTCACTTCTGGTTTTAGCCTCTCGTTTGCTTGTCTGCAAAGGTGCCTGGCAATATCATGCGCTGTAATCCTTTGGTTAGTACCATTTTTACAGGCTTGGCAATGGAATCTGAGGAGACACACTGCAGGTGTTTTCCTGCTCCAGCTCAGTAAGCCTCTGCTCTATCTCGTGTAATTAGGAGATAATGAACCCCCGCCCCTCTCAACTCTGCCGAATCATCTGCCACTGCTGAACTGTCAAACCTGCATGCGCCAGTCTGTTAGATCTTCCATGCTGCTTCGCTCAGCTCTGACATCAAACTTGTCAAAATGACTTCATTTGCTTAAAAAAAAGGCAAATGCCATATTTATTTGCTCTCACCAAGCAAAATTAAACCTTACAGAAAAATTCAGGCAAACAACCAAAATGAAGAGATGGAAATATTATGCTTTCACTTCAGTTCTTAATTATGATATTGCTCGGTTTAAATTGCATCTTTTTTTAAAAAACTAGCCATACTCAAATAGGGTTTCTTATCAGTGTTGCCATGTTGCTCTCTGCTGTTTGGTTCCAGGCCTTTGGAGCAGTAAAGTGGAGGCTGTGGGTTGAAGTCGATGATTTAGGAAAAAGCTACATTACTGAAACCTGAAGAAATTACTGAAACCTGCAACAAGTACAACTGTCATAGAAGCTCTCTGCCTGGTAAAGACAGAACTGGACCAATTTGGACACACTTAACCACCACTGAGCTTCCAAAAAAACCCAAATAAACATCAGTAAATCCACTGAGATGATGACAAGCAAATCAACTATTTGAGTGCAGCAGCAATGAGAAAATCTGATTGGGTAATGTGGTAAGAATGGGAGTAAGGGACTCATTTCTTTTTAAAAGAGCTCCATAAACAGCCTCAGCCTTATAAAAGAAAACAAACATGCACCTGTCAAGGAAAGTAAGGGACTGTGCTTAAAGGCATTCTATTCTTTTTTCTGACTCCGCACGAAACTCCCCTGTTACTTTGTTCAGCCTGGGGATGACTTAAACACACTGTGAAGATTTGTTTTTTTAACATGAGAATACCTTGAACTTTCCCTGTTTGTCTCTCTAGCAGACTCCTCCGAGAGAGATAAGTGGGGAAAGTTTCCATCGGGTTGCAAATGTGAATATAGATGATTTAGCTGTGCTTTTAAAGACTTTTCTCTACACGGTGGCAGAGACAGTTGGGAAAAATGCTGGTTGAGATGTACCAAAAGACAGATTTGAACACTCTTTAGCACAAACACGTAAATGCACTCATCCAACAGTTTTTTATGTAACGCTAATGAGTCTGAGTAGACATTAGCAATTCATATGTGTCAGTGGATTTAAGAATGATTTTTCTGCTAGAAATAATATAGCTTTGATTCAGAATCATAACTATTTACAAGCTATTAAATCTCGCAGACTGCATTTGCTGGTGTATAAAACTCAGATCAATGACTGACAGAAAAACTGCTAAATAGGGCAGACTGGATCTGAGTGTTTGTATAAATTCATTAGGAATATTTTAGCATTCAGCTGCGATGTTACAAATACAGTATACAGTATAATAAGCTATTGGCTTTTGCAGGCCTCCCTGAAAATGCAGTATAGCTACACTTTATTACAGAGATTAGAGTGTGTGGAGCAGGTTAGAGTTTTCATCAAGCACTCACACAGAGACAGACACATTGACTTATAAGGGGGACCTTCCTGTGACCTTCCTACCATAGGGTGGTCTCTGTAGCCACCGGGTAAAGCTGCACATTGATTTCATTGACCACTAAAGTGGTATACTGTATTTACAGAGCCAGGAGATGCCACAGCTTTGCTCCAAGTGCAAACCTGTATTTGAAAATGTTAGGTAAAATGTAGATGCCACAACAGATTTCTACACTGTTTCAAGTCAAAGGTTTGTCAATCCTGTTTCCTCAGTTTCTCTAGAGGCCAAAGTGCAGTTGTGCCTATAACAGCTCTTGCATATTGTATAAAGGTTTATTGCTACAACTCTCTCTACTGTATTTACCCCTTATTACTATTTATATAACATGCAGTAGACATATTAAAAAAGTCAACGAGAGGTAAGATATTTATGATCAGCCACATTGCCAAAATATCCTCTTGCTACAGTTATATAGTCTTCCATTATGAGGATTTTTCACTCCTTTTTCTCTGTTAAAGTCTCATATTCATACACAAAGTGTGAGAACCTCTCCATTGTTGAAGAATGGAAAGGAACACAGTAAGTAAGCATAAATACTCAGTTTTGGTTTAAAATGCCATGAGATAGTGAACATGAACAGTTGCAAACAAGAGGAGAACACTAAAGCTATATGTTACAAGCCTTTTAGGTCTATCAGTAAAGTTAATAATTGTGTTAATAATACTGGTTATTTTGGGCAATTTTAAAGAAAGTGGCATGAAAACGCATTTGTTATTGCTGAATATATTGTTTGTCACTGTAACCACTAGCTCAGAAAATGTCATATGTACACTCACTGTATATGATAACACAACAGGCAAACAAGTGAACCCTCAGATAACTGCCATGTCTTGAAAGACTGGAATCACTTTCGACTCCAGTTGATTTCTTGAATAGCCTTTTAACTGAGGTCCAATTCATCAATATATTACAGTACGGTTGTCTTTAAAGTCAGCTTTCTTCAAAGTCACTGACCAGTTAAGGTGTGACAAAAAAAATAACAGCAAATTAGTCAGAAAAACAAACAACCCAAAAATCAAACCTCTACCACTGCTATTGACCTGAGAAGTGTTGTAATTTTGCAAGAGTCAAAACTTTATTTTAAGCGTGTCACAGAGTTGCAAAATCTTCCTCAGGTTTGCAAAATGAATCAGCCCCCAAAGAGCTTTAACTTAACAGAAGACTTACTTTTCATTCATGTTAACTTAGAGTTATGACATCATTTTTAATCTCTCTTTAAAGTTAGGCTTGCCTTGATTTTGGGGCTATGAAATGCAACTTGTTCCATCAGCAGAATTTACATGCATTATTTAAAATTACATGACTGGAGGGGAGGGTGACAGGGGTCTAGCACTAGGACCCAAGCAAGGGGCAGTCTATAAAAAGGGGCTGAAAGCTCACCTAAGCCTTTCTTCATTCAGGTAACAGCAGCTTTTAGTCCCCTTTGTCATTATTAACCTATGGCCCTTTCCAGATTCCAGATGCAGTTACCTGCATGTCTCTGACTGAGAGGGGGGTCTGTGTTCCAGTATAGCAAGGTAGATGCTTTTTAAAATTTTACATTAAATGTTAATGTTTGTTGTAATGTTAACTGCTGCCATTGTTTTTTGTTACATATATTTATAATAGGCTGTAGTGTATCTTTTACAAATCCAATTGTATGGGCTTCTTTTTAGTGGATGGATTTTTTTGTGGTGCTTTTTGCTGTGTTAAGGCAGGGCTGAGTAGTTTTTAATCCAATTGGATGGTATGTAGTGATAGTGTACTCATTAACTTAATACCTCACAAGGGTCCAGTCAAACCCCACTGTGTTTTTATTTATTACTGTTTTGAATCATCTATTATTTATTCTTTTTTTTCTTTCTTTGACCTACATTTAAACCTTCCATTGAGCCTTCTTGGTGCTATTTAGTCAAAGAAGAAAAGTCTCTTTCATTTACTGCATTGTAATTACAATCTTTATTTGTGCTCTGGTACACAAAAAAAGTCTGCAGGCATAGAAGGAGGGGGGCTTATTGGCCAATCATAGATCAGCAGGCACATAAAATATGAAAATATGTTATTTCATCATGAGTTTGTAAAAGAAGATGGTTAGGTTTTTTTTCCAATTACAAAATCTTTAAAGAAACATGTTTTTTTTATAGTGTTGATACTGTGTAGTTTTGGCTAGTCCTATATCTTATGATAGGTGATTACTGCTCTCACTTTCAAATAACTTGGTTTAAATAAATGGACAATGATTAAAAGTAACATGGGATTTATCTGATTATATGAGCATTCATATTCCCTCCTCTATTGGACTACTTTCTAGAGATATCAATGTGTGTCCTGAAGCCTGCTCCAAAAAGCAGGTTTACTGAGTTGTCTGGATAAAGTAGTAAAACCTGGAGCCCCCTCAAATCAGAAACATGGACTGGTGTAAAAAGTCAGCAAAGTAACAGTAAACCTGCTTCCAGATCAAACATGTCTCTTAATAATATGCCCATACACAACTTATTTGCATTGACTATTATGTCCTCTATCAGCATAATGACAAAATGTTAATATACTGTACATATTTTCAAAATATCATTGTCAACATGTTTCATTTACCTTAAAATATTTGCTTATGGAAATGTAAGCATGATGACACACACACAATATTTAACCAAAATCACAATCTTTTCCTAACCAAGAATTTTAGTTATCTAACCTTAACCACACATGGCCCATGGGGAGCAAACCCTGGTCTCCAGTGTCAAAGTCATGTACTTCATATGCTCAGCCATAATCTTCATAATCTTCAATCATAATCTAATCTCATGCCTTTGACTTGTGTGTAAGAATAAAACATTTTACTCATTGGAACAAAGCACTGATGGGGCTGGGTTGCAGCAGTTATGTTAGTGAGTAAATTAAATCATAACTGATAGGAATAATACTCAAAACATCAAAACCAAGGAGCCAGAAAAACAACAACCAAAAAACAAAAAAAAAACAAAAAACAAACAAAACATTTTCTTTATTTGTTTGTGTAAAACCAAACATAGAAAAGACAGATGAGACAGATACAACTGGAATACCACTTCATCCTTCTTTTATTGCTAAGGAAATGATCCCCAGTGCCCCTCATCAAATGCAAACCCATGCTCCTTATTGTGAAAACTGAATGGCTTATTTTTATCTTATCATTTGGGTATTTTAGAAAACAATTGCGTCTGCATTAAGGGAATCCACCCTCTTAAAGGTTGTGGTAAAGGGCAGCAGCCACAGGGGTGGGCAGGGCCCCAGCTGATATTGGCAGCATCTCTAAGTGATGTCTCCAGATCCTTCATGCATTATTCAAGCATTGACTGGGGGGACAACTCTCCCCAACCAGACTTCCCTCAGAGATTTCACACTGGCCTGTGTCTGTGTCAGCTTTGTTTAGGGTAAAGAGCATACCTGGAGAGAAAATACAGTATATTTATCTTTTACATATTTATTGGATGTTAGCGCTCAGAATAAACTGGGTGTCTTCCTCTGAATGTGGGAACAAAACAGTGAATTCAGAAGTTTATTATTAAAGCAAACTGTCATTAAATATTGAGCAAGAGAGCTATACTTTTAAATTCCTCTTAGTAGTCTACATATGCAATATTATAAACACAACTCTTCATAGGTCACCCCTGTGCTAATTAATACAGATAAACAAATTAATAATCTGCCCTTATCTCAGACACCTGGTAATTATGTATAATAGTTGAGAATTGCATTCATTTAACATGCTAATTAAAGGCTTAGCATTTTATGGCTATGCCTCAGAGGCTGATTTTGTTAAGTTTTTTAGGCACTAAAATGTTTTGGCGTATTTCTGTAGATCAATGTTAGTCTTTCATCAATTGATGATCTTTTAGCTGCCACACAATTGTTCATTTATCTCAACAAAGGTGATGGATACAACTGACCTTCTCCTCCTAATGAAATGGCATTTGTACTGACAAGCTGTGCACAAAACATCTCGCTGCTCTCCGAATTGTGCTTGTTTGCTGCTGTAATTTTCACCTTTTTTTTCAAACCTGCAAGCAAAGGTTAAGGAGAAAAAATGGATATCATAACTATAAGTGGCATTGACATATACTGTATGTTTGGAGAAAAACAGGAGCAGCATTCATAAAAAGAACACCTTGCCAACTGTTAAGCATGGGGGTGGATCTATCATGGTTTGGGGTTGTGGCCAGTGGCAAAGGAAATATTTCACAAGTGGAAGGAAGAATGGATTCCACTAAATACCAGCAAATTCTGGAAGCAAACATCACACTGTAAAAAAACTGAAGCTAAACATCCCTCAAAATCCACCATGGACTACCTCAAGAGACACAAGCTGAAGGTTTTGGAATGGCCCTCGACTTAAACATAACTGAAAATCTGTGGATAGATCTTAAAAGAGCTGTGCATGCAAGACAGCCCAAGAATATTGCAAAACTACATGCCTTTTGCAAGGCAGAATGGGAGAAAATCCCAAATAGGGGAACTGAAAGACTTTTAGCCGGCTACAAAAAGTGTTTGAAAGCTGTGATATCTGCCAGAGGGGGTGTTACTAAGTACTGACTATGTAGAGTGCCCAAACATTTTTTATTTTGTTCACAATTTATGACATAAAAGGTAACTATGTATTAATGTTCGCTGAAAATATTGTGTTTTATGTTCCATATCCCAGAGAGGCTGTGTTTACATCTTTTCAATTAAAAAAAACACCAAAGTATGTTATTTGTGCCCTAACTTTTGCATAAAACTGTAGCAGCAGCTAGAAGTCTTCCCTTGCAAAAAATGATTTAGACATGAATCATGACTGTTTGTGGCAGCAGTTTCTTTGAGATCTTATCACAATGCAGGCACAACTGAGAAAATGAGAACGCATTGTAATACCAGGAATAAGTGCAAAGACCCATGATTTGTATATCATTATCCAGATAATGTATCCAGATACAGATCACATGTTAATACTAGGTGTAAATGGAGCCTATAATAAGGTCTTCTTTGCTCCAGTCAGAACTACTACAGCTGCTTTATCAGGGCTTTGTCTCATATGTAAACATGCTTTTGGGGTACTTGCTAAAACAATTGATTCTGTTATTTTCCTTGGGAGAACAGTCTTATGGGTTAGGTAAATTGGTGAAATTGGTGAAAATGTAAGTGTGATTGTGAGTATAAATAGTTGTTTCTCTGTGTCAGCCTTGTGATAGACTGGCCAGCTCTCCAGAGTGTACCCTGTCCCTCACCCAATGTGAGCTGGGCTCCAAGCCATGAATGGATGGATGGATTGAGGTACAATGTTGAAATTAGCTCTATTTTATTTCAAACTGATTTTCTATCTGTCATGCTCGTTTTGCTCCTACACTTAGGCAAATGTCAAGTGAAACAGGTGTGCTGGTGCTGTTAAAAATAAATTAGAAGGATTTATATTTTTAAATGTTGATGCAGGTAAATACTTCTTAAAGTGTGGTTGGAGGTGAAAGGGGGAAAGTCATGGGAAGAGGAGAGCACGAGGTGATAACTCAGTTTTCCTTTAGTTCTGATAATCCAGGCTGTGATAAAACAGTTGTATTGCCATCTGTTGCGAATGTTGAAGTGCATGTACTCCACTTTACATATTGATTTTACATATTGATTACAACAGTGCATTATTATGCACATAATTCAGAGAGGGAGACACCAAGAGCCATAGTACAAGAGGCAGGAATGGAGTGTATTACTAAGTACAGGTCAAGACTTCAAGTAAATCAGAAGGGGGTTGATAGGCTACATTATTGAGACGGGATTAGGAAATAGGGTGTATTTCTTTTTTAAACCAATCAGAATTTAGGTGATTTAGCAAGCTTGGGGCACCCCACTGCTCAAAAAACCTACACCCCACCCAGCCCAGCCTGAAAACTACAGACCGGTTTCACTCATGCCCTTCCCATCAAAAACATTTGAGTGCACAGTCTTTAACCAAGTCTCTGAATTCCTTTCTGATAAAAACTTTTACAATCCGAATCAGTCTGGCTTTAAGCAGGGTCACTCTATCGAGACTGCAATCCTGTCAGTGATGGAATCACTGAGGTCAGTTAGAGCTGCTGGTCAATCCTCAGCTCTATTGCTGCTAGAGCTGTCAGCTGCCTTTGACACAGTTAACAACCAAATCCTCCTCTCTAAACTCACTGAGCTTGGCATCTCAGGATCTGCCCTCCTCTGGTTCTTGTCCTACCTCTCAGGGAGATCTTTTAGAGTATCTTGGAGGGGAGAAGCGTCCAAACAACACAGCTTATCCACAAGGATTCCTCAAAGGTCAGTGCTTGGTCCCCTTCTCTTCTCAATATACACCACCTCACTTGGTGCAATCATCTGCTCCCATGGTTTGTCACACCATTGCTATGCTGATGATACCCAGCTCTTCCTATTGTCCCCGCTGGAAGACCACACAGTCTCGGCTCGGATCTCGTCATGCCTTGCCAATGTCTCGGCATGGATGAAAGAATGCCACCTTCAACTTAACCTCTCTAAAACCAAGCTCCTTGTCTTCCCAGCCAGCCCCTCTATTCAACAACAGATCAGTATCCAGCTTGAATCAACCCAACTCATGCACACAAAGTCAGCCTGAAACTTGGGTGTCATGATCGATGACCAACTAACATTTACTCAGGTTACTCATTGCTCAGTCATGTCGATTTGCCCTATACAACATCAGGATGATCGGACCCTACCTGTCTGACCATGCAGCAGGCTCTCCTGGTACAAGCTCTCGTAATATCACACACTGACTCCTGAAACTCTTTACTGGCATGCCTCCCATGTATGTTCAGACCTCTGCAGATGATCCAGAACACAGTGGCATGGCTGTGTTCACAGTGGCAAGTGATAGGAAACCTGCATGTCACCCCACTCTTCTCTTCTGTTGTTCCTCCGGTGGTGGAACGACTTACCAAACTCCATTCGATCTACAGAGTCCCTCTCCATCTTTAAGAAAAGACTAAAGACCAAGCTCTTTTGCCAACACTTCAGCACTTGATGGACTGAAAAAAAAAAATCTGCTTCTATGCACTTCATGCACTGCCTCTGTGCACTGCCTATTGGCACATACATCCTATCAGACTCGAACTTAGCTTTATGGCACTTACTCGCGTTGTTCTCTCCTGACTAGATCCTTGCATGTGTTGTATCAACTCTCAGGTGTATGTCGCTTTGGATAAAAGTGTCTGCTAAATGAAATTACAAATTGTAAGATTTAATGTCATGAATCTACACACACTGATACAGGAGGTGTAGGTATGCACCTTTTACATTGGTTTGTTGGTTCATCCACCAATGAACACAAAGGGGAAGAAGACAGAGAAAAAAGAGGAGAGAGAAGGATGTCTGAGTTTCCTGAGTTAAGCCAAGTGTGATTTAATTGTTTTTCTTTTCATATATTTGAAGTTATGTGTTTCTTTGTTGCACGGTAAAAATAAATCTGCTTCTTTTAGTCATTCAACAAGTCTGCGTTTGCCTCCTATCACCTCACAAGTCACTCTAGCTAGACCATCCTCACACAAGGGATAAAAACTTCTACTAAAGATGATTAATGGAATGCGATTCTTTTAAATGCCGTGAAGATGAATTATTGCTCCAGTTTTGTCCAAAGGAGATAGTCAGTAGGAGTGCTGAAGTTTTTGCTAGGCTTGCAACAAGAGGTGACTACCTGATAAATGGAAGATTACGTGCCATTCCCGATAATGTGTATGGACTGTCTGAAACTTGTGAGGGGCTCGATAATGACTGGCTGAGATGCAGGCTTGACACTTAATTGGTGTACACTATTCATGGAGCTTTTTCACCCCTTTTTTTCTCGAAGTTTTGCTGTGAATATGCCTCACTTTTATGTTGTCATTGAGGTATTTTTTATTCATCATGACACCTGCAGACTAACTATGCTTTTGCTCGAGATAGATGTAATTTCCAGTATCATGCATCATTTTGCATCTTTAACATCTAGGTCATATAGTATGAGCTTCAAGAGTTACAATGTAATAGCTACAAGTAGGTTTGCACGGCTATCTTAAAGCTGCTCAAGGAAAACACTTTTTGAAAAAAATCCAGTCATATAAACCTAAACTTTTTTCCCCTGACAAACTGAAATGTCATACCCTGTTTGGTCAGATTAAAATCTGGTGATAGCATTCTTGTCACTCGTGAGAGATCTTTCTCTTTTCTATTTCTACAGATTGTTAAATACAGAAAATGTGTCGTGTGTCTGTGCGGAGATGTGTAAAGCCATCTTTGATAGAGCTGGGCTGACTAACAAAAATAAGGTAACAAGTAATGTAACTAATTACATTTGTTGTTGAGTAATTAGTAATGTCTAATATCTAATGAGTAATTGATTACATTTTTCAAGTAACCGACACTGTTCCCAACATTGTTAAGGGATAAATTACATTGAAATCCCAAACTGTGTCCTTAACAGCAGAGAGTATTGTTCTGTGTATAGAAAGGTGGACTCATCAACATTTAATTGAATCTCACAGATTAACATAGTTAATTAACATGAATGTGTGCTACAATTTAGTGAAAAAAGAATTATGGAAAAAGATTATGGAATATCTTATAATGCCATTTTTTAAAAATGTAAATTCTCCACATAAATCAAATGTTTTTGCACAAACTTAACAATAATTATGTGCAGCCAGTCTTATACTCCTGCTTGGCTATCCTCTTTCATTGTAATGGTGGACAGAGTTCCTTTGTGAGAGTGATGGGGTGCAGGGCTGACATTAAACCCGTCTTTTTCTGTCCTGGGGGAGCCGCTGGTGTTTCTGTGCATCAGATGTTCTCTCTAATCTGTTTCTTCCTTCATCTCTCTGTGGGACCAGCACTTATCCGTGCTGTTGATGGAGGGAATGGGCCTCAGACCGAGAGAGAATGGAGCCCTCGCTGCATTGAAGGTTGGGAACAAAAGGCCTGCCATAGTCACAATCCCCTTGTATCTTGCCGCAACTCTTAAATTGGTCTTCTGGTGGCTATAGGCTGTTATCTCCCATTCACTCATTTGCCCCCTTTAGCAGCTGTACAGGCCATTATCAGATCCAGATTCAGCTGTTTTCATTTCCCTTCATTGTAAAAACATGAGCAAAGCCAGTGCTGAAACGCTTACCAGGCACAATCACAAGGCACAGTCTGCTAATGCTGGCAGGTGCCATAAGGTTGCCGTGAAATTATGGAAAAGCTCATTGTTTCCACATCATTTGAAAAGACCAGTAGTGGCGACATAAAAGTATCATTGAAGGTAGGCCTCTATGTTGATTGTTGAGAGGTACTGTCACCAATATGTGTGCCTAACCCGTTCTCATTCCCAGTTCAAACACTTTGTCAGGTCCCTCTGCATCTCATGCAGATGCACTTTGTTGCTGTATGAGACGCACCAGGCTTTTAACTAACTCCAATGTAAACCCATCTGCGGCAATATTAGACACTCAGAGCAACTGCTCCAGCCCTCCGTTGATTCTGATGTTAACCCGACCGTAGTACTATACGATGCTGTGAGCTTCAGTCCAATTGGAGAACCAAGGACAGGCCATCTGGAAGTATTTTCCTGACTGTCAATTTCCATGTTAAGGTTTTCTTTTAATGATATCCTCAACATTTTTTGATACAAAAACACGAAAGTCTGCCTGATAACGCCTCATTATGATAACTTAACATTATGGCCAACAGTTTTAATTATTTCTCCTTCGATTTTGAGAAATCAGTTGTTTTTTTTGTCTACATTACCCATGATCCCCAGCCACCATTGAGTTGATGGAGACAAAGCCAGTCCGCTTTACGTTATCTGTTACAAAACCTTAATTACTGAATTTATTTCAAACTGATTAAGATTTTGTGTGTGCTCATGGAGTCCCTCCTTCAACACACACACACAAACGCACACACAAAGACACACACAACACTGGGGTGCTTTATTGGATGATGTGGCTCACTGTTAATTGAGGAAGACTCTATGTTTTAAGAAAGATGAGTTTATATTAAAGATCCTCAGCAACATATTCTTTGAAATTAAAATTAAATGAACAACTTTCCATTTTACAATCACAGGCTATCAGATGCCTTTTCTTAACAGAGATAGTGGTGTTGGGATTTGGGTTGTGGCTGAACAGTGGCAATTTGAAATGCAACGAAGCCCACTGACAGCAGACAACCCAAAAAAGTGGTTGAATGCGCCACATCCGCCTGCAACACAATAACCCTAACCTGCATTTCCAAATTGCATCAAATCTTGTACCACGGCCACATAAACGGGATGAAGATGGGGTTATCAAACTGGACTTTATGTTTCACATCCCTCATTAGATCCCTGCACTGTCATATATTTAATCAAACTGGACTTTACATTGTACATTGCATTCAACCTCCACTGTTACATAATTTAATTATTTATGCTTAGATGGCCATGACATTAACTTATCATATCGCTGAGTTATCAAGAAGACTTTTGTGTTTTTGTGTTGAGAAATGTTGAGGATATCATTAAAATAAAACCTTAACATGGAAATTGAGGGTGAGGAAAATACTTCTGGATGGCTGGACCTTGGTTCTCCAATGGGACTGAAGCTCAGTGTTGTGCCGTGGTCGTAACATCGGAATCAACGGAAGGCCAGAGCAGTTGCTCTGTGCATCTAATATTGCTGAGGATGGGTTTACACTGGAGTTGGTTGAAAGCCTGGTGTGTGTCATACAGACGCCAAAGGGGGCCTTATGCACTAGTATGGGACGTAGAGGGATGTGACAAAGCGGTATTTGATGACCTGGGAATGAGAACGGGTTGGTGTGCCTCTGGTCTACAACCTGATATGCTTTGCTCTCTGTCAGCTAATATTTAACTCATTTACCCACTTACCAAAGAAATCCAGTAAAACTCTTGAGAAAATGGAGGCAACGGAACAAGGTATTCCTTCAAAACTCAACATGAGTTTGACACATAATGTTATTGTAGAGTCTCTACAGTCTGTAATTTATTTCTACATTATTAAACAGAAGGAAAACCTTGAACATGAACATTTTTTGGAATTTGTGGTCAGTGTAGGCAGGATCATTGTCAGTAAAAGACATTCAAAGTATTCATCACAAAATACTCTTTCCACGTTTTAATGAAGTCAAGGTGAAATACCTCGTTTCACTCCTGTCACTGCATGTCTTTCAACATTTTGCACAGCCCTGTCACAAAAATATTAAAAATTGCACTGATTTCCTCCTATTAGGGAGGAACAGTTCTAAAATGAACCGTGCCTTTCATGATGAAATGGAGTGAAATGACAATAGTTTAATGGCCTCTCTGAATCTACATTAGCCATATGCCAGCTTGCACTTCCTTAGTTTGATGAGTCATTAATTCAGTGTCTCAAAACTTAAATTGCATCATCTTTAAGCTTCAGTAGGTGGTAATTTGTGGCAATTACACTCTTTTCAGTGACTTTATGAATAATGAATAGGTGGACAAGTCTAGAGCTGCCACAGTTGGAGAGCACTCATGATTGTGCAGCATGGGTGACCTATGTCAAACGCCATCTGTCTCCTGTCACTGAGATGTATGGTACGGTTACAGACAACTCACCCGACCAGACACTGAGGAGGGGGATGGTGGTGTCACAGTGTGCATGGTTTTGCTTAGGCTTCGCCCTGTGCAGTCTTATTATATACCATTATTCAAGTTCCAACAAATTCATAAGCAAACCTTCAAAAGAAATTACCACATCAACAAACTGATTAACTGTACCACTTTGTTCATTATCAAAGATCCAATTATAAATATTTTATGGGCCCTAAGCACAGAATAACCATTGTGTACCTGTTTGCCAGGTTTGCTGATTTATGTGAGTCCTCATCTACCTCAAGGTCTGCTGAGAATGCTGCTTGAATCTTTCTAAACAGGTGGTCCAACTACATTTTGATGGGGACTGCTCTAATCTTCTAAGCCTCCTAAACTACATAGTATGCACTACACACTTTGTTTTGTTTTTATGAAAACCAGAGTGACCGTGAATGCAGCTTTTGAAAAGTGTAGGGAGCTTCAGACACAATCTATGATGTAGTTTACATACACCACATAAAGCTAAAGTTTGCTTTGTCAAACATCCAGTTGTACTTGCAATATCTTGTCTTGCAAGCTCTTTGTCAGTAGACAGAAATAAAATGCATCAATGGAACTTTTAATGTGATGTTTTTGGAGGTGTGGAGATAGATGTTGGGTAAATTCACATAAATTTCTTATGACATGCAGCTGGTTTATCGTTTAGGTACTGTGTCAATTTGCTAGTGGGGCAAACTGGAATTCTTTGCGAAACATTGGGGGTTGCGCATAGGAACGTATTAGTTTGTGTTTCTGAAGAACCACATTTACACCTTTTTAGTAAGTGGTTTGTCAGTAGATTAGTATTGCTTTTGGTAGCCTTGTGGAATCCTAGAATTTTGAGGTTGGTAATGTGGATGATGCAAAGAAACCTAGTCCTGGCCCTTGTTATACTTATAGTCATATCATTGTGATATGCAACCGCAGTCATGGGGCAGAGAACAAACTAGAGTGACTGGGTGAGGCAAAACACTTTCATTTACAACTGTAATTGAGAAAATGATATCACATTCTACTTAATGGATGAGGAAACCAGATGTCAGATGTTGGAAACTTTACAGAGATTGAAAGCCAGGTCCATATTCTTAAGAAGTAGCCTCAAGATGTTTGAGGATGACCCATTTTATCAAAAAATGCAGCCATTTTGAGGAAATACTGTAAGTGTAATTTTCCATAAAAGTGGCTGCACTTAACAGCTCTGGAGCAGAGAGATGAGAGAGGACTGTAGATGATACTGTTTTTATTAAAGAACAGGATGGTGTCATTTAGGTTCTTGTATTGTTCTCTGAGTTTTCAGACAGTTGAAAGTTGATATCGTTGGATATTTTTGGGAGGATAATAATAACAGAATGAATTGATCTCTCTTATATTCGGGAACCATGAAAGAAAAAGTGCTTTAGGCAGGGAAGATATGTCAGACTATAGACGATTAGGGTGAATGGAAAGTTGTTTTCTCGAGATGGTGGCAGTGTATGGTAAATGGCTGCATTTATATAATGCTTTTATCCAAAGTACTTACTTACAATGTTTCTGTTGCTCATTCATGAGAGTGGCAAGCTACCATGCAAGGTGCTAGCACAACCATCAGGAGCAATTTGGGGTTCAGTATCTTGCTCAAGGACCAGTGTTGGGCAAGTTACTGTAATTAATTACTGATTACATATTACTCGTTGAAAAAGTTATTATATTACTTATTAAACAGCAGTAAAAGTACCCTGTTATATTACTCATTACTTAACTTTGTTACTCAGCTATTGGCTCCATTAAAGTTACCTTTAAACAAGTCAAAACCCTCTACACACATGCTGCATCTTTTGCATTTAATATGTAGAAACAGATAATGAGATGTTTGTGGTTTAACAACTAGGCAAGATGCAGTTTGAAAGAAGTCCCGACCTCAGCTACACAATTCACACACCCTCCAATTCTGAACTAAACTAGTGTCAGATGACTCCTGAATGTAGCTGTACCTGTGGCTAACATTAGCAAGCCAGCTAAGCAACTTTCCAATTACTGCGAGTCGCATATCTCCACCTCTGGAGCACCTGTCACCCCACACTGATATCAACCCTCCATTAATCCTGATAAAAGAGCAAGCATACCGACCTGCCCAACACTGCCAAAGACACTTTGACATGTGGAGAAGAGGAACCATCGACCTTCTGAACCACAACCATAACCAGTCACAAACCTTGGATGGGTGGTCCACAGTTTCACCCACAGAGCGTTGAAATCCCTACTCACAAGAAGTTTGTCTGTTTCCACTCCTGAGATGTCAGTGGGGTGGATTAAAGCATTGCTGGGTAGCATCACAAATTTAATGACTGACGTGAAACAGCTCACAGTGCTCCATTCTTGTGGTCTCTGATCTCCATATTCTCCCAGGGAGCTTGAAAATTGGCTGTGTAGTGTCTGGGTGAATGAAACTTAACAAAATTGATTTCTTATTCTCTTTATCTAACAAACTTTGTATATCCTCCTCAATGTTTATGATGTGTGTGTTCTTCATCACAGTGCATTTTGATCTTTTGATAAGATAAGATAAGATTAGCCTTTATTGTCTCTCTTAGGAGAAATTTGTCCTGGGCATTCGAGAGAACACAGGTGACCCAGCAGCACACAACCTCTCCATATACACACAATATATCCGTAACTACAGTTAACATGCAGTATCACACACAGATCCATATACACCAGAACATACACACCAAATGGTAAATGGTAAATGGACTGCACTTACACAGCGCCTTTCTAGTCTTCTGACCACTCAAAGCGCTTCACCTCATGTCACCATTCACCCATTCACACACAAATTCATATACTGATGCCACTGATGGCTACCATGCAAGGTGCCAACCTGCTCATCAGGAGGAGAATCTAATGCATTCACACCCACTCACACACTGATGGCACAGCCATAAGGAGCAGTTTGGGGTTCAGGATCTTGCCCAAGGCATTTTGACATGCTGACTGGAGGAGCCGGGAATCAAACTGCCGATCGTCTGATTAGTGGATGATCCACTCTACCTCCTGAGTCACAGCTGCCCCAACTATTGCATGATGCCCTACACCAAAATATTGCACGCACATACACTTCATCTTTTATTGTTCAGTAGTTTGACTGATAGTGGAACCACAGAAAATTTATAATTGGTAACCTTCTGCCCGAAGGCATCAGCTCATACTCTTTGTGAAGGACGTGGTTTGGGTCACACGTGATTTTAAGGCCCTGCTTCTTCACTGTCTCCTCAAATATCTCCTGGAGAGAGGATGGGGGCAACAAGCCAATTATTTTTCCAGCCCTTCTGATCAGGTTTTGGAGTTGTGATTTGAGTGTAACGGACAGGTTACCAAACCATGTTTTGATGCCATAATGAATAATAGATTCGATGGTTACCCTTTAGAACAATAACATAATACCTTTATCCACTCCATGGACCCTGAGCCTTTGCAGAAAATGCAACGCTGACTGTAAACAAACATACTCCACTTGATGAGCCCATTGTAATTGAGAATCAAAGTGATTACTTAAATAATTGCATGTTGTTACCTTCTGAACTCTTTCACCATTGATTAAAACTGGGCTGTGATCAGCAACAAATCTGAGATCACAGACCATTTCTTTAATTTTTTTGACATTTAACATCAGGTTGTGCCCCACACACCACTGCACAACCTCTCCTCTCTCTGACTTATACATAGCAATATCTGAATCTTTTGTCAGTACACTGAGTGTGGCTGAATCATCAGAAAACTTGATAATGTTGTTGTTTGTGCACTGGATTCTTCTATCATTTGTATATAACGTGAAAAGAAGAGGGGAGCTTACGCAGCCTGGAGGAGCTCCAGTACTTATAACCTGTACGTTAGAGAGAGTTGAGTTGACTTTCACCTGCTGTTGTGTTCCTATGAGAAATGCATGGTACCATCTGATTATATAGGGGTTCACCTCCATCTGTTTCAGCTTGTTTAACAGGGTCTGAGGGAATTTAGTATTAAATGCTGCAAGTTCTTTTGGAACGGGTGGGGGGGGGACTTGGGAGAAACTCAGCAGCCAGACATTGCTGCAAAAACCAACAACAACTGGCAATGGACTCAGCCAGTCGTTACTTACCAATATGTTCATCCTATCGCCCAAGCCTAATAAAGTATAATATTAATCATCAGAGGTAGACACAAACAAATAACTACATTTGAAACATCACATCTTCAGGTCTTTGACGCACCATAGTACAAGATTTTAGTCTATTCCCTCTCTCTGAGGCTGTGGCATGCTGTTACATATTTTGCTGCCAATAGAAAGCACTTCTCATCTCTTGCAGAATTATTGGTATTTTTTGTTGTTTCTGAAAGGGTTTTAAAATGTGGGAATATTTCTGAAATTTAGGGTAATATGTTTCCCTTATCTTGTCATATTTTGGACATGAGAGAAGGAAGTGCATTTCAGTCTCCATTTTTCTAACAGGTCACATGACATAGTCTCTGTTCTCTGGGTAGCCAGGTTTTTGAATGTCTTCCTTGTTCTATGTCAAGATTATGGTTCCCCAAGTCTGTATTTTGTTAAAAAAAATCTTTGTTTGGTTTCAGGAGTGGTCAGGTTTGGCCAGTTCAATCTCTTTGTTTAGTGTTTGATAACACTGAAGCTTATTCTGGTTTTTAATTTCAGTTCTCCAATTATCAGTGTCGTTTCCTTTCAATTTAAGGTCAATGCATTTGAGCTTTGGCCCTTAGTGTGCAGTTGCCGTTTTGGAGTTGGACTATGGCATGAAATTCCAATGCTAATAGACTCAGGGTGTCTGATTCTCTCTCTCTCTGTCCCTGTCTCTCTCTCTCATTCTCTCAGTTTCAGTTCAATTCATTATGCTTTATTGGCATGATTGTTACAAAGACAATATTCCCAAAGAGTCAAGTCAAGTCTCTCTCACTCATTTGATTTCTCAGTTGTTGTGCATATTGTGTTTTTGTTTTGTTTGATGAACTTTATTGTATAGTGGATGCAATGTACTTTAATACAATTTTGGACCTGTCTCTGCACTCTCTTGATTGTTTATTTATTTTTTTAAGTGCCTTGAACTGATGCCCCCCTTACATTACTTTTGTAGTAGTAAGATTACATTAATTCTAGGGTGAATTTTTCCCTATATCCTCACGCTAAAATCGACTATAAATCCACATTTTAAAGCTGATATTTAAAAAATTTTCTTCCGTGGGGGCGTGCCCCCAGACTCCGCTAGGGGGTTCGTATCTTTGTCATCTCTGTCACCCCTGATGAGTTTGCATCCCTGCATACTGTGGGAATGGTACATGTATCAACTGAGAGCTGGGATAAATGGCTCCAGGCTAGGAGCAAATGTTTTAAGAAGAGTTGAATTACCATCTGGCACACTGGCCTTCTTAATGAGCAACTTGTTAAAAACCATGGCCAAAACACTTGGCTCAATTTTATCTATTTTATCCTGTGTTGGATCACATGTCACTGTAATTGACAGGTTTCTACATTCATCAATACAGTCACTCCATTCAGAATCAAAAAGTTTATAGAAATTGTTGAGTTTGTTTGCTTTTTCCAGTTCATTCAGTACATGCATTTCCCTCTTGTCAGAGTTCAGGCTGGTCATCTCTTTCACAGAGTCCCACAGTTTTTTCAAGTTCTTAGTTGAAAAGGCATCTCTGACACGTAAACTATGTTGCTCTCATGCTTCCCTTAGTTTCCCCATTTGTTCCTCTTTGAACTGCTCTCGGATCCATTATATCATTGTTCCGGAAGGATTGTTTTTCTTGTCTGATGCATTATTTGATCAGAATTGTAATCATTGTTGATCAGAAAAACCAAACATCATAAAAGTTTCCTTGGTAATTATAATCCTTGTGATTAGCGATTCAAAAGAGGCAATGTCTGTCATCCATCACTATTCAGCAAATTTGACTTTTTCTGTCTCTTCCAATGATGGTGAACAATCCTTGGAGTGGCAATAAAGCCTGTCAGTGCAAGTCCAAATTTTTGTTTGGATATACTCGGTGGCAAGAGAGACGGGTTTCCTAATAGGCACAGCTGGGAGATTCTGGCAATGGCCTGTGCAACCACTCTCTGATACTTTTAATTACTTGTTTCCAAAAAAGAGAAACAAAAGAACATTCTTACATTAAATGAAGAAAAGTATCTGTTTCATTTTTACTCTTCCAACAATAATTGTCATCCACAAGTATGTGCTTCTTTTCCAAATTGTGAGCCTCCTGGCTAAAAACAAATCAGGCTAAGCTAGCGGCTATTCTAGTAGAAAAAACGGCAGTGGTGCAGGTGTGGGATAGAAGGATTAACAGCATTAGCTATGAGACAGATTCAGGACACATTAGTCAGGAAGGATACTTTCTCCACCACATGTGCATTCCGGCGTCTGACAAGAATGACGCCTCCTAAAACCTACTTTAGCTGCATTTCTTGCCACTCATACATCTAACCATCTGTGCAACAAAGTGTGCCCCAGCTGCATTTTGCCATGCATTTATGCATTGGTATTTTGAGTCATTATTTACATCCATACCAGCAATTACCTCTGATGTTCAAGAAATCTGGGTCTTCCAACAGTGACCATTTACATAATCTAATTTCAACTAAGACAGTTTTATATCTCTTTATTCCTCTCCCACTTCACATGTATTATACATTCTCTGACCAAGAAAAAGTTTATAGCCAGCAAACTTAGAGATGACCATAAATCGGATGCACTTTTAATCACTGAAAGATGGCTGGATACAGCTGGTTCCTTTACCCTAACCCCAAATTACTTTCTCCTAACAGTTCAGCAGAATAAACCTGATAAACGTGGTGGAGCTGTTGCTCTTTTTTCTAACCACCTTAATGGTCATCAGGTTTCACTTGGTAATCTATAGAGCTCTTGCCTCAAATAAACAGTGTGATGTCTCAGTCCCACTTCCCAGTCTATTAGCCCCTCTGAGTTTACTGATCACCTGTCAAAGATCTGCTTTGATTGCAGCAAGATTGTTATTAGTGGTGACTTTAATAATAAACGATAAACTCTGCCTCCATAACTGCAGTTCAGTTTATGACCCTCATTGTGATTGAACATATTACTGAGCCCGTCCACCAATGTGACCTTACACTTGAACTTGTTATTTCTCTGGATGCTGATGTTAGAGTTACTGTTGTTCAGGATGTTGCTATCTCTGATCAAAAGTGTGTATTTTATGAAGCAACCATAAAGCATAATTATTAGGAAACAGTGCATCATTGAAAACTCCACTTCAAGCATTCATTAACTATTTCTGTTCCATGTCATCACCTTTATCATCAAACTATGATGATCTCAAGCTATCTTTAACAAAAAAATTGCTAAACAGTATCAACTGCTGCACCACTGAAAACCACGATACTCTCAGGCAAAATGAATGCTGCATGCAGAACTGTTGGAACAATAAACCAGTTAAAATGTAATTGTTGTAAAGCTGAGAGGAAGTGGAGTAAATCTAAAACTCCAGTCTGATCAGGACAGTACACAATTTTGCTTTTATACTACAACAAAGCCATGAAGCTGGCAATAAAATTCTACTTTTCAAATCACATCCATAATCACAAAAATAATCAAAAATTCCTGTTCTCTACTACTGATTAACTGAGAAGTCCTTCTCTTTTGACAGAAAGCAGTACTCAACAATGTTTGATCTCATACCTCTCTAGTCCCTTTGGTCTTCTAGGGCCATCATAGACCAGCTGAGTTGGTAAACATTCACATGCTGTGTGCACTTTGATGGCAAAGTACATAATTTCTGTCTGATTTTGAGTACAGAATATTTTAAGGTGTTCCCTGTTGGTTCCCTTTGTAGCAAGCTATCACAATGTTGCAAAGCACTTCAACACATTTTGGCTAATTTGAAACATGGTAGTGACAGTTTATGACTTCAGTCTTTTCTCCCTTTGATGTATTTTTGGGGGGTACTCAGTGCTTAGCCATCTTGGTGGTCCTCGCTTGGTTAATCCTATCCATGACTAGTTTATGGTTAAGGATTTCACATCCCAATCGTGGGAAGAATCACTCCAATATCTCATGTCTTGTTTTAACAGCATGTTGGTGTAACACTGCCGTCTCAGCACGTTAACTATATTTACTACCATCCTTTTCTGCAGGAAATTGCCTTGGCAGGGTGAAGAAGCACTAGGAGGGCATTTCCTAAATTTAAGTCCCTCTACAATTTATAAATGGGCATTTCCAGAATTGCATGTCACATTTGTAATTCCAACACTGTCTCGTCTTGTCATGGCCATAGACTACAGCTGCAAATGAGACTCTTTTCATTGTGATCTGTAAATGCTAATGGTAAATGACATTGAGGGCAAAACTAGAGATGTCACAAACATGCTGTAATAAAGCATCTGTCATGGTGGGTTGGGAAGGAGACAGGGCTACATTGCATGTGTTAATTTCATGTTACATCATAGAAAACTGCGAGGTAATGGGTTTGTATGCAAGAGAGAATATATGTTATGTATGGCAGTGTGCCTGGATGTGTCTTCATATAGCAGCTGGCCCATGAAAATGAAGAGGCCATAAAAACTATCCGTCTGTGGTATTTCCTCCGTCCCTCACATAGTAATTGCACAGCGAACCGGATATCTAAATCTCCATCAAGTTCACATCCAATTTTTGGTTTCTATGTGAATTTAAACTCTTAGATAGTATATCAATCTTGATGTTACTAACCCTGTGTGTGTTTACAGGATGCTTGTTTCTTGTCCATTCATCTTATCACACCTTGTGACCCCAGATTATTTTCTCCTTCATCTGTCAATTTCTCTCCTCACATGCATTCACAAACTAGTCCCACCTTGCTTGATGCAGCATCAGGACAAAGGTGAGATTGACAGCAGTGTGAACGTTGCTACGGACCAACCTGACATGGGAGGGGGTATCAGAGATGAAATAATGGGACAAACAGTCACCTAGAAACTGTCAGGGGAGATGAGGTGGAGCTGGATCTGCTGATATGGCCATAGTTCTTTCTGGACATTGATTAAACAATATTTTTCAGACAGAGTGTCATGGAGGGAGCGAGATAAAGCATACATGGGATGGGGAGTCTTTGTGTGAGTGTGTGGATGTTTTGGAAGAAGAAATCTGATATTTTCTTTTTCCTCAGCACATCTTATCATCCTCCGACATTCTCACAAGGAAAATCTGTGAATTAGTCAGCTTACAAGCAGACTGCATATGCTCTCTTCCTCCATTCTTAGTGTCATTTAAATGCTGGCACGGGCTTGACATTGCAGTTACTATAGGCAGCTACCTACACTGAGTGAAAATGAGATAGCTGAACATTTCCAATCAAATGTGATCCTTATGTGTCATGTTCTACTCTCACTAATTATTCCAACATCATGCCAGGAAAGAAAGCTCTACTCTCTTGCTGTGGGAGCAATCTGATGACCCTCCTCATTTTGGTCTTAAGACCATCACGCAGGAGACATCACCTTGAATCTGTGGGCAGTTTTCAAAGGTTTTCACTTAAAGTATAAATGATACAGTGGTAGTAATAATATTTCATGCAGGAATTTATTCGAACTGTTCAAGGTTCATTCATTGCAAGGGTTTGCTTTAAGTTTCATTTCTTCCTACTGCCTTTGTTTTTTTTAGTTCTTCTCTCATGGCAATAACACTATTTCGTTGTGTGACACCAAACCTCTTTGAAAACTACTGTAGTTTTAGTAGCCACAAAAAGCACAATGATAAAAGCTATCCAGCAGCGTGTTCATCGTGGCTGCAGAATAAATACATGTCTTTCATTTATTTATTTATTTTTTTTGCACTGCTGTTGGCTTTTTGGATTTTGATGGTGTATAGTTAGTTGTTTTGAAGCTCTCTGCCTTTTCTGTTGAGCTGAGCACCTCCAATCTCTGCAGCATGTGAAATATGCTTTTTAAGAGCAATAAATATGGTCTGTGTTTTAAATATTGTTTTCAATAAAGGGAACATATTATGCCTTTTCTGGTTTTCTGTTATTTATATGATGATGTTGGATATCTGTATTAAACATGGTCAAAGTTCTAAAACCTGAGGTTAACGTCTGTATGTAGGAATATAAAAAGCTAGGACTTCAACCTGCCCTGAATGATCCATTTGTACTGTTTGTTTCTACCTTGCTGATGAGCTGACATCGGCTTGTCACATATGACTATAAATGGCTGTCCATACCGTAGCCTTGGTTGCTAAGGTTGTATCGTTTGCGTTGTCCATATCAGGGGGAGACATTAGTTTAAACTAAGATTTATTCACATTGATCCCAACACGAACATTTGCATGTTTTAATGTATTATTCTGTTTGGTTTTTAAAAGTATTTATATATATTCTACATTTGGTTTTATTGATTCTGATATATGTATATTGCATGGTTTTATGGTTCGACTAGTATTGCATTATATGGTTTTATGGATTTATTATAGCATGGTTTCATGGATTTACTATTTTCCCATTGCATGTTTTTTATGTTTGGACTGAGGATCAAGGTGATGAAAACCAGTTGTGATTAACTGGACCACACACCCATCACAGCTCACAACTGACCGAAACAGGACAGAGTATCTTTTCTAAGAGTGCATCTGAGACAGGTGAAGAGGAAGCAGGAAGTGAGAGAGAACGTAGGGAATACAACACACGAAACTAAGTTTGGACCAGGGAGATGAGGCTGCTTGTACCCCAACTGTGGGTGCTTTCTTCTCCCCTGCAGTGGTTGCAGCAGTCCGAGCGAGGAGAAGCATTGGGACCGCGTGGTAAGGACTAGGTGCAGAGGAACTGAAACTAGAAAAGCCAAGGACAATGGCCATATGGATACCCCCTTTTGCGACCCCTGGAACTTAAGTAGACAGCTCCCCTTCCTGAACAATTTTATTGCCCATTAGAGGTGTTGCACAGTGTAATGGATATAGAATAATGACACCATCAGTGTTTAGATTGGTTCCCTATTAGCCTCGCTTTCGCTATGCTGTTCTGTCTGCTACCCGGTACAATCTCCAAGGAAAATGAAGGCTTGATAGACGGCACAAAGGAAGTGCGTCAATCATTGCGCAACCAAAAGGGGAAAATTCTATTCTAAAATTCTATTGTCTTATTGCTATATGATATACGTAGAATATTGCACAGCAAATCTGATGACACACTACTTATATCTGCGTATGCTACGTTTTAGTTGCATTGAGTATACTACCTCAATAATTGATAGCTACGGTAGCTAACAGGAAGAAAGCCCTCTAGAAATCAGTTACTGAATGTGGCAAGAGAGTTTTTTTTTTTTTTTTTTTTTTTTTTTTTTTTTTAATTATTGTAAAATACGCCACCTCAGGGAATTTTATTCCAAGGAAATTCTGGAGTCTAAACCACGTTGGGACCCCAAAAAAAAACAAACAACAGAAACGTCACGCAGGCTTGAAAAACACCAGACTTGAGAATAAACTAAAATAACCGACATTAATTTTATTGAACAATATCTTTTTAAAATGACAGACATTATAAAAACTTTAAAAAACACAAAATAAACACTGTAATCAGGTCACTGTAATACATGGAAAATGCAAATGCCCCCCACTGATCAACTGTAATTAAAAATACAGCAAACACACATATACACACACACACACACACACACACACACACAGTTGACCAAAGGAAGGCACCGAAACAAGAAAATCTAGAACTACAAACAGAGGAAAAAAACAAAAAAAAACAAAAACAAAAAAATAACTACAATAATAATAATAGTAATAATTATCCAAAACTACAAAACACAGGAAGTACAAAAAACTCCCCAAAAACTTTCAATTGAACTACCAAAAAACTGAAAAGGGAACCTAATATAACTAAACAATAAAGGACAACACGAACTGGTCCACCAACTTCAAATAAACACTGCTTAGTGTCCTACATAGGCTGCTTCAGTTCACTCCTGACTGAACTGCACGTGGACAGAGCTGCAGGGCCAATCCAGTTGCAATGCAAAAACATCATCATCAAAAAAAAAAAAAAATAGAGGTAAAAGAGTCCATATACAGCCGAGACTGAACAGCTGATGCAGAAATGTAGACCGGCAGAGACAAAACAAAACCAGCTGCTGTAGAAATGTAGATCTATAGAGACAGAACAGCAGTTGCTCAGGGAGTGGGGACCAGGGGTTTGGAAAGGGCCACCCACCATAGTGGCCCTGGCTTCAAAAATACCAAAGATAGCAAAGGTGCAGCTTCCTAGCAGCTGGAGGGGGAGAGCCGCAAAGTTGCAGCTCAATCACTTGACATACAAACGATGCTGCATTAAACAAGGGCTTGAAGTGAGGCCATGTTACTCTGGGTCTGCCAACAGGAGACAAGCAGACTAACGCTTACAATAGCTGGAATACCAGATCATGAGGAAACACAGTAGACACAGTACACCAAACTGTGTACATGCCAGCCAGCATGGACACCATTCTCCAGAAAGAGGCACAGATGTTCATCCAAGGAGATATAGCACTGAATGGTGCCGCCCAGTAATTAGGGCACAGATGAATCATTGAATCCAGCCCGGTGACAATTTAGTCGGCCAGAAGAAAGGAGAAAACTTAATCTGCCACACTAAGCTACCAGCCTTACAGCCACAGGATACTGGATCAGTATCCAGTCAGGCTGGCTGTCAGGCTGATCTACTTGTGTTATGGTTCTGTCACTGAGTCTAGAGACTCTTGAGAGTCTGTCTCTGTATTCCTTGGTTACCATTCTCCACCCGTCCTCTGGAGGCCCTTGGGCTTTTCTCTCTTTTTGTTTGGACTGGACTGAGTGGGAGAAGACAGTTTTGAGTTTTGTCTTTAAAGACTTTTGGCTTCATATCATTTGGGTTTGCTCATTCATGTTATTTGAGTTGTATCTTTGAAAGACTGTATTAGATTATTGGTTAGCTTGTAGTGCTGTGTACTGAGGTTTATTTATTCAGAGACAGTTTGATTTATGCTGGATTGTTATTAAGTGGTGTTGTGTTATCTGGGTTTTGATTTGCTATGTGTTTCCCTTTTGTGTTCCTTCACTCCTCCTGTGTTCATGTGCTCCTCCTCTCACCTGCCCTGCATTACCCTCGTTAGCCCTGCCCTGCTCTTAGTGTCTTCCCCAGCCTATTAGTTGTGCCACCTGTTCTTTGTTGTCTGATGAGTTCAGTTTGTATTTAAGTTCAGTTTTCAATTCAGTCTTTGTTGAGTCGTCTGTTCAGTTAAGTCTGTCCTGTCAGTGTCTGTGCTGCCTGCTCAGTTGTTTTTTTGTATTGAGTTCTCTCAGCTCAGCCAGCTTTTTTTTCGCCTGCAAGTCCTGAAATAAAGAAGGTTTTCTTCAGCCCTGCTTTCTGGTCTCTGCATTTGAGTCCACTTGCTCCTCAGTTCATGACTTGTTCATCTGAAAACCATATGAACAAATATGAATCATATGATCTTCTCGTTCATATGAAAATCTTCGGACAGAAAATATGTTATCACTGTCTCCGTTGTGCAGTTTCTTTCATTTTGTAAAAACATAAACATGCTACCAACCCAGTTCTCTTTTCTCAACACATAAAGAATGTCTATCTGCTTTCATGTCTCCATTGTAGACGAAATGAATGAACTAACATGCTTTTTTTCCTAATGTTTTCTTTTAACATTACTCCCCCCTCCACCCTGATGCCAACCTCTGCTGTGGTTATTTGTTTGGACAAGGCAATGTTACTCTAACTGTGTAATTACTATGCAATGCACATCATTACAATAGCTTTTGCCTTTTCCCAAATTCAATATACAATTGTGGCAATTTCACTTTAACTCTTCAGTGAACATGCTTCTGTTTTCTCTCTTATTTCCAAAGTGGTGTTGATCTTTTTTTCACAAAGCTACGCTCTGAGGAAAACAGAAAGCGATCTGGTTGTCTTTGCGACAGCGGCGCAAACAATAAAACCACTTAGAAATGCTAGAGGGGGAACCTCACACTATTTTGTGACACTTTATTTTAGTGTTGTCGGCAGGATACCAGCTTCACAAGAAATGGACCCAACCCAATGGAGTAGTGCTAACTCACCCATAACTGCACATTTTGTTATGCCAGGGTTTATGGGAGCTGCTTGGATTCCTAAATTCAGAGGTGAAAAAGTCAGTGGGATGGACAGGGCATATCCATCTGCTAGAGTTGTGGTGCAGCTGGGCATATTCAGTGTCTGGCCCCTGCAGATCATCAGGGCCTCAGGATTTTTAATTTCCCCTACACCTGAGGTCCGAGCAGTGGGGGCAGTCAACCAGGATAAGGAGCCCACACAACAGCCTAAGTCTGCCTTGGTAGGTGAGCGCCCTGATGTTGTCGTTAAAATGAATGGACGTTTTATACTTTTTGTGCTTGTAGAAGCTTGTTTGGGAAGCATCTAGAAGGAACCAGTGTGAACTGTGCTGACGATGTCCCCTGGCTGACCCTGCGCACTGCTAATGGCCTGGAGATCCCCCTTTGTGTGTTATGCTTTGGTTGACTGTATGGTAGGAAGTCATTTTCCTGGAAAGGTTGTGATAAAGGTGTAATGATGAATGCCTGGGACCAGACAAGGGCATACTTGGCATGAACATTATTAAACATGTATGGTCTGCTCTCACGCAGGGGAACCACCCAAGGCTGTCAGCTTTTAAAACCACCATGCCTTATGCAGCAGGACAGGCCTGGGCTCGAGCATTTGCAGAGTGCCAGTGGGCCACCACCAGAGATGGACCACGAGTCATCATCCCACACCACTCTGAGATGATCCTGTAGACACAGGTATCTGAGAGTGCAGCTAACTTCTAGAGCCTCTCTCTGACAATGACACGCAATGGTGTATAGGTTGGACCCTGGCCACACTAAATGGAGGACAAGTGCCTTTCGGGATCTGCATTCCCAAACCTTTCCCATTAGGGGTCCCTCAGTGCCAGCCATTGGCCAAAGTGACAGAGCTGGACACAGCCAGCATACAAAGAGAACAAGAGCTCGTCCTCAACAGTGTGGGCCCAGATGTTGCGGAGATGGTGGTAAGGCTTATAGGGGTCCCAGAGGGAGTCAATGATATTAAATCACATCCTGTGATGTCCTTACAGGGAGATGGGCTGATCACAGATCAACGGGGGCAGATGATAGGCCTGTCACAGAGGTGGACAAAAATGTTTTCAAGCCATGATGAGGGTTTTGCCTGCACTGGTGTTGTGAAGCACCAGATACCAACTGGTGCAGAGGTACCGACCTGCCTCTTCAAGTCTGTATGCTGAATTATGAACCTTGCTGCAGAACATGACGGACAGTGGTGTGGTAAAGGAGAGTGTGAACCCTTGGGCAGCCCTATTGTGCTTGTCAAGAAAAAAAATGGAAGCTGAAGGTTCTGTGTAGACTACAGGAAGTTGAATGCTCCTCACACATAAGGACATCTAACCTCTATCCCACATTGAGGAGTCATTGACTGGGCTTAAGGCTGCCAGATGGTATTCCACACTGGACCTGGCAAGTGGAAATGGGCCCCTCTGACAGAGAGAAGACTGCCTTTATAACATCCTTCAGCCTGTACAAATTTGAATGGATGCCATTTGGCCCATGTAATGCCCCGGCCACATTTCAGTGGCTGATGCAATGCTGCCTGGGGAAACCTAGTAAATGACTCACTGTTGATTTATCTGGATGATGTGGATGTGTGTCCCCCCTGATTTTAACAGTCATGTGTGCCACCTCCCAGGAGGTGTTCTGGTGGCTTCACCAGCGTGGATTGAAGCTGCAGCCCAAAAAGTGCCACCTGTTCCAGCATGAGGTTACTTATCTGGGACATGTTATCAGTGAGAAGGAGGTGGCTATGGATCCGGCTAAGACGGCAGCAGTGAGGGACTGGCGAGTAGGGGTAGAGCCGAATCCAAAAAATGGTATTCGGAAAAGCACAGTGGGTTTTTATGAATATTACTTATTTACTTAATAATTACTTGGTACAAATATTTAAAAAATCATTTGTTTTCAGGAAGAAAAAAAAACATGTCAAATAACAGCATGCAGGGACTTGTAGTGTAGCGAGGTTACACCACTGTCTCTGTCTCTCTCCTCTGCTCCACACAGTCTGTCTCTTTGTCATGAATGTATAAAGAGCTGCAGGTCTGTCTGTCTGATGGAGCTGAGCTTGTGGTCAGTGCAGTTATCTGTGCTCTGGGAGATTGAGGTTCGAGACCTGGTGTGGCAACCCTACTTTGCAAAATAGTTTACTGAAGAACATTTATTTTAACACCTTAATATCCTAAAATTAGAAGTTTAATAAAATGTCCACTTTTATTCGAGCACAAATACAAATAAAAATAATTTTGCTGCCTCAACAAATACAGTTACAAATAAAAATACTGGGCTCTCTGCACATCCCTACCGGCCAGTAACCCAGACAGTGAAGCAGGTAAAATCTTTCCTTGGTATTATTGCTGATTCATACCTGCTTTCTCCAAGATCGCCGTGTCATTGAATGCCCTGACACAAGGTATCACCACACATGAAAAAAGACAGCTGCAATTAGCTGGTCCCTAGAGTGCAGCAAGGTTTTGACCATTTGAAAGGAGCCCTATTAAATGCACCTGTCGTGGTGTATGCTGACTACTCTCACCCTTTTAGACTGTACATGGTTGCCAGTTTTGAGGGCCTGAGAACAGTGCTGGCACAGGTACAAAGAGCTGGTATATCAAAAGAACCTCACACTATTGTGTGACATTCATTATCATATTTCGGATCCGATTCTGACTCAAACGTTCGGATGTATTTGAAAAGTTAACATTTTCAAGTTAAGAACGAGAAAGTAGTGAAATCCTACTACTACAGTGTTGACATCTGCCGTAACGCAGCTTCTGGAAGCTGTCCAATCAGAACAGAGTAGGCTCAACAGCAGGGGGGCCCTGCTGAACTGAGGGGCTGCATGAAGGAGTTTTTTGAACTGTAAATAATGCAAAAATATTCCAGTAAAGCCCCAGATTAAAAACATAACCTGGAAATGTATAATAGTGCATAATATGTCCCCTTTAACGCACAAGTTTATTGGTTCTACAGAAATTCAACCACTTTGACATGAAGAATGGCCTTGCAGCTAATATAAGACAATATTCATCATGTAAAAAGAACATAATTTGTGGTAATCACTGACCATCTTGAAGATAAATTGACCCACTTGGAATTAAAACACAATGTTAATGGTACTGTGTCTACTTAGTTTGGTGTTTGGTTTTTTTTATATGTCAGCTTTGTCTTTGGTCATTTTTGTGTGGAATTGACTTTCAAATAGTATTTGTGTAGCTTGTGATTTTAAAGCATAATAGAAGGGGATCCCCTCACCCAATTCATGGTTATTTACTGCTTGGTTTGAAAAAATCAGTGCCAACACCACCAGCCCACAACAATGGTGCTCTACAGAACAAACTTTGCATAACTACTTACTTATTCTCTATTAAACAGATATACTGTACTGTATATTAAATCAATACTCACACTGACATATATCAAAATAATACTAGTATTAAAAATACAAATATAATAAAAACACCATTAAAAAAGGTATTGCATTTGTATTTATATATTTTGACAAATGCTGTATGTTACTTTTGCATGGATATATAATATCAAAAAAGGTTTTATCTAAATTATTTATGCAATATTGCTTCATAGAAACTAAGACTACATGTACATGCAATTGGCAATCATTAAGCCTACAAAGGTAAGTTGACAATTTCGTGCAATGGAGCACTTTAATCATCTCACTCATGGCCTCTGCGGGACTCGTACCTACTTTACTGCCTCCTATGTTTCCCAAAGGAATACCAATCCTCCACAAACCAAAAGGGATGAATTTCAGATTCAGAGGCACCCATGTAAGTAAGACAGAGTAGTTATTTGATAGAAGTTATTTTCTGGTACATTGGAGTAATTGGAATGGCTACAGTACTTTCCCTGTAAACACATTTGTAATTGTGCTCGCTCAGGAAGTGGATGTCTGTGTTTTACAAATTACAGCTCAATGACGCTGAGCTTAAATTCAGTACCCAGCTGTTCTTCAGTATCCAACTGCAGAGGTATTTTAAAATGATGATGGTCTTCAGTATGATCTCAATTTTGGTCTTGATCTTCAAAAACAAATGAGTTCTGTGTACTGCTCAGTGACAGCATTTGCATTACTAAGGACACCTATCAGCTGGTGCGCTGAAATTATGTGCTGTGTGCTAAATGTGGAAGTCTGTGTAAATGTACCATTATAGAAGGGTGGAAGAATCCATTAGGTTCCTCTCACGTGTTTAAGTAGCTTTCATTCCTACCCTTGTACTTAAGACATGAGACATGGTACAATTACAGCAAATGGCTTTCTTGGAAAAGAAGAAATTGATGCAGGCACGCACAGGGCTTCCCATAATGCACCTTGCAAGGATCCCTGAATTTGTGAATACCAATTTTAAATTCAGTTGATATTATAATAGTTCCAAGGCAGAAAGACTTGTAATTGTTAGGCTCTGTGTTTAAACAGCACTTGCTAGATGTCTAAAGGTATATAGCAGAACAGCCTAATTACCTTTTGTAATGGTTTGTAAGAGCCAGGGCTAATAAATAATTAAATGCCTTGAGAGTTAAACATTGTGACCATGCAGACGTCATTGTACCCAAATAATCCTGTGGTTTTCTGAGAAAACATAATACAGATGTAAGGTTTTCTCTGCCGATGAAAAGTCCAAACCCACTTAATGGGCTACTAGGAATGAGTATTACAGTATTTCATTACAGGCTTCACAACATTATATTTTCAGGAATCAATATTTGCGCAAAATGTAACAAAATACAGAATTACATACACATACATTTATTTTTATTTTTTTATAACAATTACCCATTTTGGGTTCAGTTTCAAAATCTATGCAATACAAAATCTTACGAATACAAAAGTTTTTTTTGTGGTTTGTTTCATCACATAAAATTAATTCAGTAAATTCCTGTTAAAGTAAAGTAGATGCTTATACTATTAGGTAAAAGTAATCTTTCTTTAACCCTACATTTACCAGTATTTTTGATATATGATAACCCTCCTGAGTCAGTAGAATTATGGGTTGGCATTTTTGATGCACATTGTGCAGTTCGGGGATTGAGAATCCAAGATAGTAACAGAGTTGTGCTTGAAGACATTTTGGATAAACCTGGACTTGTGTTAGATGAAAGAAGGACAACATGGTTCTGTGTTGCCAGCCTTATAGTTGGCGAATGGGATAAAATGGACAGGTACGCTATGGGAGGTGGTCATGTTCCAATATTAAGTAGATTTGGTAGTTCATTAGTGAGAGAGCAGGATAGATTAAGGAGATTCAATTATTCAGGGCAAGTTTTGCAAGAGGACTCGAGCAGAGGAATAGTAAAATTACTATGTTGCTGTACATGTTCACAATAGAGCTTGTCGACCATTGAGGAAAAGCCCTTTGGAAAGTTGTGCAGTAGAATACAAAGAGGCTAAGGGCAAAGGCAAGATGAGTTATAAAAGATGCAAAGAAAGAAAGCTGGCAGAAATTTAACTGTACCTTAGAGCCAGAAAGAGTCACTCAAGAATAAAATACTTTTAAGTTTAAAAAGTTGCCGATATTTCAGGTTTTGAAGGTTACTGCTATACAGCTGGTGAAGTTTCGGAAAATGATGAGTCGGTTGTCACTATAGTAAGAAGCTGCTTGTTGTATGATGTTTTTGATTGTTTTAGGGTCTTTTTTTTGTCAATGAACGGAGGCTTAAAGGTTTTCTGTCTGCTCAATGCTTGGTGAAAGCTGCCATGTTTGTCTCAAAAGTCACAGTCCCTTACAGTTACTTAGCCTTGAGACAGGAGCAAAACATACTATTGTATTGGTCTCAAACAACTTAGTCATAATGGATGGGCTTGTATTGCATTTTTTGTTGCACTGAATGCACACGCTATGTTGTGTGTGGCCATAACATTTTTTTGATCAAAATGAATTAAGGCTTCACTTAATTGAATAGAGGAAGAGGGAGCGAGCTTCCTATTTATAATTTCATAGTACTTTTGTTCAGAGAAAGTCTTTTATCATAGTAAGAGTGAAATATGTGTACATGGCTCACTCCTACCAAACAGTTGCAGCTTACCTTTGTTGTGCACAAATATGATTGCTTACATTGGTTGTAAATGGCAAAACAAAAGCAAACAAGCTAACAACTATTCTACTCACAAACTAAGCCTGTGTAGTTACTCATAGATTGGCATAAGTGAAACTGCCAGTCTCTTCAAATAAATGCCATCCATTAGATAGATAGATAGATACATAGATAGATGCTTTATTGTCATTGTATTAATACACAATGAAATTGATTCGACCCTATGAATTCAACAGCATGTCCACAGCTCTAGGGAAAAAGCTGTTTTTCGGTTGGTCCGTGCCCTAATGACCCTGAGCCTGCCTGAGGGGAGGGTGATGAACAGGCGGTGACCAGGGTATGAAGTGTCTCTCCTGGTGTTGTCTGCACGTCTGAGAAGACGGCTAGAGTGGATTAACATTGTTTTTTTTTTAAATGTCAGAAAATCTAAAATTAGTTTATTTGAAGGTGTTTAATTGTGGCTTACTGAGGTGTGTTCAACATTTGCTCTTTATATTTATGAGGATTCATTTTTTGTTGTTTGACTTAGTTTTATGGCTGCAACTACAGATTTTTTAAATTATCGATTAATCGGTTGATTATTTTCTTGATTAATCGATTAGTCATTTGAAAAATGAATGTCTTGTTTTATTCACTTCCCCAAAGATATTCAGTCTACTGTCATAGAGGGCTAAAGAAAACAGAAAACACTCACATTTAATAAGCTGGCACCAAAGAATTTTAGCATTTTTTCTTAAAAAAATTACTAAAAACAACTAAATCAATTATCAAAATAATTGGTGATTAATTTTCTCTTGATCAACTTATCAGTTAATCAACTAATCCTTGCAGCTCTACTTAGTTTATTTTAAATGAAGCTTTAAAAAAAGCTAATTTATCTTTCATTCAAGAGGGTTTGTGATTTGCATTTTGCACTAAATGAAAAACAATTTTCAAAAGTAAACAAGGGGAAATTTGTTTTTTTTTAAAGGACTTCTGTACAGTCACAGTTTTTTTTCAGTCAGATTCTATGTCCATCAAATCCATCATCTCACTTTATCAAAGTGTAAGATGTCAGACAATGAAAGCATGCAGTGATTTGTTCACATTCACAACTGGCAGAATGGATTTAATTTTGATGCGACTGCAACTGCGATGATTATGGATGACCTTATAAAATCGTACCTGGAAAAAATGTAAAACAGGTTATTTACCATGATGGATTGCATTCATCAGCACAGCAGTATGACTCTGCAAGCTTCTTTTACTATTTGTGAAAACACTGTGAGCCTCTTACTTCCAGTTAGTAAAGGGAAACATGTATTAAACTGGTGTTATCCTCTATTACTTTCACCAGCACCACAGCTGCCGTGTAGACTGTCCTGCACCTTGGCTTATCAGTCACATGACTTTGCCTGTCAACAGCAGATTAAAAGACTGTTAACCCTGTCATGAGGGAGAGGGGGTTTGGCATCAGAGAAACGCTTGTCTAAATGTAAATAGGAACAGCATTTCTGGGTGAGCTTACCCTCCTCCCAGTACTCTCAGCTGTAATGGATAACACTGCCAGGCCTGCAATTACTCACTGTCTCTCGGCTGTGCTGTTTTCATTACACCCTTTAGAATGAGTCCCATAAAAAAAAAAAAGAAAAAAAAAGTTCAAATTAAAATGGTATCTATGTTGATGTTTTGAAGACCTGACCTCTTCAGCCACATCTTTGGCCTCCACCTTCTCCTTAACTACTAGACTGGGAAAGTATTTTAAAAATCATATGTTAATCCAGTCAGAAATTAATTTATTCATCTTTTAAGATTAAACAATGAAACAGACTTCATGCCAAGTTTATTACTATTTTATTAAATGTATTCCATTTAACTGCTTCAATTCCAGGTTTATAGGATGTGGGATGCTGACTTGTCACAGTAGGAAAAGCACAGGTGTTACTAATAACATTAGCAGTGGCTCGGCTTTATTTAAGTGTCCCAGTGAGCCACGGCAGTGTGACAATGAGCCAGCATGCACAATAGCAGGAAAATAAAGCAGCTAAATGGAACTCAGCCATCATTAATCTTATTATTTGCATTTGTGCTTTTCTCCACTGTGACACGTCAAGATGTCTTCCGTGAAAAAGGGCTATTGGTCTCGAGTATGTGCGAGTAACATCGGTAATGAATACAGACCAGAGCAGTCGAGAGAAGCGTTCAGCCACCTAGCTTTCCAAAAACATAAGCAGTTAAAATGCTGCATTCCCAGCAAGCTACCTGGCTGAAGGCAATTCTCATCAGGATATTTTAATCATTCATATACTGGTTGTCTCTTCATGGGAGTCTTGGCTTTGAAAACACCTGTAACACAGTTCAACAATGGTGAATCAATAAATCTCATACATCAAAAAAGGTTTTCTCCTTGTGGGAATATATTGTATTCTTTAACTAAAATTTGTGACCATTATCAACATGCTCAGCAAATGTGTAGTTACTGCATAATAAACCCGTATTATTATAAATTAATATTAAACTACTATATTTACAAATTTAACTACCATAAACTGTGTGAAATAATGTTATCAGCCATGAGTGCTACCAGCCAGTGTACACTTACACATAAGATGCATAAAACATGATATAAACATAGTTATATATAATTAATAAATTAATATATGGTGAAGCAATATTAACAGAAATCATGTATCTGAAATGTGTGATAATTACATTTCAGTTTTTACTTGATGTGTAATCACTACTATTATTATCATCTTTTAACAGTGTGCTTTTGACAGCTTTTATGTCTTTTCCAATAGTAAAGTGGCTTTTAATTCACATTTTACTCTACAATTTACTGGACATTACCTGGAATTTGGCTGCTGCTGTCAATAGTTTCATAAAGTACGTTGTTTTAACCATCTACTGCTTTTATTCAGCAGGCTTTTTGAATGACATCTGCACAATGACTTACATGCCACTGCTCTCTTAGAGAGTTTGATTAGGTGTAAATACTGAAAATAATTGTGTTTTTTTTCCACAAAGTGTTTTCTCTTTCCCATTCACCACATATACCTTTATGCAAATATTCTGTTGTGTTTACATGCTGCCTTGTTTGAGTTTAATTACTCTTGTCAATGTCAGTGGGTCGGTGATATACTCTATTTTGGAAGTAGATGATAAGCTATCTATAGCTGGGGTATAATTTAGGAGATATTGCATTGCTTGAAGAAGTTGATAGCGATGAGTTCCAACAGTAGTTAATATGATAAGTGAATTTAACCACAACCTTTTTAAGATACAGCTCCAGGAGCTTGCTTCTGGCTGACACTGACATGTGAGGTTAAATGCTTCAAAGGCAAACAGACAACCTGATGGAAAGCCTGATTGGTACTTGGAAAGAACAGCTTTAAATAAAACACATAATCAGATAGCAAACCGCAGGCAGCCAGCCATAGTCCTCCGTGTGATTCCATGAATGGAAAAGAGCATCCAGAGGGTGAGATGCAGAGAGTCAACTATCAGCCCCGGCAGGGTCGGGTGATGTGAATTTACTGTCAGGATTAATGCCATCCCTAGATTTCGATTTGGTCTGTGGCTTTTCAGTTTGTGACTGATTATTCAGAGAGTGTTTTCCAATTTGCGTGGCAAGGGAGAATGCTATGGGAGTTCTCTTCATGTTCCCTTTTGTGAGGGAAAACCTCAAGAGAGGGACATCTTGCACTTCTAATACAGAGTACAGCCTTGTCATGAAATTCTTCTGAAGAGAGAAGACAACACTGGGAGTCAGCTTTATATTCACTGCTCTAGGACTGAAGCCTTGTCTGAATATCCTTTCCACTTCATAAATGAGCAAACTTGCTCTTTTAGCAAATTATAACATAAATCTTTTGGCCAGCTACACCTGAGGAGATTTTAAGTAAAGGCCCATTTGCTGTTAGATTAATTAGTGTTATCCCATTTTTAATAAATCTGTATCTTTATTGCACAGTACACGCAGTACTGCATGATGGGTCAGATGTTTTGTGGCTCTTGTCAAAGCGAAGTTTCTTGTTTCTGAAGAGCAAGGAAGCCAAGTTGACAGAAAATTTCCAATTATCCTAGGTTTTATTTCTCTTAAAGATAAAAGATAAAAGGATTGGGTGGCAGAGGGATGTCAGAGCAGAATGACAAGAACTCACGGGGGTTATCACTAGCTCAGCCAATTACCCCACAGTGGGTCAGGGAGAGAAGTATGGGTCAAATAAAAGGAGTCCATCAAAAATGCAATTATGGAGGACATGAAACAGCCAAAAGATAAGTTTGTGTCCCAACAGAAATATTCCAACAGTACAACTGATGCAGGAAGAAGACAATGGTGATGACTCAACCCATCTGGTCATTAATAAGTATAATGAACTGCAAAATGGGGAATAAAGACAGAACAGGTGGAGAATGAAAATACACAGAGTAATGTTGTATTCGTCATTAGCACAACTAATTGACAAATACAACTTGTCGTGTTTTGCTACAAGGGGCACTTCACTGATTTTACTCATCAAGATCCAGACGAGGAAAGTTGTATGATGTGTTGTGTGGCTTTCAGAAGCTTTGTCCAGTTTGAGAAAATAACCCATGATGACGTCTTAGTGATGTCTCAGTCTGGCCCTTAAGAGAAAATTGAGCAGAAAGCTTGCGTTACAAACTGGGAGTGAAAAATGTTGGCGTTTACCGTGGGCAAATATTATATACCTTATAGGCTGCAATGCGAAAAAGAATTGATGAGTAATCTAGAAGAAAATGATCAAATTTAGATGTTTATTTTACCCATTTATAGTCAAAGTTGATGGCTGTTTTTTTTAGACACCTCGGAGAAATTTAGCGCAAAGTTCTCTATGCATTTGTGCACTGAGTCTGACTAGTTAAACCTTGGAAACAGTCAAACCTGCAACAGGACTCTAGCAATGAATACCCAACGAAATACCCAAATACCCAATAACGAAAACATTTTGTTCTTTACTTAGTTCATTTAGCTAGTTCACAGCACATAGCATGACAAAGCACCTGCTTCCTGCTCACTTTACCACTGTACTCATCATCAACTGCAGACTGCTTAAATAAATCTGTTATCTTAGCACACTTTGCGTCGTCAGCCAGCAAAGTCTTTTCTTTATTTTCTGCACCTTCTCTGCACTGCTGGCTGTGGGTTTTCTCTTTCTATCCATGTTTCGCCAGCGAGTGCTAGATACTTTTAACAAGTGCTAGATACTGCTCTCACTTTCAGTTGTGATGTCACTGTAGCTAAGATGCTTTTAATCAAGAATGGACACTTTTACTCCATGTCTAGAGAGAAAGCATGGTGTTAGCAGCACGTTTAGCAGATCAGCAGCAGTAGTGAATGACTATACAGTAAGTGTGCGGGTATATTGCTGAGTGTAGGTCACCTGTGTTTTGGAACACAATGACTGTAGTTACGCGCATAAAACGAAGGAAATACTTCCACGGGTAGTTCAAAACCAGTTTGTCTCCTATGCTCTGAGACCGTGGCCATTGTGTAGCGCCACGACAGACGAAGCACAAATCTTTTGAGCAAACATAATGTGAGCAGCGTGTTTAGCAGATAAGCAGCAGCGAATGAACCATTGGGTCACCAAGGTGTTTAGGTACATGGTGGAGCATAGGTCACCTGCAAACACACCCACTGAAGTCTGAACTGAAGGCACAGAGAATGAGAATGATCTAAGAGCCCAATATGATGCAATATGACTTAAAACGATCCATCCACTTTATTTTAGGATGGACATTATTATATTTTTAAATGAATCCCTTATTTTAGGCTACTTGAAATGAGAAAAGAACATTTATATACCATTAGAGTTCCTATTATTTATAACATTAATGTTAACTTCTTTCTTGTTGTCGGTGTATATAGCCTACTCATTCACATCTCACATTAACTGTCGGCACGTTTTGAACAGGCACTGCACTAATGTTATAAAATTGTGATTCTTTTGATTTGAAAAACTCACTCACATTAGCAGCTAAAACCAAATCATTCATCACTGATTTGTTACTACGCTCTGAAATCGGGCTGAAACCTCATAGAGATGATTTCCATTGAAATGAGCAATCAGCTTGTCTGCAGCTGTTTTTCCAAAACCTTGGACAATAAGTGGAGTGAAATGGATCGTTAAAGGCCCTTTACACTCACACAGGTGTTTTTAATTACTCTGAATGATGGAACTATGTTGGAAAGTAATGTGATGTCACCAAACTCTATGACTGTGTCCAAAATTAGTCCCTATTGACTATATAGTGCACTACATTTACCCTCTGCCATTTTATGTGTCTGAGTTTTGAGAAGAAAAGGCCAAACAGGCAGATTTGCAATTTGTACTTGCCCATGTAGTCCAACTTAAAAGAGTACTCCACCCATTTAGCATTGGACCAGGACCAGAGATATTGTGTATTATTCCCTGCATTTTTCTTGTCAAAACTTGGCGCCTACCTCACCCACAATGCAACTTGACTGGATTCACTCAACTGAATTATGCTAGTAGCAGCTAATGTAGGCTAATGTAGCCTCATGCCACTTACCTCAACCAGAATGAGGATGACATCTTTTTCATTTTCAAATTTGCAGTCTTCAACAGCGGAAACTTACCACAACTCTGATACGGCTGCCCCTTGGCAGGCTCTCAGAAAGCTGGCCAATCAGAACAGAGGGGGCCTTAAAGAGACAGGAGCTAAGACTGCCTGCTAAGAGACAGAGGCTGAACTGAGGGGCTGCATAAAGGGCCAGTATAAGATAAATAACCATGACATTGATTTTTTCCTAACCTTAGCTTAGTGGTGTGCTGCATGAGCACCCAGCTGTCCTCCCCCAGAAAAAAAAAAAAAAAATCCAAAATTAAGTGAAGAAACAGCCACCTGCACTAGTCTAGACTGGTTAGATTAGGATGCTAGCTATTCTCAATACTCACAAGGCCATCTTCAATGTCTAACAAGTGCAACAAAGTACAAACAATTTGGATGAATGTAATGGCCTCACAACAACTATCTAATTCCAATCCCACCTGTTTATTTTATGCACAAATTTTTGTGTTAGCTATTCTCAATGGCATCATTAGCTGATGTAGTTGTAATGTTATACAGGAATGAATAATCATAACTTAAAAAGCAAATCATTTTAACCTACATTATCTCAAATCCAGGACTATTTTAATGCACAACTCAGGTGACTTTTGCTCACCATTTCAGTCGAAGATGAGACCTTACTGTGAAACCACCCTTTAGAGTAAACTTGTGCCTCTCATTTACCCTGTATGAGAAAATGAGAGAATATTCATAATAATGAAAGCACAGCGAAGAGTGGCTGGATGAAAGAAGAGATCATTACACGGAGTGATGCGTCCTTGGATTTAAAAATAATTCCCTTCAAAGTCTGACTAAAACTTAAACTAAACGATAGTAGAAGTGTGTAGAAATCTAAATAAGTCACTTTCCACAGCTGAACATTTGACTATTTGTTAGTTCAGACACTTTTGTGCTGTGAGGAGAAGCTCTGCTCTGTTTGTCTGTCTGTTTCTCTCTCACCGCAGTGTCAGTCTGCTCCGATCGATCAGCGATGGGGTCGACTGAACCAACTCAAAGGGTGGTCCAAAAATGTGTATTTTTTTTATTACTTGTTTTTGTCAGTTGCTGAAAAAAGTAAAATGATCATTGATATAGTCGCTTAAATATAATCACCTGATTGCAGGGACTGTATGATGATAAGTTTATTTTTAAAAAGACAAAAAGTGAGGTAGCAAAACCATAACTTTGCTCCCCCTAATTGAATAATGGGGATGTATTTGCTCCACTTGCTCCACTGCTCAGGCACCTATGGTGTGCTGTTTTACTTTTCACTGCATTATCTCCACTCCCTTATCAACCAAGTGTGGCTAAGCATCAGTCTGTCTTTTTGAAGTCGTAATATTACTTTGGTTCTGTAGACAAAGTTGCTAAAAGCTACAAGAACTGTAAGGCTTGAGTCGTTTCACTCACACGACATGCTCTCTTTGCTGAAACATATGTCCAAAGGACTCTGTAATAAAATTTTACTCTGCTATGCTGCTGCCTCACTACTCATTTGCTCAGTCTTCTGTAACACCACTGCCGACACCTGCTCCTCCTATAGCATTTCATCTGCCCCAACTTCACTCTAGCACTGCAATAACAGTAGATTAGAAACAGACTTTGCATTCTGTGTGCCAGAAACTTTCCAGTGATGTTCAAATATGGTGACTGGCAAGTTAGACTTAGTGTTTATGAAATCACTCCTGTATTTGTTTAGTGGTGCTTAATGTGAGGCATCATCATCATGAAATATGTTAACACCCAGAGGGAATATGATATAATATAAATGAGTGTTTGCACCATTCGATGGTCTCATATTCCTTGGTTGTTATATGACTATACACGATGATGTAATTACTGCTGCTGCCCAGTAATGGCTGCCCACAACATTAAGGCGGCATTCAGACTGACTTTAGCTTTCAGAGAAAAAATGCAGCCCTTCTGATGCAGATGAGGCCAGTCTCGACGTGCACTCAAGCAAACAAAACAGTATTGTCCAACATAAAAGTTGAACCTGGAGCAATCCAATACATGCAAGTGCACAAACACACTATAGTGTAGTCGTAAGCGGATACAATGACATTTTAAGTGTTTATTAATGTACAGTATTTGTCAGTAATTATAACAATTACCCACTGAAGATATATTTTTTTTGTTATTATAAAGTTCTGAGTTTAACTACATTCTCATTAACTGTTCTGTAACTTTCTGAAACCAACAATCTAAAATTCACACCCACTTTACGCAGTGATTGGCCAGCTGTGCGGAGGTGAGAAAGTAAACAGGGTTTGAACTTCTCTCTCGAGCTCAGTATTTTTTGCTTGTTAAACATTTATGTCTGGCACTGTTCGTGTGTACAAACAAGTGCAACAATATGAATGCCTTCTAAGAGACTGTGAAAATGTGCTACATTATTCCCATATACCAAACAATGATCATTTCTCAGGCCTCTCAATGACAGCCAGCTTTCCCCTTCAAGCCTGGCCATATGGAATGGCTATGAACACTTTTGTCTTTCGACGTGGTCGGACAATATGTTGTGCAAACTATTTATTTTCTAGCATAACCCGTCCCTTAAACATCCTCCTCCATGTTTAACAGTTGGCAGCAGACATTGAGGGCTGCAGGCATTCTTTGACTTTCTGAAAATGACAATATACATTAGGGCTGTGCCCAAATACATATGTTATTTGGCAAAGCACAAATAGTGGGTTTTGTTAACGAATATTTGTTTCATACAAATATTTTTAAAATGGTCTCAATGAGGCGAGTCATATCCACCTGCTACATGATGCACATTTCCTAATTTGGACATCACTCTTGGAGTTGGGGGTGTTCCCCAGAGATAGAGCTGAGCTACTGACACAAGCAAAGTGCTTTCAAGGGACTCTCCATAACCTGTTGTTCCCCTTCTTCTTTCCACAAAATCAGGTTGTAAAAAATAGGCAATAAATAAAAAGTGCAAAGCAATAATCACCTTTGAAGTTCTTCTCCACACGTTACACAGTGTGCTGTCTCTGTGTTGTGGGAGTATAAATAGGTAGAGGTCTGTCTGCAACGAAGTGATGAGTAAAGTTTTAGCTCAGTCATCAGTGCTGTCATCTATGATCTGAGAGACTCCAGTTCGAGACCCGGTGTGGGGACCTCCTTCATAAGGTAGTTTATTCATGAACACTTATTGCAACACTTTAATTTTCTAAAATTAAAAGTGTAATAAAAGCGAAAACAGGATTTTTAAACCTCTTTCAGATTTTATTCAAATACAAATACAAATAATTTAGCAGTTTCAACTAATACAGATACACATACAAATACTGGGACCTCTGCACATCCCTATTATACATGTTTATCAGTTGTGTGGTAATATTTAAGGCTGTACATCTGTAGTATCCTGTTAAGCGTCTGCCCATCCCTGTTGGTGAGTTCTGATTTGCAAGCACTTTTCCCTATTTGCCAGTTTGTTGTCTGCTCCTTCACGTTTAGTATACAGTGTCATGATTTTTGAGCCTAAGCTCCACTTGGGGACACTGTAATAAGGCGTGAACACAATATTGACATATTGTCACCTTATGAAGTTGTTAGGGCATATATGTTAGAGAGCAGCTGCCGATGTATACATCCAGCAGACATGTAGCAATGTTAGCATTTATTTGGAGTAGTGTTTCAGAACACCTGATAATGCAAGTCCAATATTTACTCTCCTTTTAGTTCTGGTTTGGCCTCCACCAACTCCTGAGAAAATATCTGGCTGATAAATGTTCCATTATGTTCACCAGATAATCACTAACTTTGTTTGTCTGCTGTTTGGTGCTGGGCAGGAGGGTTTATCAGACAGTGGGTTTATCAGAGTTTTTTTGCTGAATAAGGCTTTCCCCTGATCTTGCAATAACAATTGCTTTATGAGTTGGCAATATAAGCCATTGTATATAAACTTTAATTGATTATTCATATCCAGCATTCCATCAATGTTTACCTCCCACACATTTAAAATAGTCAGACTGTTGAAACAAGTTAACAATATAAAGTTATTTGTTAGATTTAAACTTAATAGTTGCAAAGTTTTTTTTCTCTCTATTTTGTCAAGATGTTTAATTTGGTCGAGACTTCAAAAACTAAAAAACTCAAAATGCCAACACAGGAAACACTAACACATCTCTGCCAGTTAAGCATCTGTTGAAGATAATTGAAAGCAATGAGTGCCTTCACTCCAACATGGTTGTTTGGTGTGATCATGGCCATTATATACCATATAGCTGAAAAATGACATGGCTTTTAAAAAGCAGGTCTATACATTATACAGTATAGAACATAAAAAGCTAACAATTTTTGTCAGTCAAGACTGGAAATATCCTTTTACAGAGGAACAATCGAAAGCTAAAGCAATTCTGAATTGCAAGATAAAAAACACTTCCTGCAAAAATTGTGAAAATGACAATGCATATACAGGAGAGGACCTGAGAGATTAAAGAGGAGAAGTGGAAGTGCTGGGAGAGAGAATAGGAAGAGGAGGGAGAAGACAAAAGAGATGGCAAAGACATTCTTTGTAGGCTGCATGGAAAAAGAATATCTGTGCCTTTGTGTATGTGTGTATGTGTGTGTGTGTGTGTGTGTGTGTGTGTGTGTGTGTGTGTGTGTATGTGTGTGTGCATACATCTGTGTATGCATATGCAGTGGAAAAGAAGGAGGGGGAGTGTTCACTTGGAGACAGCAGGGATGGCTTATTAGGAAATCATCCCTCTTAGCCAATGGTTTTTTAGAGAGAGGCAGATGTCATTTGACTGAGAAGTACCACCTCCCAGAGCCAGCACATCCCCTTCAGTGTAACGCAACGCTGTGTGAGAGCACCACTGTCACTGCTCTCTCCTCTCTCCTCCGTCTGTGTTTCTCTCTCATTGTCCACAGACACTTTCTCTCCTTCCTCCTGATTTCTCTCTCTCGCTCTCTCTTTCTCGCTTGCGTTCCCTCTCCCTGCCCCTCCCCTCTCTTTGCTTTCTTCTCCTCCTCTTTCTTTTTCCCTCGGACTCTGTCCCATAGGCAGTGATAGGATCTGTTACAAACAGCAGCAGCAGCATCACCAAGAGCCCAGGTAAGATCTTTTTAGTGATTTATTTACTTTGCACTGAGAGGCAATAACACTAAGAAACAGAAAACCTTATTGCTTGCTCTCCAGTGTGCACAAATTGATTCCTCTACATTTCTAGTTTCTCCTTGCTCTGTTTTGCCATGATGAATTTGAAGTGGAGATCTGATTGTCTTAAGAGGGGCAGTGGGTGCTAAGTTGTTTCATACCTTAGTGAGACACTTAAAGGTGCTTTTCCAAGTGCTTTTGTTACTTGTAAGCTCTGGCAATGACAACTTCAGAAATCTGGCTTCAGTCATAAGAGCGTACCTGAGAAGTGCATGTAGGAGTGTAAGTGTCTTTAGATAAAAAACACAGATAGACCTCATACGGAGAAAGAGTGGGGGAAGAGGCAGAGGGAATGAGAAATATACAGTGGCAGGATAAGACAGATGGAAATGGGCTTCTGCTGATCAAAGCTGGTGGTAGGAAGTGAGTTAAGAGTTGCGGGAGCATGAGCTCAGGTGTTCGTTCACAGATCAGCAGGTGACGAGTGGACTCTATTGATCTGGAGCTGGCGTGCTCCCAGAACTAAGCTGCAGCTAAATCCAGAGAAGCTGATCTGATAGATTGTCTCTTTGGTATATTTATGGAGTGTTCAACTGTGACTTCATATACAGAAAAGAAAACCTGCTGCAGAATCAATCTGTTTGTGTGGTGCAAGAATAAAGGAGTAAGAATGCAGGATGGTTTCTCTCACCCCTCTGTGTGTCTGAACATGCATGTATGTTTGAATGGATTTTCTGCTACAGACTAATTGACACAAATTGTAAATCAGTGTGCATGGAACATTAACTCTTAATGTGCTGGAAACTGTGAGAAAGAGGATGATTAGATTCAGTCCACTGCTGCTTGACACAGAAAAGGGTTAGGTCAGAGTGGAAGTTATATTGCTTTTCATTGATATTAGTGATGGTTAGATTAGTGATCTTAGTTAAAATATTTCCCTTTCAAACTTTAAGCTTTGAAATGCATATGTGAATTTGCATAAATGACTGAAGTAGCCCTTTCTTCTTGTTTCTCTCATTCTGGAGATAGATGTTAAAATGAGTTTAAAATTGCCCATGAGCATTGTTCAGCCTTTGAAGTTTAAATAAACAATAGGACTGAATCATGGTTACATCTTAAATTCAACAATGAAGCACATCAGTGTCACTTGAATCATGTCTCATGATGGGCTTGGCTGCTGTTTGTACTGCCTCAGAATTATTTGGAGTAGCCTTGCAAGAAGTCTGTTACAATAATGATTGATGTAGACATTATTGGTTGAAAGGTGGTCTTTGCTGATAACTAATCTTCGAAGTTCATCTTTAGCTAATATTTTCTCGCGGACTGATGCCCTATCGCCTGTGTCTGTGGTCTAAGAATATTCATCACACTGATGAATTTAAATGAAATCTGAAAATAGCTCAGAGCAAAGTTGCGTTAGGTCTCATAAGTAATACAGCGGTGTGCTTATATTTCATTCATGACATAGTTTGCCGCACTCTCTTGGACTGTGGAGAGAAATGAAATAGCTTTGTGATGTGAAAAGACATTGGTTGTTGAGGTGAGAGAACATCCAGACATGCTGCAGTGGAAACATTAACAGCAGGAGCTGAAGCATCAGATGCACTTTAATCTTAAGGACCTGCTCGGAAACTTGCTCATTTTAACCATAATGTCCACAGTCCGCAGCTACACAGCCACAGTGCAGCAGTTTTGCAGCACTGGTAGTGGGCGCTGCAACCCACACTGCACACAATACTGAGAAAGAATCCATGGCATGAGCTTTCTCACAGCAAATAGTCATGTTGTATTGTTAGTAATATTGATGGCACATTCTTTTATTTTCAGCTACACAGCCACCTGCCCAGAGATGTCATACTATTATACTGGTGCCTATTATACTGCCTATCTGATTTACCATACCTTGATATAAAACAATATTGTGATACTATGGAGCAAAAAGAAGCTGCCTCAGCTACTTGCCTGACACAGCCTCTGTCATTAACCCAGCACTCAGCCAGAGACCCAGAAAAATATCAGAGTTTTGAGGAAATTAGAGCCAGAGAAATGGGGAAAGCTGGTGCCTTTTCAGTCCGCTGAGGGTTCTCTGCTGACAGCTACACTCCGTCTTTTTTTTTTTTTTTTTCTGGTTGGTTGTGAGCTGCCCCAGGTGTGACAGGCAGCCGGAGTAATGGGGGACGTTTGACAGATGCATATTTCCAGCCTTGAATGCTTCATATAAAGAAGATAGACGGCATAGATTCAGGCTGAGCGGAGGACAAACTGTTGGGCTGTGAATCACTCCAATGAGTGTGCCGCCTCTCTGCTCGATTGATCTGCCACGTGACTCTCACAAACCTTCCGAGTTACTAATTGCGTCCCACCCTGATTATTGATTGAAATATGAGGGTGGTATATTGGACTCCTGGAGGCAGGCAACGTGTTTCACCCAGTGAGCCTGGTGGTCAAGTTACAGGCATGACCTGACAAGTTTGAGCAATCAATGGTTTGATTTCAGAAAACAAACATCTTGAATGAAAAGCATAACTTCTGCATGCATGGATGGTGTGTGTGTGTGTGTGTTTGCTCATTTCATTCCTACAGCATCATGGGGGATTTGTACTAATGTTTGAGACTTTATGTGATAATTAATCTTTTATAAGCCTATCAGGGCACATAACAAGGAGCCAAGGCCAAGAGATTACATTAGAGTTTGTACAGGAGAGCAGTGTTTCTTGGCAAACATACTACATCTGGCAGCCAATCTGTTCAGAGCAAAGCCAATGGAGGGATGATCTCTCCCGCTAACTATATATTTGTCTCTTGTGGGCTCCTATATGACCTGAAATCCCAGTATGATTTCACTTTAAAGATGCACCTGCTTCTGCTCATTCTGAAGCAGCCACTTCCACTGACTCATTTCATATAATGTCTAACGTTTAAGTGATTTGATCTTGTTGTCAATCTTCATTTGATTAATTTCATTAACACCATGTAGCACTTACAGTCCAATATCAAATCATTACGTACTGTCATTCAATCATTCAATCAATCAATCACAAACACTAAAGCTCCACTAGCTCCTATATGAGGCTATACTTACCACCATCTTAGTTTAGTGTATATAACAGGCTAACATTTGTTGATTAGCACTAGAAACACTAAATAATATCATTAGTTTTACTGAATTTTGGCCATAAACCAAAATATCAGATAAATAAAACATTTGACCTGAATATGGCACTGGGTGAAACGTCATAGGATCATCAACATTATTAAATCATGAGGGGGTCATGAATGTCTGAACCAAATGTAATGCCAATCCATCCAAAAGTCATTGAGACATTTCACTCAAACAGAAAAGTCAGGGGATCACCAAAGTCAGAGGGATGCATCGTCTGTGAACCATGACTATTTTATGCCAGTTCTTCAAGTAGAGGGTGACACCTCAACCAGCTGGTGGCGCTAGAGGAAAAGTCTGAGGATCACCAACATTATTAGGATCTATCATCTAGCCACCATGGATATCTCTACCAAATTTCATGGCAATGGATCTAATAGTTGTTAAGACATTTCATTAATCACCAAAAATGTCACACGGTGGCTGTAAAGGAAAAGTCAGACTATCAATAGGCTTAATCCTCTTGAGACCATGAATGTCTGTACAACATTTCATGGCAATTCATCCAATAGTTGAGATATTTCAGTCTGAACCGAAGTGGTGGACCGACCGACTGACCACCACTGGGACTCTGCTGCTAGCACAGCTAAAGAGGAAAACCAACAACAATTATTTTGACTTTCAGTTATAATTACGAGAATGATGTATGGAGAAATGATGAAAGGCACACATATTGTAGATTACTGGTCTGACTATAAAATTTAATTACAAACTACACATTGGTGGGTAAACAAAAAACACCAAAAAGAAATTGTGACTAAAAATCCTCTGAAATGTTGATAATAAATAATAAAATGTAGGGAAAAATGGAATGAAGATAACTACAAACAAATAAACAAACAGAAACACTCTCATATTCCACTCAGTGACAGCTGTTTCAATGCCTTTTACCATCAATTTTACATAGTGACTTCAAGGATAAATATAGCAGTCTTGTCTTCCAAGCCTAACACATAGAGTATCACCTATTACCACAATCAAAAGCACTCTGAGACTACATCCAAGTGCAATCTGAATGCTTAATGGTGTTCCAAATAAATAGGCCCAATCAAATGGATAAATCAAATCTAATGCACAATTGGATCTATTTCTTTGCACCTTTATAATCATTGATGAAATCTATTTGTCTTAAGAGACAAAAGTATTTCAATTGCACTAAGTTATGAACAATAAGTTATCAGTGTACAGTACAATGAGTCGTGAATTGTGAGCAGGTGTACTGTGTTGAAAAAGAAAATGTTTTCTTTATGTGAGAGCTTTGCTCATTAGAAAAGATGAGCAATGGGCAGATGGCTTAGTGCATACATATTCAGCACTGAGGGCACTCTGAATTATAGTATATCTCTGTCCTGATATAATGTGCAATGAAAGGGCAGCGCAAGTAGAAAGCTATTTGTCAATGACATCCTTCTGCTAATAGGATTAGATGCATCTGAAAGGCACTCAAAAAGGCTGTTTGCAGTGAATAAGCATCACTGCAGCAATACTTAATAACAAATACAGAGCTCACATACTGGCATCAGACAAATAAATGGTGAATTCACTTTTCTCTGTAGGAAAATTGATTATTGGTCATATCATCGGTGTTAGATTGTCTTAAAGGATATGGCTGGCTATATTTTCTTACTGTCAACAAATCTCATGTGCAGAGCCAAATCAACAATGAATTGATCTTTCTTATAAGCATTGTGTATATCCAAAGCCTGATATATCTTAAAAACACGTCAATGACCTTTGTACTGAATTTTTGAAAAATTTCGTCAAGAGGTGTTAAGAGGTTGTGATATGTAACACAACAACGAAGCTCTGTAAACAAAACCACATTCCCACGCATGCGCAATGGCGTCTGCCTTACTCGGAACTCTCCAGAGACTGAAAACCTGGTCGCTGCTATTAGTCTTTGGAGCCGTTTGTAATCAAACTACTGTGACCATAATCTTTGGGGTGAAGGAACATGTCACCCAGTGCAGCAGTGTGGCTCATTGACATGTTTTTAATAGTTTTTACACAACAATGGAGGTCTATGGCACAGAGGAATAAGATATAACAGGCTTTGGATACATGCACAATACTTTAAGTAGGATCAATTCATTGTTGGTTTGGCTCTGCATATGAGATTTTTTTTTTTGATGATACGAAAAATATAGAAAATTTGCCATCCATACCCTTTAATATCATTACTCAGATTGCAATTAATGCAAACTTTATAGTAATAATGACATAATAATCAAATTAATGTTCAAAACTGTTGTTCACTAACTTTCACTACTATGTGTTTAATCGGACAAAACTCTTTACTTGTATAAAACAAAAATCTTCTGCAACTTATTTTATTATTTTTAATAACCTAGAATTTAATTTGCTTCCAGCTAAGGTCACCAAACATTAAGAGTGAAGTATCAGCAAGCCCAACACCCCCAATATAAGAAATTTACAAACCGAATTGCGTCATTCTCCATGAACATTCCCTGTTTTTAACTTGCATACTGAAATTCTTGGTATTACCAAAGGTCTCTCAATGTTGTTCTTCTTTGTCTATATTTTGTAATCTTTTGGCTCTCAATCAGATCATCATCAGATTAGTCAGAGCTCAGTTTACTGATTTACACATCCTCTATAGTGAAACTGAATGTTGGATTATAGAGGACCATAAAAATAGAAATACAATGATTTCAGTCGTGTCAGAAAGGCAGTCATCAGTGATACCAAATCTAAAAATATGCTCAGTTTTTCCTGGGTGTGAAATGAAGCGAGTTTTTTGCCCCTGATCCAGAGCCAAATCCCAGTGTGCTACAGTTTTATTTTTTTTTTCTTCTCCAATATACATCTGCACAGTAGGTCCAATGTAAAGTAAGCATACATTAAAATTTATTAAAATAGGTTTGATGGATAAAATGCTCTGTATAAAGAAAAACAGAGCTTGCATCACAGCTTTCCTGTGATGGTTTCCTTTTTTAACGCCTTTTTGGAGAAGAGTGTCAGTGTGGATCCGTCGTGACAACTACTTCATCTCCAGCATGACCAAAGTACTGAAGTTCAAATGCAGTTTTAAACCAACAGCAGCACTTTAGAGGTATGATTCACCTGCAAACGTTGCTGAAATAGTGGCCTTTTTTCCCCCTTTTAACTCTACATGACTTTACTTGCATCACTTGCTGATGCATGCTGTCAAATCATTAATTGAAACTCCTACTGGCTGCCACGGGTTTATATGAGGAGAGAGAAAACTCTCACAACACTGTGCTGTTCCAGTGTTTTTTGGGGGCATGTTGGAGATTCTTTGACAGGTGGCATATACCACAGCAAACAATCAGCTCAAGCTTTATGCAGCTGATAACAATCCGTTTAAAACTGTCTGGATTGGACATTGCTGAATACTTCGTAAAGCTGCACAGAACTGATGGGAGGAATGTTGGGGAAAAAATAGTGTGACTGAGGCATGATAAGACAAAGATGGAAAGATGGACATGGGCATGGACGGTGTTTCAGAGGTTTGTCCTGCTTTACACACCCTGTACATCGAAGCTGACTTATCGCTGCTCTTTCAATGCAGTCAGGGCTGCATTTATGTTCACACAAATGCAACACATTACACACTGTAGTGGTCACATGTTGCTAACCAAATTTGGAAGTAGCTTGGCTGATTAGATGTGTTCAAAATGCATTATGAGGTGCATTCACAGCCTTTTGTGGATACATCGGGATACATTTTAGCACCAAATATGAGCATCGCCTTTAGAGGATTTTCATTTTTTAGTATCTACTGCTTACTCTCTGCAAACTTGAGAGGTGGCTTTAAAAGGTTTGTGAGGTAAGGGTTAGTATACCCCTTGTCCATTCGCAAGGAACTAAGGCTGTCGTCAGCTTGAATTCTTTTCAATTACAATGGATCCCAATTTTGGCAAAGTGCACTGTTTTGTCTCAGTCCCTTTGGGCATGTGCATTGGTTTCCTCATGCTAAAGAGCCCACCTCCTGCTCTTTCACTGAAATTACTGTTATTAGCTAGTGATTTCAGTTCAAAGCTAAAAGACTAATTTTCTGAAATGTCTATAGAGCAAATGAATGGGGAACTTATTCCTGGAGCCAGGCCCAGTTGAAGAAGGATTGGGCAGGTTTCAGCTCCACAGAGAGAATATCCTCACATCACTTGGGATCTTCTAGTGTAAACATACTGTATGCATAGAATATGAATAATAATTACAGATTTTAATATGCATCGCACTCATCCTGAGTAACATGCATTGGGATTAGTTCAATATGAGAGAATAGAAATTGTGGAAAAAAAGCTATTGAATTCACACTGTTCTTTTGTGAGCCACAACTCTTGTAATTGCCACATCTGTTTGACCCTGCAGAGTTGAGATTCCACTGGACATTAAGTTTTATCATATAGATTTTAATGAGTGAAATGCCTCACAAACCGCCGTGATGGTCAACATTGGAAAAAGAGGTGCATGTTTGTATAGACAGGATGTATTTCTAGTTTTGTCATATGAATACATTTGCGTGTGCTCATCAAGTTATTAACCATGATAAGAGCATCTATGGATTCATTGATCTCATTACCTCTGCTGACGCAGGGCAGTAAAGCACTGGATCGACATCAGGTGAAGGTCAAATCACTCAAGGTGGACCTTTGGTGATGCTCACTGGAGCTAGATACAGACTTTTTATATGTCCTATGTCTTTCATTCATTTTAATTCAGTTTTGTTCTGTCAAGTTGTAAATATTTTACTTCTCAAACTTCTTAAAATGATGTATACTGCTCTGTCACTCACTGCTAACTGCTCCAGTTTTACAAAAAAGGTAATGCAGCTGAATCAAAGACCCCAGAGACAAATTCTACTTAAGCTTGGTTACAGCAAACAATTGTCATTTTTTTCACAGCAGCCTGAAAAAGAAAGTATCTGAATCCACTTAAATAAAGAAATCGACCTCAGGGGAAACCTCTTTTCGCCAGCTTTACCCTTGACATAGTTAGTGCAGATGATTTCAGGCTTCCCTTCCTCTTCACTTCAATCCGATAGAGGGCACAATCTGGAAGCTATTATTTGGGGAGAAGAATCATTATGCTCGGCTACATCACATTGCTACTCAGAACACAAACACTTTTTTTTGAGTCTATTGAATTTGCTGACCCCCAACACCCCAACAGTTTTCAATTACAATAGCCCCTGACCCCCTACACCACTTGGAATACAAATGTAGGAGCTTGAGCATGCCTTATCTCGTGGGTCTTTGTCAAGTGTCTGTCTTATTTGTCTGTAGCTCTTTCCAACTGGCCACACAGGTTATTCTTTGGGTGTTATGCAGTTGTCAGGCAGCTGTCACAAAACCCGGTCAGCCTCCTGTCGGCCCACTGGCCTTTAGCTTGGATCTCCTGTTTCCATCACCCCTATTAACTTTGGATCACTGGCTATATTCACTAAATCTTCCCTCCACGTAATAGAATTAGTGCAGCAATACGCTTTTCTCCTAATGGTCAAATGTGTCTTTTTTTTTTTTTTTTGCCTCCCGTACAGGCCTTCTGTCTCAATTGACATTTTCTTTTTCGTTATTCTCCCGCTGTCTTTGAGGTGTCACCGGTAATTACATCTAATGAGAAAGGAAAGGAGTTGTTCACCTGGAGAGACCATATGACCTCTGGTGAAAACATGCTGTTCCCGCTATCACTCTAATGGAAATGTGCAGCTGAAGTCGGTCAGATTTGATGTGATGCCACTTTGATACTCGTGTACCACTTTTGAATTCAAACACCCTTTTGTGTCCAATAGAATAAGGAAGAAATTATATTTTACATGAGTGCATGTCACAAGTAATGACTGGCAAGTGGAAGATGTATACCTTACCACTTAGTAATGCAGACATATTCTGCAGAGGTGAGAGCTGTAAGTGATCCCATTGAAGCTGCTTAAAAGGAAACTTCTTTTTATTAAGAGAATCTCTTTTTAATGCAACTATTGCATCTTGTCGACTTTACCATGATAAGTAGATGCATCCAGGGGGAAATTATAAATAAGATGTGTATTTTGAGGGCTCCAATACTGCACACTTGGCATTACTACAGTAGGGCCAAAAATGATTCTCCTGAAGGCACATCACTGTCTATCTCATCCAGTGTTTCGACATTTACAGACACTGCTACTACTAGAGAGTGCAAACAACATATAAAATGAAAGGGCAAGACACAAAAGAGGTAATAGAGGGCTATTCATATTGGACATGTTGGCTTAACAGAAGTCAGACATGGTGATCTTGCTAACATGATGTAGAATGGCTTCACTATAAGACAGGGCTGTGATAAAATATCGGGGTATTGAGGCAGTTTTGATAAGTGAGTATGATGTGGGTCAGGAGGCTTATTTATACAATTTAGAGCATTTTGATAGAGCACATGTTCCAAAAAAAGAAAAAAGTCCAGATATACTGTAATACAGGCAAGATATACAGTAAGATACTATATATACACTATGATAAATATATGATATATGAGGAGACCTGCCAATTGCACCATTTGCATCCAGAGATCAGGATCTCTAAAACTATATTTATTTAACATTTTCTTATTGTCAACTAATCCAGTAAAAAGACAAAAACCTTCAATGCATTAGTCCATTTTATTATACTTTGTGACTTGTGGCTCTCAGCTTAAAGCACTCTGGTTCCTCCTGAAAACATTCATCTTTAAAAACAGATTGCAAATATATAGTTTTATATTTCAAAAGGCTAATTTATTCCTAATACAGCGGGGCACTATAGTTTATGGCAAATATTTCTCAAAAGAGGGGGAGTAAATAATGCATTTGTTGCGGATTATTTTCACTCTCAAATTAATACACATAATGTGGTAGTGAGTATTTATGGCACAGTATATGTGTGATTGCCTCAAAATAAATGAGTTTATTTTGTCATCCAGCGCCATGGTGCAGCTGGTTTATGTGTCTTTAATAGTTTTTGTAGTGGGAGAGTAGAGAGTAATACACTATATCAAGCTTTGCCTATACAGGCAATATACTTTTTGGTTTCAGTCCTCTCATGATTTTCTGACAATAGGAAAAATGTACAATCATTCCATTCCATATCATTTAACACACTAAGTACAAATTGCCATGCTAAATAATGTGTTAAAATGACTTACTGCCCCTGCCATTTTTAAAATCACATCAGTTATTGTTGTGGTAGTGATACGATCTTCTCTGCTGTGTAATAATGCTCTATGACTTTCTGCATACATTTCAGTGCTACATGTGTGATTGGTTGCAAGTTGTAGTGATGTTGCAAACCTGTTACGCTTCTTTTCTTCGATATGAGATCTTTCGTCTTTTGCCTGGTTTATAGCTGCATGCCAATTATTTATGCAAGCAGAGATGTGCATGGCTACTGTATATTGCTTTACTTTGTGCAGACCACATGATTCTATTTATTCATTTACACTTAATTGCAGTCCACATTCCTGGCACTGTTTAATTATGTGTAAACAGACAAACACACCCACACACAGATGTACACTTAATCCCTTTTAACAACCCTCACATTTTCTGACTTTGGAACAAACATTTTCTATAACGTGACTGTATTAGCAATGAGACCTCACCTTGAGTTTTAACAGTTTTAAAATATCTATCAGTGTATTTAAAAGGGAAGTGTGTGCATGTGCATGTGCATGATGTTTTGGTAGCCCAAGGCCCTGGTCTTCAGAGGTTGGTATGTTAGTGTAACCCTCCCCCCTCTCGATCTCATAAGCCCCTTTTACACAGCCTGTTTGAGGCGATAATGTTGCGCCATTATTCCACCTTGCCGTTCTGTATAAAAGGTATGAACATGGAATGGGGGGTATTGTCGTTCTGTCATTAAGCCAGCAGCAGAGGCAGTCACGTTGCCGGATCAACGTCTGTGTAAAAGGGACAGCTGGCATGGCAGCAATACATATACTAGATGCCAATGCTGTTATGTTACACATCACACCGCTGTTGTGTTACACACCACCCTTTGTTTGGTTCAGTGTAAAAAAAAAAATCCAGCATGATGACGGGTCGTCTTTATAGCAATATTGCGAGATCTCTGTATAAAAGGGGCTATTGTCTCCTGTTCTCTCTCTTTCTGTAGACTCTCTCTGTCTCTCGTCTCTCTGTATGTGGTCAACGACCTCTGTTACTTTCAATCATTACTTTGAAACCCACGCTCAGGGGAATACTGTAGGAGTGGTTTATGAGGACCACTGACTCACATTTTCTAAGATGATTCAAGTTCAGTCCTATCATTAAACACTTTCTGGTTTAAAATGCTTGCAGTTCTTTTAATATGAAAATTTAAGTACATTTAATCAGGCCATGAACATCCCAAAGAAGCTGTCCACAATGACATGTGGATACAGAATTTATTTAAAAAGTTAAATTTAGCAGCACAAAAATACTGTTAAGAATAAACAGACTGTTTGAGCAAAGTCTTGGCTACCTGCCTAAATGGCAAGCAGAACTGACAGACACAACCTAGTTACAATTTCAAGCTGTGCTTATCTTGTTTGGATGTTTTGTATGCAACGAAACCTTCTGGCACCGTCAGAAATGGATGCTAGATCAGCGATCATCCTGTCTATTGTGATATGCAGTCATGTTTCAGCAAAGACAATAAAATTATGCTGCCTCTAAAATGCCAAGTGTTGTGAGAAATAGAGCCAACGTCACATAAACATCTTTATTGACTGCTCGAATAGCTTGATGCTTTTATTTATAGCTGTTTTGGTCTTTTTAAGATCTATGGATGAGCTGCTGTGAGGAATCACATTTCAACCTCATGCCCTGACATTCAAGGTGCAAGGATCAGTGTTGCAGGTCTTTGCTCTCTGCAACTGTTTGCCTGTTTCAAAAGGCCGCCTGTTGGTGTGCTTTGCTCTCTGCAGGAGAAGATCCCATGGTAGTTCATTATTTCATTACACTCCAACCTGCAGCAGCAGGCAGTGTGACGTGTTTCTCTATCCTCATTTGCAGTGCCACTAGATACAGTTTCTCTGCTCTTTTGCATCTAATTAGGACAGACTGTGTGCCTCCAAACAATGGGATAATGACTGGCACTGGCTGGTTTCTTATACTGGTGCTAAGTACCTCCTGGCTAAACACCAGTCTTGGAATGGGAATCACTTCTAACACTAATGTGTCATAATTATGAGTGCCAGGGCATGCTAGTGCTTATTGGTTATCCACATCATGCCCTGGGCTCTGGAGTGGCTGTGGATTGGTTGTTGCTTTAAATGTGAAATGTTTTACTCCAATTTCTACTCCTTGAAGATTTTAGGAGAAAAGTGGGTTTGGGATGTAGTTTGCCAGTGTATTATTTGTAGGTAAAACTACTGGCTTGTCAGATCTTGGCTTTTGGTATGATGTTGTAAAAGCAATCTTGCTATTAGTGTTGGTCATGAGTGTTTTTTAGTGATAGCACTGATTTGTTTGGTGTAGAATTCACAGCCATTAAATTCTTGAAGCATGTTATTTCCAGAGGCATGATTGACAGTGCAAATTAATATGACAGTAAAAAAAAGTGTCCTCAGTTGATCTCATGCCAAATGATTAGCTGCATGAACTTGACTTTTAAAAGCTGCAGGGCCATTCATCAACTAGCTCTCTGTTGTGAATGATGTGGGTTCGCTGGTGGATTGCCTTTTTGTCAGAATGTGTGCAAGATTGCCCTTATGAAAAGAGATGCAAAATTTCCATATGAAAACAATTCTTAAGTTATTGTGTCAGCTCTCCACATAATGCCATGGCCAAACCTCAATAAATGACATGGGGATGTGAGGATTAGACCCTTTGGTCTTTCACTAAAATGTAGAGCCCTGAGGATTCCCTTTCAAAAAGCTTTCTCTTATAAAGCAAATCTTTTCTCAGGCTCATAAATTATTTATTTTTGAGTTGGATATTTAGATTAATGAAACCTTGTGGATTGGTTGCCTGATACAGTAAATGTAGCCACATTTGAACGTTTGTGGCCAATTAAATAAAAATAACACAATGATGTGTTTCAAGTTGGGCTCTAAAGCTATTCACAGTCAGTTCTTGTTTCGAGCAAAGCACCTCAAAGAGGTTGAGCTTTGTGAGTCATAGATTGGTGTCACAAATGCCTGCATGTGCAGCAACAGTCATACGTACATCAGCAAACTGACACTGCAAATGCTTCCCTGTAGAATACCGCTGTTGTTGGGGGCAGATGCCTATTAGAGCCAACTGTGACATATTTTCACCTTTTGACATTGTATTTCTCTGTTGAATACTACTCTCCCCTTTTTCTTGATACAGATGTTTCACATGTGAAATACTGTATTATGCTTAATGTCCCTTAACATTGACAGGCAGAGTCATTTAGATCCACACATGCACAACAAACGCTATTTATTATGAGCTGTGAGGATAATGTGACCATTATTGAATTTGCACATTATTTCACAGGCTCAAATGGTTATAATATATTACCCCAGGTCAGAGCCTTCCATCAAAGGAATTTTTCAACAGGCTGTAGGCATGTTGTTTTATTAAAATCTGAGCACATTAAAATGTCATTGACTTTCACTGGCTCTGTATCATCCTTTTACAGGCCCATCAGCTCAGCAGGAGTATCCAGTCACTAAACGATTTCCAGTCCATAGGCCAGGTGATGTTTTTTAATTGATTAATTAGGCATGCATGGCCTGATTGTGTATAATTGATAGATATGGATCTTAATTAGGGGTGGGCTGTATAACTGGAATACATAAAGCATAACATGGATTACGCTGTATCATTTGTACTGGTATATAATGAATTTTAATTCTCAGGTCACATAAACTTCACTGTGAGTATGAATACTACACACTCCTCCAAACATGGTGACTTTGGGGCAGCACATGAAAGTACCATTTATTTTTTTCTTGGACATCTTTATGGCCTCCAGACAACTCAAAACCAACCTGTGGACATTGTTCCAGACTACTAAAAATAAAAACAAGCATTCTGCATTCACATCAAAGCTGTGAGACATTGTCAGCTCAAGGCTGGTACTTTGTAACCTTGATGAGGAACACCTCCTCCAAGCTACGGGCACTCAACCCACTTACAAAACAAACACCTGCCTGCTGCTGTCATTAACATCTTCTGCTGTATTAGCTGTGAAATTTGAAAAGATAACAAAATGCTTATTGCAGTTTTAACACAAACTCAGGAATATTAATACATTCTCAATGACGAAGAGATACAGTATATAGCCTCATGCCCTTGACTAGCAAATCAACATTTCTGTCATGTCTTGATTTATACAAACAGCAAAGAAAACATGATTCAGATTCAGTTACATGTTTGTTTGTGTGATACAAACAATGAAGGATGAACCTAATAGGAAACCACAGAAAAAGGTTGTGTCTAGGGAACATCATTAACATCTACTACTTTAATTCTGGCAGTGTGCATGTGATACACATACACATATCACTTAACTATTATGATATTAATAGTTAATTGATAGTACTGCAAGCATCATTATCATAGTCTCTGTACTGCATTTTAATCATGTTGGAAAAATAATACTATGATTTTATGACATGTAATGTAATGCAGCATAATACATATACAGGGGATTAAAATTTTATGTCACACCCAGCCTAATTAATCTTAATTAATTAAATTATAAATGTAGAATTCTGATCGGCAAATACATGGGTGGGTTTACGCTTTACTATTATTAAATTGGCAAAAATGGCCAATAATACTCAAATTTGCAGACAAATTTGATCAGTGCATGTATGGCTATTACCAGACAATGTACATATCTTCACACATTTACCCAACTACTTGTGCAGTTTTATCCTTTTCTTGTGTTTCTCCATTTTCGGCTACTTTCTACTAAGGAAAGTTTTATGCTACAATTTAGATTAAGATTATACAAAGCATATAAACTTTTTTCTACCTCATTCCATTATATATAAGTAGTTAAAATAAGCTAAACATTGACAAGCTGAAAGATTAAATGCTGTGTACATATTAATGCATCAGTAATAAAAAACCAGTAATAAAACACATATAACAATGTTAATACTGAATGGAGTCATTATGTGCTTCACTTTAAGTTCTTACATTTTGATGATGATATTTATATAAGTAAAAATTACTTAAGCAGAATTTTAAAGGCAGAACTTTTGCTTGTAGTGTTGAGTAAAGAATCTCAATACTTCTTCAAATCCCACATTGCTTAGCCCTTTTGGACACATATGCTTCTTTAGTTGCACCAAAACTCTTGCACAGCTTGACTATGCCACTCCATGCCAGACCTAGCTGGTAATATTGTGAGTCTACAGTTTCCAGTAATTGTGTTAATTTAAATAGCAATAGAGTGTTTAATGTGACAGAGACTTATTGTCACAGTGGGATGTTGCTAGGTTACAAGTTCAGTTATGGTAAAATGCCCAATGGATGATGTCTCAGCCAATTGTGCTACTTGTTGAAATGTCAGTTTTACATTACATTTTCTATATTTCCTACACATCGCATTCTGTGAAAGTACTCGCCAGGCTCACTATTGATCAAGCAAGTCACATGAGATGTCAGTTATAAACTCCTTGCATTTTCTCACACACAGTGATTATTTTCTTACAGCTCTTGTCATAAAATTGCAGTGAGAGGTGGATGAAGAATAGCAGAAAATTGTTAGAGTTCTTTGTACCACTGTCTTCGAGGACAGGCTAATTTTATCACTGTCCTCGGCGAGGTGAGGAACATTCAGGCGCTCATGTTGAAGCCACAGATGGTATATGAATCTAGATTAGCGTGTCTATTGATTGTGGTTCAGGTTTACAATGACAGGCAGATGGAGCATCAGCATTTAATCTGATAAACAAACTAAGCAATCAGGGTCATTTATTATTAATTATTATTGACATAATGTATTATTCCTCCATAAAATCAGAATGTACCTTTTTCTGCTGTGCTGCTTGTCTCCTATATCATTACGAATTATTGCAACATTAGGGTTATTATCATTACTGCCTGTGAATAGCTATCACATATTGACAGCTAACAAGAACTGTGTGATCAAGTGATTAAATAATAGGATTATAATGCTACGATAAAGCATTCACCTCCTGTTAAGACAATCTTCAGGGTGTTGCTTGTCTTTGTGAGTCAAGTGATTAACTTAATTGTACAAAGATTGGACTAACTCTCATGTGGTGCCACTTTTCCTCTTTTGCCATCAATTTGTAAATGAGTTTAAGCGATTGATCTGATAAGAGACAGAAAGTATAAGGATAAGGAGTTTCTTTGGATTACGCAAAGCATGAATAACATTGTGCTATGAAATACTGATCTGTCATCTGTCTGAAGATCTGTCTCTATAAACCCTTACGTTTAATGTAATTTCCTTTAGTATTTGTGGGCAGCATGATCACATACAATAAGCTGCACCACAAGTCTTTTGAAGGAAGACAGAGGCTTGTATGTTTCGCCATCCCAGTGCATGTACTTGGTGGTACCTGAGGAGGAAAAGCACTGAAATGTAGCAGTAACTTGATGTGAACACACTGTTGCAGACCTCAAGTGGCATTTATTGTAACTCTCTAAACATAAAATACCCACGTGCTGATCTGTGCTGTTCTGGTTCAGTTCTTCTGTATGTGTAACCTTGTTCTTGGCCTAAAGTGTTGTTAAGGTGTCAAAGACATTAATTAATATAAATCTAAAGTAAGGGTCACAAAATGCTACATAGATGAAAGAGATTACTATCAAGTTGGTGAAACAGCTTCCAAACTATACTTGCTGTGTTACAAGCAAATTTTTCTGTTGTGATGGAACAGTACAATTTTTATGATGTCATAAAAAAAAAGATACCATCAAAAAAGTGGAAGAGTAAGAGAAACATTGTCTTTTCAATTTCACCCTCGTCTTTGTCTAGTATTTTTTTTTTTACCAACATTGTTTCCCTCCTGCGTCTGTAAAGGTCTTAAACCAGAAAACTGAACCAGTGCGGTAAGCAGCAACCAGCCACTGACTGATTGGACCTGTCAGCCCTCAAAACATTTGATTGGATTTGGCCACGCTGAGGTCTCTGCTTTCACAAAGTGAGCCAGCCCAGGGTTCTCCACAGAGACAGAATGTTCAATAAAGTCCCACTTTCAGCCTTCCCTTTCTCCTTCCTCTCTTATCCGGGAACCACAATCAGATAAGCGCCTCACCCAACAAAGGAGATAGAGCACTCTTACTCCAAGTCCATATGTCATGCAGCATCTTCCCACCCAGGAGTTGATAGAGCAACAATTAGACCTCAAATGTGCAAGGTTAAATATTCTTTTAATTATTATCAATTTGTAATATAGTCCTGAGGGCTTTGTATCAAAGCGTCACGTTTAATTATTATGCAGTTAGAATGGAAGACCACTTGTGGCTTTATCTTCTCAGTGAAGTTTCATTCTGCTGGTGAACTCTTTATCTGCATTTATTCAATGGGACTGTATCTGTATTATCAGCACATTTCTGAACATAACCTACTTTGGAATGGAGAGAAAGATGTATATTTTATACAGCTTAAATAAAATATTAAAACTGCACATCAAAGATGGTCTTTCTTGACTGTGCAACAGGGCTCTAGTCAATTTTGCACGTATAAAACGGATAGGAAATATTGTTGCTCAATACTGTAGGTGTTTAGGAAAGTTTGAGAACTTAAGACTGAAGTTGTGCAAATTACTTTTCATTTTGTTTTTCTGTAATAAAGACTGGGTTAGTGGTATTCAGCATGCGTTTGTTCAGATCAGTTCATGGATGACATCAGGGTCAACACAAGGCCAAACGGAGCTCAAAAGGGCTCAGATAATTGGCTCCTGGATTTCTGTCAGAGGTCACACAAACTGCAGAATAATTTAACATGTCAGTGGGAACAGTTTGGATATGAGGATAAGACTCCATATGCCAAACATGGACAAGTGTGTCAACAAGGAACAAGAGTCACAAGTTGAAGGTCAACAGGGTTTAGATGGGTACTTCAAAGGTTAGTTTGACCTCAATACCACAGTCAAGACTTTGCTCAATAGACTTAACTACTGTATGATGTAATAATTGTATGATAATAATAATGATAAATAAATAATTATAAATAGCTCTTGTCCTCATGTCCGATTTCTTCTCCAAAAGTTGCTCAAGGACATCATTCACAAAGACGTAAACAGCTAATCAGGCTTTATGAACCATATAGCACAGAGTTATTCTTAGAAAGGCTCATGTTTAATGAATGTCAGCTGCTCTCAGTTTAATTGCATGTTTAAACAGCACAATTTCCATAACATCACACACAGATCGCCCAATGTTTTGCTGTTCTGAAGTTGATCTTGTTTTTTATTTATTTATTTATTTTTATTTTTATTATGAAAGAGCTGATTGCATGCTTTTGTGCAGACCACCTCCCAGCACACAAGCTGTATTTTTGTCAAGAGCTCTTTACTGATTTCAGTGAGCTGCAGTATATTAAAATAAACTAACATTAAGTATAATCTTCTCATTATGTATATATATATATATATATATATATATATATATATATATATATATATATATATATATATATATATATATATATATATGTATATGTATATATATATATATATATATATACTGATGATGATGAAACTGTGCTGAATTGAAATTTTGCATCTCTGACAAAACTTTAATGGCATTTAAAATCAAATGCAGCCGAGACACAGAGTGAGTAGTGAGTCCTGTATTTCTTCAATTTTTGTTCTTCTGTTTTGTTTGGGTTTGAATGACAAGTTGTGAATTGTTGGCTCAGTGTCACTCTTGTATGTGTGTGTATATTTACGTAGCTCAAGATTACAATAGGGAATGTGTGGGGAGTTAGGCTATTTACAGTAGAACGTCATTGCAACATTTAATATTTAATGATTATTTTTCATAACAACTAGCATCTAGACACTGTAATGAGTACTTTGGTATGGCCTCTGAATGCAGATATGAGCTGTATGTAGTCAGCTCAAGCCTGTCAGTGCTCTTTCTCATGAACTGCACTGGAGGCAGAAATATGCTACTGTCAGTTAAACAAGCTGATTTTTTGATGAAAAAAAAAAGTTTTCTGGTTAGACATTATTCTGAAGTCTTGTGGACTTGCAGTGGTTGGCTAATATTATACAGCTGCAAACAAGCAGCTGAAAAAAATGTGTTTAGCTGGAGAGCTAACTGACCTTACTGACCTTCCAAGTTCAAATTAGTCAGATCAGATTGGAGATCTAAAATGCAACTGTTGGGATCAAAATGCCACATACATGAATGAAAAAGAAATTTACCATTTACAGAACTTGCACTTAGAAAATCTGTGGTTCAATGGCTCTGCAAATGTTTAACTCAATAAAACTCCCTCAGACAAAAATACAGCTACTTGTGTTGCTAAAACTCCAATATAGGGACAAAAATAAATCAACTGATTGTGTAAGATATGACAGTTTGTGCCACTAAACTTCAACAGCTCACAGAGGCTCAATGTAGTCAAGGGTTCCATGGATCAGACAGGGGAAGGCACAGTGCTAATACTACTTCAATGCTTTACACATGCTTCTAACAATGTCAAAACACAAGCATGCTAACATGCTCACAATGACAATGCTAATATGCTGATATTTAGCAGAATGTTCACTATCTTAGTTTAGCTTATTGGCACTAGACACTAGGGATGTGCAGAGATCCCAGTATTTGTATTTGTATCTGTATTTGTTGAGGCAGCAAAATTATTTGTATCTGTATTTGTATTCGAATAAAAGTGGAAAGAGGCTTAAAAATCCTGTTTTTGTTTTGATGACACTTTTCATTTTAGAAAATTAAAGTGTTACAATAAGTGTTCATGAATAAACTACCTTACAAAGGAGGTCCCCACATCGGGTCTTGAACTGGAGTCTCCCAGATCATAGACGACTGCGCTGATTACTGAGCTGAAACTTTATTCATCACCTCATGCAGACAGACCTCTACCTATTTATACACCCATAACACAGAGACAGCACACCGTGTAATGTGTAGGGAGGAACTTCAAAGGCAATTATTGCTTTGCACTTTTCATTTATTGCCTATTTTTTATAACCTAACTTTGTGGAAAGGAGAAGGGGAACAACAGGTTATGGAGAGTACCTTGGGAGCACTTCGCTTGTGTCAGTAGCTCAGCTTTATGTCTGGGGAACACCCCCAACAAATTTTTTTAAAAATATTTGTTTGAAACAAATATTCGTATAAAACCCAGTATTTGTGCTTTGCCGAATAATGTATTTGTATTCGGGGACACCCCTACTAGACACAAAGTATGGCAAAAGCTCATGGGAATGTCATTAGTTTTGGTCAGTATTTGGACAAATTCAAATTTTTACCTGATGATGGCCGTAGATGAAAAGTCACGGATCATTACATCATTAGGATTTGTCTTGTGGGGAACATGAATGTCTGTACAAAATTGAATAGAAACCCATCCAACAGTTGTAAGGAGATTTCCCTTAAAACCTCAAATACCAACCTCATGGTGGTGCTAGAGGAAAACTCAGGGGATCACCAAAGTTATTAGGACACATCATCTGGGAATTGTGAATGTCAGCATAAAATTTAATGCCAATTCATCCTGTAGAAGCTAAGATAATTCACTTGATAAATGCTGCTTAAAACTCTCTAAGCAGCACACCACCTCCTTTTCATTTAAATACCATTTACTGGTGGAAGGTAAATGGTAAATATCAAAGATTTCTTGGGCTGGCAAATTTGCCACGGGTGTATTTGTTTTCCTGACCTTTGTATGAGATTTACTGTGTCAGTAGTGAACACCTCCTCTAACAGAGCAACAATTACTGGGATTCTCCGGGGCTCTAGTCTTTTATTGTTATCATTCTACCATACATGCAGCCAAAGTAATTTGCAGCCACAATATTGCTCTTCACTGGTATGCTGTTACCAGACAGGCATAGTCTTGTATTTTAGCTAATTTCCTCATGTAAAACACTGTTAAAACCAAAGAGATGGTCTTTGCTTTCAAAGTAAATAGGAAACATGGCATGCTGTAGTTGCATTAGTTTTGTACAAAAACAGGAGGCTGGAAACCTTGGGGTGATTTCTGAATTTGATTTAATTCAATTCACTAAACATTATAGCAACATAACAAAGCAGCTCAACAGCATCTCGATGATTAAACCATTGTTTCTGTTCCAGCAACCTTTAATCATGCCTTTGTCTCCTGCCAGTTAGATACCTGTAGCTCTTAATTCTTGGGATTGCTCCAGAGATCTACTGACCGCCTTCAATTTATACAAAACCCATCTTAAATGGTACTCACAAAATCTGGAACATGTTAGCATTCTATGAAGTCTGGTGATCTCTTGCTGTTCACTGCCACCAGGGCCATGCTATGCTGGAGACGATGGCATTAGCTGGCAGGGCAAGCAACTTCAATGTCTTCTTTTAAACCTTAATAAAAAACTCATTTTGTAAAATTGGTGCTTACTTTTGCAGCCATTTGTTACTTTCATAAACAATATATTTATCATGTTAATGTGTGTATTTATTTCACTTCCATTTAACTCTTCTTCTATCTATGAAGCACCACTTTCGTAGAAACATTAGTATAAATAGGAGGATTATTACGATCAATAAAAAAGATGTATGGCAATGCTGACTGCCCATTTTAACTGTTGTCTGTAAGCAATCTACAATATCTGTATTTCAGATGTGTTTCTGGGAGATTGAGAGAGGTGTTACTTGTCAAGTTTTCAATTATCATTTATTTCACAGCAGGCAGTGCCCTCCCATACTCAGTCTCACATGTCTTTGCGGCACATTGTTGTTATGAGGAATGCATTATTTAGTACAACAATTTCTGGTTAGTCTGTTGATCCGAGACTCCATTTCCTATTTCGGATTTGTGTATTCAAATGTGACAGTTGTGAAAGAGCTGCCTTAATTCTCTGCTAGGTCTGAGTAAGCTATACGATTCAGAGACAAAGAGAGTCTCATCCTCATAATGTAGACTGTTCAATGAGTCGCATGGTAGAAAATCCCTTGGAGCTCATTCACCTGTATCTTTCTAACAAGGTCTCTTCTACTAACAGTGACAGGATGATGCTATTTTCCTGATATTAATTGTTTAGTTCCTACGTTCTTAGTGGTCCTGCACTGAACAGTGACAGCTGATGACAAAAATATTCACAGTAAAAATGTAGTTTGCTCTCCTTCAGTTACAACTTCCTATTTTGTGTTATATACAGTAGGCCTTAAAGCTGCCATAGATCACTGTCTCAACATGGCTATTAATGCCTTTAGAAAATTTTAGCTTTATATCATATCTTGGTAAAAAAAAAAAAAAAAAAAAAAAAAGTTCCTACTTTTTTAACCACATAAAGCTGTGGTTAAAAAAGCCTCAAAGCTGTTTGGAGTGTTCAAGGGTTGGAAATTAGATAGGGTTTTGCTAATTTCTTGTTTAAAAAACATTTTTTTTCATACAAGTAGTGACAATGGAAAGAAATTAAAGCATTCACACACTTAATTCAATTGCAATTATCCAGTCTATTGTCTAATAGGGGTGTGCCCGAATACAAATACGTTATTCAGCAAAGCACAAATAGTGGTTTTGTTTATGAATATTTGTTTCATACAAATATTTGAAAAATTATTTGTTTTCAGGAAGAAAAAAAAAACATGTCAAATACCAGTGCACAGGTTGGTTACATCGCTATCTCAGTCTCTCTCCTCTGCTGCGCTGTTACGTCTGTCAGCAGGCCTCAACATCCACCTGCTACATGATGCACATATCCTAATTTGGACATCACTTTGGACATCAAGTTGGAGTTGGGGGTGTTCCCCAGAGATAAAGCTGAGCTACTGACACTAGCAAGGTGCTCCCAAGGGACTCTCCACAACCTGTTGTTCCCCTTCTCCTTTCCACAAAGTTAGGTTATAAAAAATAGGCAAAAATTGAAAAGTGCAAAGCAAGAATCGCCTTTGACATTCTTCTCTAGACATTACATGCTGTGCTGTCTCTGTGTTATGGGTGTATAAATAGGTAGAGGTCTGTCTGCAACGAAGTGATGAGTAAAGTTTTAACTCAGTAGTCAGTGCAGTCGTCTATGATCTGAGAGACTCCAGTTCAAGACCTGGTGTGCAGACCTCTTTCGTAAGGTAGTTTATTCATGAACGCTTATTGTAACACTTAAATTTTCTAAAATTAAAAGCGTAATAAAAATGAAAACAGGATTTTTAAGCCTCTTTCCACTTTTATTTGAATACAAATACAAATACAAATACAAATACAAATAATTTTGCTGCCTCCAGAAATACAGATATAAATACAAATACTGGGCCCTCTGCACATCCCTATTGTCTAAGCATTTTGTCAAACAGCAGCTCTGACAAAACTCTGCTCTGCGTGTTTGCAGTCAGGATAGGTGTCTGGATGCTTGATATATTTTCATTTACACTCTTATTTGCAGCTAGCACCTTGCCTTCTGGTACTCTGCAGTAGCTCTGGGAAATGTGTTTAAGGAAAAGGAAGTACAGACAAGTACAATTTAGTTTGCTCAGGATTCACTGTCTACATCTAAAAGACTGAGTAATAGTCCCTTCCATTTATTCCATAACTATATTTTCCTCGGGTGACAAACAGACAACACTTATAAGATATCAAAGTGTAATTTCTACATCTGTCTACCCTCTGAACGAGTTCTGCTGAGCATTCAAAAGAAGTTGCTCATTAACTACCCCTAGAAAATGGTACATGCTCTATATGATGCTATACTACATCCTTAGCAGCAGTAAAACTGCCAGCAGAAAGTGGAGAGTTATTTCCAGCTCTAATAGGATCGGGGCACTTTTATCTGGAGTTTTTATCAGTTGATTAACTAATGCATTGTTCCTCGTCGAGATGTAGAGAGTTGTTTCCGTCACCCTAGGCCGAATAGGTCAAGTCAAGGTGAGATCCAATCAGGCCAACAAGCACTGTCCCAGGCTGGCGGGTCCTGGTGTAATTACACTCTCCAAGACTCCTGGTGAAGTTACAGATAAGGTGTGGGCATTGTTAGGGGACTTGGGGAAACCTTGTCTACGCAAACATATTGTTTCACATTTTTCATGTTAATTGCATTGTCAGGATTTGGTGTTGCTTTGCATCATAAGCACAAAGTTTCAAGGTGACTTCTTCCGTTCAAAGTTGATGGTGTAAAAAGCCTTGTGTGATATGTGTGTCATATGTGTTGATTATTTCAAAAAAAATCCTTGTATTTTCAAGCACTTGTGGAGAATAGCTTACCAGTCTGGTCTGCAGTTCATTGTCTTGTCCCTATTTTAGATCTTTGTGTTGTGTTCTCAGTGAAGGTACGCATGCTGTTTGACCTGCATGTCTTTACGCACAGCACATTTCTTAAAATATAAACTGCAGATGAAGCCCTCATATCATTACTGCTGTGGTATGAGGAACTGTCATTCTGTTCAATCATCTAAAATGGACTTAACATCCTATACGCCGTTGTAGATGACATTTATTGAATAGGATCTAACCACACACAGGCTCAGCCTTAAATGCATAGAGTTATATTTGTTTGAAGCATTCTATGTAGGATTGGAACATTTCTGACAGTAATATTATAGGTTTAAAAGAAGACACTGTAGCAGACAGCCTATTTAGAAGATGAGACCATACACTCCCACTGAAATTATTCTAAAAACAAAATTGAAAAGAATCTCTGCAGTGCTTCAACATAAATTTTGAGTATCCATTTGCCACTAATCTGATTTTTTGTTGCACGTGAAATCGAATTACCCATATGGTGAATCTCAGCAATATTTCCATCTAGCTCTTGCATACTGTGAGAGCCTCATGGTGTCCAGGTCATGGTTCTTGCTCCTCTGTCTCAAGGCCCAGTGCAGCAGGGTAAATTTGTATCCCCTTGTGCATAGGTGTGTCTGATTGGTGGATCAAGTTTTGTGTCCCCCTGTCTGGGACTCTCATTGAATTACCACCATGTGGGCCCAGCAGCTGTTCCTTCTGCTCTCAGCAGGTCGCTGTCGTTAATTGAAGCGTAATGGGCTCAACAGCAGGGAAGGTCAGACAGAGCGCTCTGCTGATGCACAGCCCCTGTCAGAACCTATACACAACCCACCTAGAAACTTTCAACTCCTCTCTGGGGTTAGACTGATATCAAGCTGATTGAGGTTTTACATGTCAGTCAAACCTTTCTCTTTCCACAAAGGTTGCACTATATTGTCAGGTTTAATTGCCTTTTTGTAAATCAGGTTTATTTAAAAGCATGTACAATTCATAAGAATGTGCCTCATGTCTTAATTACCACAGCATACCAACATTTTGTGTGTATTGGTATGCAGTTCTGCTGGTATGTCTCACTGTGTTGACACTGACAGATCCCACTTCCAACTTGGCACTGGTTGTTGTGGATACTTCTCTTTATGTGGTAGCTCTATAGTACCAGCCACTCAGAATTGCTACCCTCAGACTGATCCCAGTTTCCAGTCACTGGGAGTCCCCCCTGTCCTCCTGGGCGTATCTACTTTCCATTGTAAACATGCCTATTTATTCCATTGCAGGGTGTCACCATGAGATGGCGCATCCTTAACAAAACTAAGTACGGATCCAAAACTGACTGGACCTGACTTAAACACTGAATAGACTGACTACAACCAAAGACTGAGGAAAATTTGAACTGGACTTTGTTATACCATAAGAGCATTGCTTTAGAGTAGCTAAGGACACATCTATATGTTTTATTAAGAGGTTGAATAGACACCAGTCCAATATTCATTTAACTACCCGGTGGTCATTAGGCATTGTAGGGTTTACATAACCAAGAATCCGCAGCAGTCTCGCCATAATCAGTATCAATCATTAATGTATTGCAAATCTATATGAAATACAATTGTATGTTGTGTTTGCAAGTGAATGTTGTGTTTTATATGCAGGAAAGAGTATTTTCAAGTTAATATTAGGTACTTGTGGTCAAAGTAGAGATCTGAGGACCTGCTCAGCTTTTTGGATGGAGAACCAATACTGTGCAGAGGCAGGAGCCAGGCACACATGCTGCAAGGGGAGGAGAGGAGCAAGACTCACACCTTCTCTCTCTCTCTCTCTTTTTCTCTCTCTCTCCACCATCCATCCCACCCCACAGACACACACCAGCACACGCTCACATACATGCACACACACACTCATGCAAAAGCATGCATACACAATTGTTAATGCTTTTATGTTAATCTTTTTTGCCAAATATAATGACCTCTGTTGTATCTTTGTTTAATTGAAGGAAGTTCTGTGACATCGAGTTATTCTCACACACACAGGCACTCATTCCTGTGACCCAATGATAGATATATCATATCATATAGTTATGATAAAATTGAGGTTACAGATATATATTTTTGAACATGTAACCAATTATTTCTTTAAAATGCCCACCTTATTGAAGACAGAAACTAGCTGGCATGACTTTTGATAGATATTTAAGCAGTTGTAAGAGGTTTGGTAACAGGACTGAAAAAATGCAACCATCTTCCATTAAGAAACCTTGCAAAAAAATACATAAAATGGCCTGAGATTGACCATTACACATTTTGAATAGTTAAAAGGTGTGTTATTAGATACATTGCTGAAAAATATGAAGAATGAAATTTAATTTTGAAAAGTTACAATATGCAAATAGCATCAATTCAGCGGAATGGCCCATATTATGCAGATTTGGTGTACATTAATTTCCTTACGTACATTCAGTGGGGGGTGTACAGATGACCTCTTGGCTGGGACCCCATTTGGTGGACTCCTATTCCCTGAGGATTGTCTCTTCTGAGCATAATAATGAATATGTATAAATAATACATATGAGTATTATATTACATTAATGAAGGTGTATGTACAGATGTCACAGCGCTAAGTAAATACTGCATATAGCACACTGCAATAACACAGAGGACCACTGCTACACAGTCCTTAAAGATGCATATCACTCTGTTCCCCTGGCAACTTTGGGCCACTCTGATCACTGCTTGGTTCATTTTATTCCAGCCTGCAGGCAGAAACTAAAATCTGCAAAGCCCGTTGTCAAAACAGCGAAGAAACGGACCAGTGACGCAAAGCAGGAAATGCAAGACTGTTTTAACTGCACAGATTGGAGTGATTTTGAAGATGCAACTGGCAACCTGGATAAAATGACTGACACTGGGACATCTTACATCAGCTATTGTGAAGAAATGTGTGTGCCATCCAAGACCTACTGCACATACAAGAATATGTACCAAGATATATGAAGAGGATGTGAGCTAGCTCTAATGCAACAATTTCCAATGGGAAATAATTGCACATGAGCGTAAATTGTTGGAGATATAAGGTTGAGTGGATCATTTTAACCTTACATGAAGTCACAATGTAATTGTTTGCCGTCATTTAGTGGTCTGAGACGATGAATAGCAGTTTCTAAACCACTTCTCAGGAGAGGAAACAAGGTCAAGGCCTTGGGTGGGCTAAGAAATACCAGCATTTTACAGTGGATGAAATTCCCATGCTATGATATAGAATCACACAACAAATTCTAAATATGTACAAAACAGGCCACTTTGTGGAATGATCTGGCTAGAATCTGAGGATGAAATGAGGCTATATATAGGCTATAGACTGTAAACAGTAAATGTTCTCATTGTATTACAGGAGTATGATGAACAATGAAAAAGTGAACATGGTCCAATAGAATTAAATTACGTAAAAAGCATTAAACACTAAAGTCTAATGAAGAGCATGTGTTATCAGATCAAGTGAGATATACTTGAATGATTGTTACCCAATCAGTGGGCTACATGTCTGATATAGTGTTTGTGACTGTTCCCCTAGCAACTTCGATTGTGGCCACCTCAGGCCCTCATCATAGTGCTGTTTAGGATCATTAAACATTAGGTGATTTATAGTATCTCACTGGTAATCAACAATGTTATTCGATTTCATTTTTTATTAGATGTTGCTACTACATATAGTTAGAGGTCTGTGTTGCACTGCCAGATTGTTCAAATCAGGTCAAACCAAACTTAAACCTACCTAATGAGCCTCAAACTGCACACAACAAAACTGTCTGACCTCGGGTCCTGTAGAGGAACTAGTGCTGGTACTCAATGCTGCATATACAGTATGTATGTGTTTCCACATATTACTTTCTTCTTCTACAGACTCGTAAACATGTAAAAATATGGGTATATATCTGAATCAGGAGTTCGTCTGTGTTTCCTTGCTCCCCATGCTGGGACTTTTAGCTCTGAAGTCAGCTCCAGCAATAGCATATCCATTCATCTTGGTGCTCACACCTGAAAGCACCATGCATTATCCTCTAAGCTCCACTTAGTTTGAGGATTCAAAAAGATATCATGGCTTATTGGCATGAGATCAGGGAGTCAGTTTTATGAGTCAGAAAATCCCGTTGTTATTAAACATGATACAGCTATTGGGGCACTGAAGGGGGTCAACACCAGGAAAGCAGCTGGTCCAGGTGGCATCTTCGGGTGGGTTCTCAAGTCCTGTGCTGGCATCCTGACTCCAGTATTCACAACCATCTTCAACCTCTCTCTGACTCAGTCCTTGGTCCCCACATGCTTCAAGCAGTCTGCTATTGTCCCTATGCCAAAGACTGCTTCCACTGCCTGCCTGAATGACTACCGCCCAGTTGCTCTCACCTCAGTAGCCATGAAGTGTTTTGAGAAGTAAGTAAAGGACTACACTCCTCTCTACCAAGCACCTTAGATCCCTGCAATTTGCCTACCAAACCAATCCAATCTCCCAGCTACTGCACATCACACTCTCCCACCTTGACAACAGGGGAGGGGACTATGTTAGATTGCTGTTCATAGACTTTAGTTCAGTGTTCAACAGTATTGTCCCATCCAAGCTGGCCAGTAAACTGACTAACCTGGGTCTAAATGGCCCTGTGTGCACCTGGATTTTCTGACCACTTGACCTCAGGTGGCCAGGGTGGGCGGATACACCTCCGACCCTCTCATCCTCAACACTGGCATCCCCCATGTTGCGTGCTGAGCCCCCTGCTGTACTCCTTATACACACATGACTACGAGGCCAAATCTCCAACAACACCATCATGAAGTTTGCTGACGACACAGTCATAGTGGGCCAGATCTCGAATGATGATGAGGCAGCCTATCTGGAGGAAGTGGCAGGCCTGTTGCAGTGGTGCCAGGCCAACCACCTCTCCCTGAATGTCTGTAAAACCAAGGAGCTGATTATGGATTATGTCAGGAAATGTCAGAGGTCTTACACCCCACTGCAAATCAGCAGGACTCCAGTGGAGAGGGTGAGCAGCTTTAAGTATTAACTATTACAGAGGACTTAACATGGACTACACATATTGACACTGTGACAGCAAAGGCAAGACAGCGCCTGTATCACCTCAGATAGCTGAGGAAATTCAAGGTCTCACAGAAAGTCCTGCTACCCCCTCTATTCTGCTGCAGTGCAGAGCATCCTGACAAGGAGCCTAACCGCCTGGTATGGGAACAGCTCCTCTCAGGACAGGATGGCCCTGTAGGGAATTGTGCGATTGGCTGAGTGCACCATGGGTACCGCAACCCCCTCCCTGCAGACAGGACACAACAGGAGGTGCATAAGCAGAGCTAAGAGGACTCCACCACCCCAGTAATGGACTGTTTGTGTGGCTGCGATCAGGCAAACGCCTGCGCAGCCACAAATCACACAATGAGAGACTGAGGAAGAGTTTCTTTCCACAGACTACCACAGCTATGAACAATGAACAATAAACTCTTGAAGGACAATATACTCAAGGACATTCACCTATGGACTGCATATTATACTACATGTTGCACTACTGTCTTTTACATACTGTTGCCACCTTATCTGCAATCTTTATAACCATGTTTACAATTTGGTATATTTTGCTTATTTTGTATTTTGCTTATTTTGTACATATTGCTTACAACTGGTATTTAAATACTTACATAATAATGTTTAAATTCTTATTTTGTACATTTTGCTTACAACAGCTATTTGAATACTGTTGTCTCTTTATCAACATCTTGTTTTTTATTGTTTTATTGTTGGCCCTTCCATTCACAGATATAGGTATAGATTTTGTAAATATTAGCTTAGCTTTTATAGGTTTGTGTACTTGCATTGTGCACTGCCTAGTAGTTTGATGCAACAACATTTCACTATACATACTTGTATGCATATGTTAGAAATCAAATCTCTTTAATCTTGAATCTATTGCAGGCATTGTTTGACTAGCTGTAACTGATTCATTCTTGTCTCGCTGGCATTAGAAGTCTCTGTACCACAATGAGTTGCTTTCATGAAAGAGCCTTTGAATTCTGGGGTGTACTGTAAAACAGGAGCTGTGAAAGATTTATGGTGTGGTGGGGTGCCCTGGTCAGAGTCGAATGTGAGATGTAGTTTCTGTATGTATGTATAGATTCAAGTCCTAGCTCATGCTGTGTTGCTACATCTGGAGCTGTAATTTCCATGTCTTAGGAGTAGGAGTATTTTCAGTTTCAATGTGATTCCAAGAAGTGATTCTGACATGCTCAGTTACGGCCCAGTTTACAAATGTATGTTAACAGGGGTAACCTGTAAGTTGTCTTTTGCCACTGACCTTTTGGCTCTCTTCGTCAAAGAACAAAGAGTTGTATCTTTAAGACTGACATAAGTCATTTTGAAAACCTTTTCCTTTTACTGAGACTAAAAGTCAGGTTAAAGGGGGTCTATTATGCATATTTTCAGAACTATATTTTTAATCTAGGGCTCTACTGGAATATCTTTGCATGATTTACAGATCAAAAAACTCTTTAGTTATCTTATACTGACCTTTTATGCAGTCCCTCGGTTCAGCCTCCCAAGAAGCCCACTCTGTTCTCATTGGCCAGCTCTCAGAAGCTGCCCCTCGGCAGACGTCTGCTGGCTCCAGAGGCTACATAAACAAAACATGAAACAAACTAGTAGTAGGATTTCACTACTTTTTCTCATTCTTTACTTGAAATGCCAACTTCCTAATATTTCCCCTTTAAGGTAAAAACACTTACTTTTACATGGATCTACATTACAGTATCAGCTCAGCAGATATATATCTGAACAATTGTAGTATGATAGGATTTTTGTTTGTGTGTGACTAAAATTCCACTACATATATTTGAAGATGTTTACAAGGTTGTCTCTTGTGAATAAACTTTAATACTGAAAGCAATAGTGAGGAATAGTCATCCAGTCGTCCTCCTTTGTGTTTAAAACAGACAATCAAAGTAGCTTCTATAAATACTGCACAGATTAGACATTTCAGTTTTATTATATGTCAAACATGTCTATTCTGTTTTTCCTTTGGATATAATCAGTAATTACATCTGCACAGATCCATGGGAGAAAACTTGTCCAAATGAAGTATGCATCCTCTTGCTTGTCTTAGAGATGTGATCCAATAACACATCACAGTGGCAAATGTGTGTCTTTTGTAGAAGAATGTGTAGACTGTTATTCTTTGGCAAGAAATCCATCTAATTTAAAAAATGATGTGGCTTAGTGATGCAGAATGTCTTATATTAAGGTTAAGCTGTTACTAATACATAATCAATTATTAAAGTCTGTGTATGGCTTAATGAATGCAACCAGGCTATACAATTTTCCACCGCTATAGCATCTTAATAACTTATTAAATCAATACTGACATACTCATTTAGTGAAATGAATAATTAAAGGTCATTTTAAAGTTGCAAATTCTAATCAGGATTCAGTCGCTTATATAAAAACATTTTGAATATTTACATTCTTCCAGCATGGTATCTAAACTTGGCCCCATTGATACTCTATTTTTGCATGTTTTCCACTCACAGAATGCTTGATTTTCTGGCGTATTCTCTGACTCAGCAGTGCAGCAGACTAACCGGTTAAGAAAGAAAACCTTTCTTTGTGTGTCTTATTCACTTTGCACAAATCTCTACAGCAAATAAAGAGGAAATACAATAGGTGCTATTTTTGTGACATGAAGTACACACCGAGAAAAAACAGAATTGGCGTGCCCTTTCCTAAATCCTACTCTCTATCAGGTGGAGTGAAGTCGCTCTTTATTTTCCCTGACAGGGATATGGTTTTAACTGCCACACTGGCAAAACATTAAAGCATACATTACAGAAAACATTAGCTCAAGTATACAATATCTTTCAACCATGCTATTATATTGCATGGTCAAAGGAGAAAAGTTTTTGTGCTCTATTCTTATTATAGTTAAAAGGAGATTTTCCAATTTCTCCATTTAGCTGTCATAAATACACTGACACTAATGACATCCCAGGCACATAATTTGTGTTAAAGTACACCATGTTGCATAAAACTAGGCCACAAGCAGAGGAACTCAAAGTAAGAAAACTGACCTTTTTGAAATCTGTTGTTGTTAGCACTCCTTTCATTACATGATCTGTAGATTTGTGCATTTTTAAAGTATCATGAACACAATATAGGTGATGTAACCAGATATTTTATGTGTGCAACCATGTTTTTATTCATGAATACTGCTGTAAAAGGATAAAAAAAAAAGCTGGTTATTCCATGAATGTGACTGGAAAGCTTCAAGTTCAGCAGCAATATACCATCCCACTGTGTTGTGCCACTAAGTGGGATTGTTTAAATTGATTTTAATGGATTTTGACTGTAAAGTCAGTGTAAGAAAATCACTCTCTTAATCACCCAAATCACAATACCATGTTTTAGGAGTCCTAATAAAGTGTCAAATAAAGAGAACTGGAAGATCTCATCTTTTCGTTTCCACCCTTGAAAAACAAACAGGTGCTGTCTCTTTGTAATGTATAAATGTCTCAGCAAGCTGCCAAGTTAACATTTTTATTCAACATCATTTTCTTTAAGCTATATCTTAAGCTATCATTTCTTTGTGTCAAACCACTTTACTATTGAATGACAGGAACAAATTCTCCATTACCCAGTTTAAAACACAAAAGAAAAGTCTGACAGCTGCCTGTCAAACCCTCCTACTTCACACATTGTGACTGGTGTAAGAATGAATACAGACAGCAGAAACCACTTCGGAGCTCTGCTCCAAAATGTATTTTCTATATAATATTTTTTGTCATCAATCTTTCTGAAAAACTGAGACATGGCATTGGAATATTCTGTTCATGTTTTGAGCTAAAAGGGTATTCTGTATACTACTTATTTCAGGATAGGCACAATGGTGCTGTCTTTGTGCTTGCTATAAATTGTATCTTCAGCTTATAATGGCATAGTAGCTTGTGAATATTTTACTCAAAGAGTGTCCTTTCCTGTTAGAGTTTTCATCAGTTTATTGTGCAGTATGAACCACATCCCATATTTTGGAAATGCCTTAAATGCCATCCAGAATGAGGAGTTTAGTTAAGAGGAGCAAAGCACATATTGTATTATCCATTGCCTGCTAGAATCTGAATCCATCAAAAGATTGTCAAGAGACAATGTTGAACATTTTAGATGTTTTTAACTTAAATTTACAAAAGATTACAATAATTATGATGAATAGTGATGGTATAATTGAGATGATAAACGTGGATTTTACTGTACCACTCACAGTCATCTTTGTCTAAGGGAGAGGAAGCCTGGTTGGACTCAGAACAAGCATTATGTTGAACACAGTATACTAGAATACAGATGGGGTCCCCAACCTTTTTTGTGCAGCAGACCATTTCTTGACAGTGTTGCAGAGGACTGGCTAGCCAATCTTTATTATTGTTTTTATGGCATGAAAAGTTTTGATAGGAAAATAGGCAGCACAGACGGACACACAGTATACATTATAGTGCACTGCAAAATAGAACAGGATTAGTACAAATGAAGTTCAAACTTCCACATTGGCTTTAGCACTGAAACTTTTACAGCACTCAGCAAGATAGAACAGACAGACAAGGATTTATAAAAATATGAACACAAACTGTACCCATCGCAAAAAATCTCATTTTGACATCATAAAAAAGATAAAGAAAACAAGTGAGTTTGAAGGTGCTTTTAAAAAATTACCTCTCTGAGACTTTGTAGAAGGCTGATCCAAAGTCCTGAAGCAAAAACAGCAAAAGCATGATCACAGTCACAACCACCTTATGTGCCTGCAGATGAGACTCAGCCATAGCAAATGCTAAATGTTAAGTGTTGGTATGGAACACTAGAACCAATCATGTATTAGGGATAAGTGGTCAATTTTAATTTATATGTTGCCATCATTCGAGAGCACAACCCGCTTCTGTCAGCTATTATGATTCCATTATAATAATAACCAAGTTTATTTGTATCGTACTTATCAAAACCAACATTACAAAGTGCTTTACACAAAACAAATGATAAAACAAAAGATAAAGGCAGTAGCATGGTGTGACTTCTCCACTAGTAGAGGCTACGGTCCTGGGTAACTCTGTGTATTTTGGCTGTGAGCATGCGCCACACAATGTAGCAGGGAGCCAGCTGCTGGTGGCTAGTGGCTAGGCTAGCGGTTTCTAAAAGTTTAAAAAAGTATCTTTTAGTGTCCACTTAGTAACTGCTTTCACATTACAGTTATCAACACAATACCACAATGATCCGTGTATGTTTTGCCTGCCTTCCAGGGGGGTAAATTTTTATCTAATAAGGAAGCAGCAACTGGGTGGAAAATGTGTGTGGTGTGTGTGTGGTGTCAACTAATTAGGGGCATGTTTCTGTAATTTATGTGAGAGTAACTACTGAAATATATATACACACACAACACAACAATAAGAAAAACATTTTTTCATTAAAATATGTATTTCACAATTGGATTTGCAGGGGGGCCGGTGCCCCAGTGGCCTTCATGGACCACATGCCCCTGGATAAAAGGGTAAACAACAAAGCAGAAAACAATAAAACAGACAAGACAAGATAAAAATTTAAAACAAACATGAATATAAAGTAATAAAATATCAAGTATATGAAATATGAAATAACCGTTAAAAATGAGTTTTTAGAAGCGATTTAAAAGATGGTTAATTGGCGAGACTGAGCTCCTGAGCTGGGATGCTCTGACAGCAAAGGTTGTGTTAGTCCCCCCCCCACCGCCACAACTCACAAAATACAAAACTAAAAAACTGCGATTTGACAAATATGGTGAAAACCACTGAAAGACTGTGCCACATATAACAACCCACTGCTTAAGTCTGTTTATCAGTGACAGGGCCTTTATGTTCTTTTTTCGTTTATATTCTTTCATATTTTATCATTTTATTATATTTTATTAATTGTAAGCTTTTTATTGTCTTTTTTAATTAAAGTAAAGCACTCTGAAACTTGTTTTGAAAAGTGCTATATAAATAAGATATTACCATAATTATAATTAATTAATTAACAGGATTCCATGATCTACTGTATCTGCATTCATTAAAATATCATTGGAGACTCTGAGAAGGGTGGTTTGATATTTATGAAAGCCTGATTGAAAACATCTGACAGGGTTTCCAGAAGCTGTAATAAAGCTTTCTTTTCTATGATTTAGACAAAAAAAGGAAGTTTGCAAACCAGTCTTTAATTATTGTTGATGGAGGAGAAAAGGCCAGGGTGGCTGGACGCAGGCAGTCTGGAAGCGGTTGGGAAGGCAGCTGTTGGAAAGAGAACCCAAACTTTTGATAAAAATTTGGAGAGTATGATGTCAGCTGTACTGGAGGTGGGTTTCAATTTCAATGAAATGTCCCTTAGACTGCTGAATGAAATTGGGGTGAAATGGCTGAGGGTAGAACAATCAGGGCAGGAAATATCTGAGAAGAAAATGGAAGTGGAAATCTTGGACCTAATACCCTTTTGTCAGTCAAAAACGATAAGACGCTAGGGCACTGTTGACTAGAGGAATTAAAATAGTTAAAATGTGGTGGGTTTATTTAATTTATATTTTTTAATTTAGTGCAGGATAAGTGATTAACACAAACTGAGTGCAAGATAAATTATTAACATAAAAACACATATGACATGGGGCAGTTCATACGGGAGAAATAACAGAACCAGACACTAGCCCAAACAAAACAACAACACAAACTAAATAATAAAAGATTAAAATAAATAAATAAAAATTTGGCTTAATACTAAATACACGTGGTGTATGTGTGTGTGTGTTAGTGTGGGTAGGTGTTGTGTGTGTTTGTGTGTAAGGATATAGAGGGAAGAGAGCAGAAGGGACAAAAGAGAAGAAAGAGAAAAAGGAAAGAAAAAAAGAAAGAAAGCTGCAGTGCTGTTTGGGGGCATCCAGGGACAAAGAGGTGCCAGGATGAAACCAGGATGGGTCAGGACAGATTTTTTTTTTCCTCCTTTTTTTTCTACTCCTATCCAGTGACTTCTTTTTATAATTTGTTTGCTTGTCTGTCCATAGTACTCCCCTTTCTCTCCTCCTCCCACTCCCTTGCTCTTATTTCTCTCTTTGGCTTTAGGTCGCTCCCAGACCCATAGGAGGTTGCTGGCCTGTTGCAGGTCAGATACCCTCTAGAACAGAGCAGATCCAACCAACTATAGATAGATCTGAAGGGCATATTTCTATTTGAAGGGGGGTTAAACGAGAAATAGTCCCCCAGACACCAAGCTGTCCAAACCAGCCACCTGGGCACCAGTATGAGATGGTCCCATAATGCAGAGCCATCTTTTGGTTTTGGGAAATGGGAAAGCTTGACAGAAGATAGATATAAATAAATAAATAAACAATAACAATTATGATAATAATGTATAGGCATCAACATCCTCCTCATTCTCATCCTCTAATAGTATGCAACATATGTAATATTATAATAACAATAACAATCATCATTATCAAAATGATCATCATAGTAAACATCTTCCTCATTAACATCATCCTCACATCAGAAATCATAATTGAAAAAAAATATATAATGAGTTACCAGATGATGTTCTGAATCAGAGGGTGCGATGCAAAAATAAAGTAAAACAAGATTAAATACTGATTAATTGAACAAAATGATTACCAAGGGAACGCAGAATTGGGAGGGGGAGAGTCTCAGTTAAAACAAACAGATAAAAACCAAACTAAGCAAAAAAACACATTCAGTACATGGCAGGTAGGTATGTGTAGATACGTTTATTATAAAAAGAGGTGATGAGTGAAACCAGCGCGGAAATTAAGAATTTAGGATAAAGATGAATGGATTCCAGATTATGTCAAAATCAGCGGTTTGTTTTTAATGGAGACAGATCATTTTTCCATTGATATGTATTTGATTAGTAGATTTTTCCAGAGTGTAATATTGATTATGTTCCATGATTTCCAGTTCATGACGATAGTTTTCTTGGCAATGATTAGAGCTATGGGGCGTATTCTACTGGATGTGTTGGTGGGTTTAAAAGGTGATCAGCAATATTAAAATTATGTCAGGGACCATGTTTGCAGTAATCATATTCGAAAAATATTTAGCTCTTATAGCAATAATATTAATGTTTGTATAGGACATTCCAACTCAGAGTGCTTTACGTGCAAATAACAAAGTCAGAGCACCAGGACAAAGCCAAAGATATCAACAGATCAGATAAGAAGTGAAAGAAACAACAATAAAAGGCCAATAAAACCGGGATAAAACAATAAAAGGTCGTTAAAAACAGAGGATGCGTTACATTAAAGAAGGGAGCTGATAAAATGCCAGTTTGTACAAATATGTTTTTAGCTGTTTTTTAAAACTAGCTACTGAGTTGGCCTCTCTGATATGTCTCAATAGAGATTTCCATAATTGTGTGACACAGCTGAAAAAGCAGCATCCCCAATTTTGTTATGGGTCCAATTTCCAAGCTCTAAAAGACCAGCAGCAGATGACCTAAGGGCACATGGGGACAGTAACATATCAAGCCGTACGCAATGTAGGCTGGTCCTGACCCATTAAGAGCTTCAAAAACAAGTAAAAGCACTTTAAAATCAATTATAAAAGAAACTGTGAGCCAGTAAAGAGGATAAGACTGGAGTAATATGCTCTCTCTTCCTTGTCTTGGCCAAAATACATTTCTGATAAGCTGCTACTTTATGAACCACCCAGACCTCTCAGATCGTCTGGGACAGGTCTGCCTTTTGTTCTCAGAGCCAAAACTGAACATGGAGTAGCAGCGTTCAGTTTTTAATGCTCCACATATCTGGAACAAACTCCCAGAAAACTGCAATTCTGCTGCAACTCTCAGTCTTTTTAAATCAAGGCTGAAGACTTTTCTGTTTCCCGCTGCCTTTTTTTATGAAACTAAATTTGAAGCTTTTGATTAATATCTTACACTTATTCTCCTCTTTTATCTGTCTTATACTATCTAAGCGTATTTAAATTTCCAATTAAAACTTTTTAATTGTATTTAAATGTCTTTTTATATTGTCCTGTGTTCCATTTACATTCTGTCTTCTGTCAGCAGAGGACACATCATACTATTTGAAGTATGCTCTCAGAGACTAATGTAAAATTTTCTACCAGTAATGTAGGAGTGAAACCAGTCAATCACCTTATCAAACGGAACAACCCAGTTTTCGAGACGATGTCGAAGAATTTTATGTTATGTGTCCAATGCTGAACTCGAATCTAAAAGAACCAGAACTGACACCATGTTTTTATCTGTGCTGAGTCTTATATCACTCACTATGGTTGGCTAGACATTAAACTACTTTTCAAGAATTTTGCTGATGAATGGTAGATTGGATATGGGTCTGTAGTTATTCAGGACTCTGGGGTCTATGTTCATTCTCTTCAATAGTGGCTTTACAACAGCTGTTTTGAAGGCATCGGGAAAAACTCCCATCTCCAGAGATATATTAATAATATGCATAGCGGAGTTAGTGGTGTTATCAAGGACGCATTTAAAAAAGGGCCGTAGGGATAGGGTCCAGTTGGGAGGTGGAAGATTTACCACCAGTTACAATCTTAGAAAATTCAGAGACATAACTGTTTGAGAACTTTCGGATGTCCTCCGTGAGCCAAGGTAAAGTCTGCTTATTATTTTTTAATCTGGTGTTTATAGGAGCCACGGTATCTAGGGTAGAGAAAATTACATTTATTTACTAGTGTATCAATATCAGATGAATTCATTTCACTGACACCGGCAGAGAAAATAGAGGAAAATGTTTCCCATCAAAAATGCGAGAGTTTCTAATCAGCAGTGACAGCCTGGAGAATGATGTCAACGATAATACAAGAGTGATCTGATACAAAGAGATCAATTAAGTTGACGAAAGTAACGCTCAGACCATATGTAAATATTAAATCAAGTGTGTGGCCATGGTTAAGTGTTGGGCTCAGAATATGTTGTTTCAAGTGAAATGAATTAGTGATACATAGATTTTCAAAGGCAGCTGAGTTGGAACAATCGTCAACATGAATATTGAAAGCTCCAACCATAATAACCCTGCCATAGGACAGCATCACCTTCTCAAATTGTTGTTTATCCTTTTAAAGCCTGCAATTAGTGTCGGCATTTCCTATCAAACGCTCACATACTTGGGGAAGAGCTAAATTGCTGCTGCCAAAACATCGCCTGTCTACTCGAAACTAGAGTAGAGTAGGCACTTATTATCTGTCATGTTACACCCTACATAAACAGCCATGGTGTGAGTAACAAATTGCATTCTATCATCTTCATTTCCTGCTCATCAGCCTTGTGTAGCGTCAACACTTGTGAGTGACATCAGTTATCTTTTTGGCAAGCACTGCTTTATTTGCAATGCACATGGCTGCCTGTCAGATCAGGGTCAGACATTATTTGTAAATAATACATTTATTTCTTCGCTGAGTACCTGACAGATATTGTTTACTACATCACCACAATTCATTCAGCTCGGCTGTTCAAAGATTCTGCCCTATAATTAGGCCAGGCTTGCTGTCCGTTGGTGGATGCATACAAACAGGACACATGGGCCTGCGCAGAATTTATTCTTAAATTTTATTCTTAAAATAGACATATGCTTTTCATGATTTTCTGTTATTTTCATACTGTTATGATGTTGGATGGTCAAAGTTCCAATACTTGAGGTGAACATATGTAAAAATGTTCCCTGAAAGTCAAAAGTCAGGGCTTCAGCCTGCTCTGAAAGCTATGTTTGCAATGTTACTTATACTACAGCTTACAGCAGCACTTAAATCTCTCCGTCTGTGACTGCTGGCAGCTACAAAACCAACAGAAATCCTCTTCACATTTTGTCCAGTAGCTCTTTAACTCTCCGGCTATCGGTTCCTGCAGTTATCAGCCAGTAAAATCTTGTTTCAAAACTTTTAATCGCGGTGTAACCAGAGCTCCACTGTTACTTAACCTGTCCGCTGTGGAGCGGAGCTATAGAGCTGCGGTCCGCTGCTGCTGCAGTCTGCGGTTACACCGCAATTTATTGTTTTGAAACAAGATTCTACCAGCTGATAACTGCAGGAACAGACAGCCAGATAGTTAAAGAGCTATGAAATGTGAGGAGGATTTCTGTTGTTTTTGTGGCTGCCAGCAGCTCTTCCTCATGCGGACAGTCACAGACAGAGAGATTTCCTCCAGCAGGTCTGTGCTGTTGTTAGCTGCTGTTAGCTCCTGAAGCTAAAACCGTCTCGATGGGCATATATACAAAAAAGTTCATTAACATTCTCCCATTTATATTGGGCTCAAATTTCATGACATAGAGAACTACCAAATAGCCGACTCTACGTTAGCATTGGCTCTTTTCAGGGCTGATTTTAAACAGCAAATGACAGGTTGAACCATTTTCAACCAATTTTTATAAATTTGGTGTCGATGTCAATATTAACATAAGCATTGATGTGTTTCATCACAGTGCAGTCATATAATTTAGTTTACAGCTCAAAAAACACATTTAAATGTGCAGTACCTCTTTAAGGTTTAATCTCTGGAACACCCATAAATCAATACAGGAAGTCACCCGTTTGAGTGCCTTTCCTCTACATGGAACCATAATTTCCAATAACAAGTGCTGGACAAGCCTCCTCTTGTCTTCTCTCCTCTCCATCCATGGCTGCACTCTGATAATCCAGACGGCAACAGACTCAGCATCTGGTCTCTCAGGCAGCCTTTCTCCATTGTCCTGAGCCCTTATCTCTTGGCACAATACTGGTGCTTCCTTAACGTACAAAGTGCTAACTTGTTTCCCCTCAGCCCCCCAAAATATGAACTTTTAGCTCAGTAGAGCTAAAACTCTACCAATTTCATAGAGAAGACTTCAAAAGTTTCTATGCGTGTGTGTTTGCCTATGCTTATTAGTGCATGTCTTTGTTTTGTTTCATGGTTCATGGTTAAGTGGAACTTGAGTTTGATAGCAGGCAAAAATCTGAGTATTTGTGGATGCCCATGAGCAGGTGCTGAAAATGTTTGATTGTTTTTTGATAAACCAAAGAAATGAGCTGTTGTGAATGTCGGTATATAGCAGACCTCTGAAAAAGTGCATCCTGATGTATGCCACCCTCTTTCTAAATCCACCCCACAGTTTGGATTGATAATGTCACACACACAGACATACACAAACACACACACACACACGTCTTTCAGCACATTAACAAACAGTAGTTCATTGCATAGCAATTGGCTCATTGTTTCAAATATGTAGATAGCACAGTATGAGATAGAAACATAGCTGTGCGTGTCTGGGTTATTAGTGCTGCTGGCAGTGTTGATGGGTTTGGAAAGGTCACTGAACAAAGTGAACACAATGTTCTGACATTTAGAACTGAGAGAATGGGAAAGATAATCATAATGTTTTTGATGACTCAAAATATGAAAAAGGTGACTTTATGCATGAACTAAAACCTTGTCTTAGAATCTTCAAAGTAATATTTGAATATTAAGTCCTAAGCTAAGTTTCCTAGTCCCAATTTATTTAGCATTTAGCAGTTCATGAATGTCAGTGCCATTCCGTGTGCTGGTTGATCTGTTATGGCCTTGTTGACAGACGTTCTGTTTTTTTTTTTTTTTTTTATTCAATCTTTGTGACAACTCGACTGTGCCTTGATCTAAAAATATGCAATTCTTCTTTAAAGACTAAAATTTACACATTTATTATGCAAAGCTTGCTTTGATGTGGCACATGGGTATTAAGTCATACAGTGGTTTTATTTTACATATGTTATTGTCAGACTGCAGCACATATTGGGCAGCGAATAGGTCAGTATATTGTAGTCTGATCTATTCATAAAAATTAAGAGTTGTTGTTGGTATTGTGTTGAGATTTACACAGAAACAAGCTACTAAGGTTGGCAGACTTCCAACATTTAAATTGATACAGAGTCTTGTGTCAGACTACAATACCACAGTTTCCTCTCTATTTCCCCTCTTCTTTCTCCAAGACACTGGAACATTTTGACATTTTTTACACAACCCTAGATTACCACTTTGAAAAGGGAACAGACTTCCAATCATCACCACTTATCACAAGAACCAGGTTTTTAATTTCACCCATGGTTCCCCTCTCCTCCACTTTTTTCCCCTGTGTATAATTGACTTTTTGCAGGTTTCAGCCATCTTCGGACATCTTCTGCAGGCTAGGCAGGTATCAACCCCTCCTCTACTCCGCCCACACACACACACACACACACACACACACACACACACACACACACACACACACACACACACACACACAGACACACAGATACGGATAAATACACACAACTCTCAGTACATTAACAGTTATTTTCCAGAGGGATACTCGTGGCTTCAGGGTTCAGGTGTCTCTGCAACTGCTGACCCATGTTATCAGCCTGCCTCAGCAACCAGGCCTCCTCAAAATTAATCCTGACGCCGTCACGCCACCCCCTTGCTCACACTGATGGCTCTCTCTCTGGGCAACAATCCCCTCCGGATCCTCAGTACTCGGGACTCAGACACGCTCACCTGCATATCCCAGTCCCACAAGACGCTCCTATCAATCGAAAAAGGGAGCCAGAGTGACCAGGATTATAGCCAGTGCTGCGTTAATTATAAGCTTTTTTTAATGAAGGGAAGGTAGGGGCTGGGAGGCCAGGTGGAACAACCACGCCTAACAAATCCGATTATTCAGGAATGGTTTGTTTCTCTTTCAAGCTCTGTATCTCTCTCATTCTGTCTTTTGTGGAATAATTTCTCAGCTTCGCTTCACAAAGCAGACACATTTGTTTTTGGTCTCTGTTTCTGCTCCAAATCCTTTTTGCTCTATTTTGCACATGCTGTCGCAGCATCTCAAGGGGGTGTATTTAGTTTATTTTCACTGAGAATGAACTACCTGAAACATAACCAATTAGCATTCTGGGTAAGGAAGATGAGAGTTGTCCTTTCACCTAAAGCAACATTAGCTGCTTCCACTTTTTTCCTGGGAGACTTGTCTTATTCTTATCTAGCATGTTCACACCAATAAACATAAAAAAGCTAAGAATTTTGCAGCTTTTGTTCTGCTATTATTCTGTGCTAATTTGACATTCTCTGAGATCCCTTTTCATCTATTTGATGAAATATTTATGGTGTGAAAAAATATTGAGTGAGAATTATCTGGTTAACACCACACTGCTCTGCAGCTTTGTTTTAGGCATTGCATCAATTAGCCTCAATTGACTCCAAAGGCCATTGATTTGCTTCGAATGGGGAAACTTGAATGAATAAATGGTGCATGAATATTTAGCTATAAAATTAAACACCTTTAACATGCCTAAAGCAGCTTTGATGCATGATGGCCTTCTTTGTTAAACATAATGTTAACATTTAGGCACATACATTCTTCTTTTATAATGTGCGCCTGCCCCTGATTCTGATAAACATGTGAGACTGAGCTGCATCAATCACAGAGCAATGATTCTTATTCTGAATCCGACATTTGATTTTGAGCAGCGTAGTAGGAGATTTTGTATGTTAAAATAGCTGCAGGCTTCGGTTTTGCTTGGTTTGATTTTTCCTTTCATCAAATGTTAATCACTTCCCAGGAAATATTGTTATTCAGATGAGTTAGGACTAGTTGTGAGTCAAATGGAAAATATACTTAAAGGTACTGAAATAAAGATTTCCTCTCTGTAATAGTATTTGACGTAACTAATTTGATTAAGAGATTCTCTGCAGCTTGTCCATTTTTAAACATTCTGGTGCCACTTTTTTTTCAAATTTACCCTGTCTGATCATATTTGCTTTGTAATTAATCAGTGTAATTCAGCAATCTTCTAAAGAAGCATGTGCTTCCGGGCCGACTAATTCAATGATACAATTTCTAACCCAGAGCTATTTTTTATAGGAATTCAGACGTTCGGGCAAAGAAAAATGCAAAATGTTGAGATTAAAATGATTTAAAACCAATTTCCCAATTTTGTGAGAAAAAAGAAGATACTGAGGAGTAGATGGATGGTATCATTTAACAGATCTTTGTGCGGTGAGGCTGGGTGGGCATGGCTGAGTTAAATTTCTCTCCTGCTGTTATCAATGCTGTGACCCTGTCAGCTTGCTTAACTAGCCATACCACTGCACATACAGCGCATGGCGGCTAGCAGAAAGAGCCGTAGTATATGTTCAGTGCCACAATGATAAACATACAGCTGATTGAGTTCACAACCCTGGCTTCAGGAGCAGCTGCTTGGGCTGCCAGACTGTTTGAGGTGCTGGCAGAGTAGATACCTCTCCCTTTCAGATACAGCCACATACAGCATCTATACAGTCTAGGAAGATGATTTTCAATTTCTGGAGGCATTGGAAAATATATGGCTTGTTGTAGTGATGTGATTATTGGCAAAGCATCGTGGCTGAGTTTGATGTTTGTCTGCTGAGGTACAGGGGTAGAAAGTGTTTTATGATATGGGGGTTTGAGTCTATGCTGCCAAGCCTATTCATGAAAAACTGAGTTTCTTTGGAGACACATTCAGATTATATGAATGAGGATTCCTGTTCTGATCAAGGTCTTACTGTAGCTCCAAAAATAATGTTTTGAATAAAAAAACGGATTGTAAGAGATGGCGGATAAAAATAATTTGACAGATGGTAAGGTGCAGGAGATGGTCAGGTTAAACATCCACCCATATGATCAGAACATTTCCATAATATTGACAGTATTATGTGACAATATCATATATAGCTGGTTTACTGATATCTGCAAGATATCTAGGTCTTGATCTTTCAAAATGATGCAGGTAGCAGCTCTGGATGAAATCTCAACTTCTACTTTGGTGCTGTATTTATACAGTTTTCTTTGGCTGTCAGCATCTATTCAACATAAAAATCCAAGCTGGGCAATGTTGAGATTTTGTCAGGCAGCTTTGTACCAACTTGCGGATATCTCAATTTTTTTTTATCTTTCAGAGGTTAAAAAAAAAAAAAGATTAGACTAAATGTCTTGCAACTACTGCTGCATTCAAATGGAACTTGTGAGCTCATGGTTATGACCTGGGAAGTCTTGTATATGCTTGACGTTCAAGTGGTTAAGTCGTAAGAACACTGCTGCTAGGCAACAGGTGTCTAGATGCCACCAACGCTAACAATTCAGCTAGATACTGACTGGGTAACGTAATGCAGGAAATACAAAGGCATAATGACAGAGGAAAAAGATGAGGCCATTGGAAATATCAACAATTTCTTCAGACATATCATAAAATTACTGAGAAAAACTCTATACAACTAAAATTACAATACATTAACTTACCATCCACTGAAAAAATGAACTTTCATGGCCTCCGCCATTTCTGAAAATGTCATTAACATGTCACAACTCATGAACTTGGAGCTTTGAGAAAATTTCCACATCCGAAGTTGTGAATTACCACAAGATGGGGGTGTTCATATGGATTTTTCTTGTGAACATGATAAACACGATGTAAACATGATGAAGGCAGCATTCAATACATATGCAGTTAGACGATGAAACGCTGGCAGACTAGACACATCACAGAGACTGGGTACATGGCTAAATGCACTGTCTGGGATGGATATTAAAGAGAACCAATGCATGTGATGAAGAAAGAAAGGGGTGTAGTCATGTCAGGAGGGCTTTTGGCTGTGTGACGGCGGAGGGTGGTGCCAGGCCAGGTGAGGTAACCAGCTCCTGAAGAAAGGTAAAAAGCATGGGGCAGGTTTAGGTTGGATTGTTGTCACATCAGAGGTTTGCAGACACTTCTGTCTTTGTGCTGAATTCTGTGGAGTGGAGCAGAGACAGCTGTGGAGGGTAGGCCTGAAGAGACTGCACCTAGTGTCAATTGGATATGGTAGCATAAATTAACCTAGCATATAAACTGCTTTACTCTTTTAAAAATGAAATCAGGACTGTCAACTCTCACGCGCTGACTGTGAGATTCATGCATTTGACACTTTTCACACGCTCTCACGCCACACATCCATTTTCTCACACAGTAAAAAACAAATTCATGACTGATAATGAAAAGTTGGTAGCCCTGTGAAATACATATTCATGAAATTACCTTCTGCTTATTTAGTAGGTATAATTAAACAAGACTAGAGTCCACAACTATGTTAGAAGCTGTGCGGCTGAGGACTTACGCACAGCAGCGTTTTAAGCTAAATGCTAACATCAGCATGCTAACATGTTCACAGTGACAATGTTCACATGCTGACGTTCAGCAGGAAAAAAATGTTTACCGTGTTCTCCATCTTAGTTTTGTGTGTTAGTGTGTGCTAACTATTTCCTAGTCAGCACTAAAGACAAAGTCATTAGTTTTTCAGTTATTTGGTCATTCACTAAAGTATTGGGAAAAACTTACAATTACAGTCAGACGATGGCACTAGATGAAAAATTAAGGGATTGACAAAGTTTTCACGAGTCATCTTGAGTGTTACATGAATGTCTGTACCAATTTTATCCAATAGGCTAGTAGTTGAGATATTTCAGTCTGGACTAAAATGACGGACTTGTTGCCAAACAGACAGACATTGACAGAGCTACGTTGCTAGCATAACTAAATATTGTTGTCCTTTTTAAAGTTGCAACATTTGTGTGATTATTTCCAGATATTGTGTTTTTGGGTTTTTAGCATTCCTGGAAAAACATAGAAAACCTATGTTCAAACAGTTTATTCGGATTTTTTAGAAGTTGTCTGTTCATTAAAACACAACAGCAATCACTACCTTATCAACTTGATGCAAAAATCCAAGAGAGGTGAGAAAACTGTAAGAGGTACTGCACGCACTTTGACTGTAATAGAAGTTGAAAGTTGAGATTGAATAAAGATTAAATTAGTTCTTTGACCCTACCTGAAAGTGCATGTTTGCAATTGATTTTGCTCCAGGAACACCTTTCTTCCATCCTATTTGTTGACTTTTATTTAGTTAGTTGCCAGCCAGAAGAGACAGGCTCATTTGAGCCACAATGGAATAGCTAGGCAAAGCACTTAAAAGCCTTGGGAAATAAGGTCTGGGTCGCTGGGATCTGGGTTTTCAGGAGCATGGCCAGGAAGGTCAATAAGGGAGTAGAGCTTAGAGCTGTGGCCAATGAGGAAGGCATTGGGAGTGGATGGTAGACAAGGGCAGAAGGTGTTAATAGAATCAGAGTTTCCTGTGGATGAGCTCTCAGAACAGACTTGGCTGGAGGGTTGACAGGTAATCACTGAATGTCATAGGAGAGCAGAAACCTAAGCTGCAACTTTTGGACTGCACTCTTGTCTTTGATATCACTGTCAGAATGTGACACAGGCAATGACAAATCATCACTGTAAGCCTTTCAGTTTTATGTAAAATTCACAAACAACAGCCAGCCCTGTGGTAATACGATGCATAAATGGCGTTGCTCTTCCCCTGTATAAATGCAGCAAGTCTACATTTGGGAAACATATTATATGCACAGAAACTTTCTCTAACATCTTTCTGCTAAGATGAACAGTAGAATGACTATGACAGAACACATGAACAGACTATAAATCAGAGCAAAGTCATACCTTTGGACCAGCATGTAGTGATTGCGTACTGAAAATAAATGAAATGACGCTGCTTTCAGGTCATGCATCTTTATGACGCCTCTTTGAATTGACACAATGACATTTTGCTCTTGCTTTTCCACACATCTACGTTGCAAGATAGCTATCAACAATGCATCATGAGAGAAATATCAATGTCATTGTGTAAAGTGTCACATTTTACCATGCTGTAGTATCAGATGTTTATATCAGTGTTGCTTTTTTCTTCTCTCTTTTTGTCTCCCTACCTCAGACCCTGTAGCTGTGTTGACTCCAGTTCCAACCCCAGTAGGAACATCAGTGGGTGGGAACTTGACAGAGCCAGCGCCAGGGAGTTAATACCACTCAGTGCTGCTGGAGGTGTGACATAGTCCCAGCCCTCTACACATTGATTCACACAGGATTAAGCCACTGCATGATGCTTCAGGCGGAAGGCCTGGCACAGCTGATTTACCGTGCCTGTCAGACTTAACGTCTTTGGAGGCCTCCTCTGCCCTGCTCCTGCTGTCTTCTACAGAAAGACTAGTAAAAAGTGTTTCCCACCGCACCAACAAGATCACCCAAAGGGATGACTGGCAGTCATCTTGCTCAGGTACAGTGTATATTATAAATCGTGCAGTGTCAGATACAGTCTATCTAGGTGTGCTTGCATTTGGGGAGTTGATTAAGAGGACATTTAACCATTCATTTCTTCTTATTCTAAAGTTGCAGTTATATGGCTTTGTTGTATCTTTCTCCAACCCTATTGGTAGATAGTATTGAATGATTCTGTAAAGTTCTGGATGAAGTTCCATGCCAACGTTTTTAAAATTCTCGCTTTCTACAAAATCTGTGCATGGCAACTGTTAGGTTTAGGGAATGTGTGGCTATGCAAAAGAGATTATGGTAAAATTGGGATTAGGGTTAGGCAACTAAAACACTTGGTTATGGTTGGGGAAAGATTGGGGTTACAATTAATATAAAGGTGAATGTAAATTACAGGTCTATGACAGGATGCAACTCCGGTCTGCATGAAAGGTGAGCTCGATACATACCCATCCACCACTCCAACCTCCATACCCTCTCATTCCACTTTGCACAGTACATATAGGGTACAATACTTCATGCATTGCCATGAAATGTTGGCTGAAAAGTATATTTCTTCTCAATCCTTTTCCAATCAGCAGTACCCATTTGTGGCACAGTCATGATGAAATAACAGATACATAGTATGTTACGGAGCTGTCATCATCTGAGTAGATTTTTTTTTCTGTGTCAAAAGAATTCAAGAACAAAATAGAGATGGGCAGCAATATTCTCAAATATCAGTCTATACAGTGGCAGATGAGAGCAGCTGCACCCACAAGCCTGTGATCAAAGGAATTTAAAATAAAAAACTATACTGAGTTGCATTTCTGATTCTTTGATTGCTGCCATGGTGATTCCTGCCAATGAAAACATCTGCAAAAATCTGCTTGTTTGGATGAGGATGGATTTCTGTTTTTATATTGCCAAACCCAATCAAAAACAATTACATGCACCACAACATGGAGAAAACACTTGCAGCTGTATTAACCTGAATATATTGGATGCAGTACACAAAGAAGAGCATAGGGATATGGGCAGGGATTTAAGAATGTGAAGAGAGAATGAGCTGGTTGGCTACATAATTGTGTGTAAATCCAGGGAAGAGGATGGCATCTCTGGTAAACGGGCTGGGATCAAATGCCTTTGTTTCCACTCCAGACAGAACTGTCTCTTTGGCTTATTTAAAAAGGCTGGAGCATCACATGGTGATTGTTCAGAGCCTTGGCATACTGAATTAGCTTTTACCATTCATTTGGAAAGATCTAATCAAACATTAATTATTGTGACCACCTGTGAAAGAGAAGGCGGTGGAGTGTTGCTCATCTGTTCCCTTATGATAGCTGCAGGGTCCTTAGTCTCTGAATCCAGCGAGTGAGCCCCAAACAAGGACCACAAGAGACAGAGAAGCAGATTGCATTCCATCAGATCTAATAGGATGCACAGCAGCATCTGAGCCACGCTACTGTTTGCCAGGTTTTCTGTGGCCACTGAAAGCCTGGCATGATTCCTTTGACCCAGATATTTAGCAGCTTAAGAGCTTTTCTTTTTTAAGATTTTCAGGATAGCTTGTATTCCTCCTCTACTGACAGACATAGACAGGAGCAGCCCAAGCCTGAGCTGTATGAGCTCCATTGCCACTAACTCTTCAAACTGATAGGCTTGAAGAAAATCAGCCTATTCAATCATCCCATTTTTGCAAACCATATCTAACACTATGGTAATCTCAAATGTCTGTCTTTCTGTACTTTGAAAAACAATACTGAGATGCCTTGGGGTCATGCTTGTTTTCATTGCTTGTTTATGTTCAAGACCATGTTTTCCAATCAGGTATGAGATGTTCTGTCAGCCGATGGAGAGCGCTGCTTGTCCTATGAATAGTCAAATTAGACTAGCTAGAGGGAGGATGTAATCTGGGTGCAGTCAGGTATGGCTTCCAGAGCAGAGAAGCCCGAGAGGTTGGCCAGTAATCAGCAACCAGAGGTGTCTAATTGGCATATGGCTGTGTAAGACTACTCTGCTCATTCATCCAAATAGAATACATTCTCTGGCCAACAAAAAATGTGAGACAAAGGCAGTGTTAATAAAAAAAAAAGTGCATATATTCTATTCCAAGGGGGTGAGTCCTATAGATGGAGAACAGTTAACTTTAGCTCTATTCTTTGGGTTGACAGATTTCAAATTATATGCATGTGTATGCATGAATATGCAAAACCCATGCTGCAGTTTCACACTCTGGACAGAATGGAGAGTGATACCAAGGACAGATACAAACAAGAGTTGTATATTGAAATGTCAAACCCTGAATTTGTATTTGCGCTGATTTAAAAAAGACCCTTTGACAAAAAGACCCAAACACTTTTGAATACAGAATAACACATCAAACCTTGAGCAAAATCAGATAGTCCATCAAAAACAGGGCATCTGGCGATCCCACCTCTGGGCACCAAGCCACCTCCACCCTCACAATTCTTTCTCATTAAACAAATTTTGCCTCCACCAAAACATAGCTAAAGCAGCAAAGTAAAAATCTAATTTCCCTGAATGAAATCAGGCAAAAATAACTGAGTACCCAGCGCATTTCATAGACACACCATGTGTAAATAATCTTAAATCTCAAATGCCTGCTGCCTCTCTGTAGTTAATCTACCATCAGATACTCTCTATGATATGTTGTTATCAGGACGAAATGCAGTAAACCCACTGTGTTGCAGTGATCAGTGCAGTGATAAAAGGTAATTAAACTAAAAATGTATTTTTACATGATGCCGTAAATATATTGATTCTTCTGTGAGAACAATACCATAGTAGCCATCCGTTTCATGATAATTACATTTGGATGTCGAAATCAAAAATGTCAAAATAAACTCTCACAAAGTTCATTATTTGATTTTCCTTTTGTATTCAGGTTACTTGTTTGTGTGGGCACATAAATTAGTGTACTGTATCAATGATATAGTACAACCTCTGTGTGTGCCTCAGAGTATCTTTGAGTTCTTATAAACTTTTTTACATCTTCAGTTGCTTTTTCTTTTCGTTGGAACAACTTTCACACACACACACAAACACACACACAATTTGTGCAATTATATTTAATTTTATGCCAAATTATGTGGTACAATTACAAGTTTAGCTGTGTATCAAGTTTTAGTTTCATGAATGCAAAATGACAAAGAACTGCAGGGAGAGCTCTGTGGGATGATAAATCAATAATAACAAATCTCACAATACCCAAGTGCTACAGTGCAACCAAATTTGTTTTTGGAAAATGAATCACCGCAGTCATGAACACCATAACGTCAGTCTCTCAAAGCATCAGGTGTTACAGATTCAGTTCTGTATTCATTAATTTTGCTGTTGGTGCAACACAATTAGAGGCCTAGTGAATCCAGGACTAATCCCTAACACTCTTAGGACATGAATCACAGTAGCAGGAGATAGGAATAAATGAGCTGCAATAAAAAGGTACTAATACCCTGTATTACTCCAAGATTAAAGTCTCCCTTTCTTTCAATACATGTTTCCACTTCTACCTTGGGAGGCAAGGATGTTCAAGCCTCTCTGACTAATTATTTTTGTTCTATTTGGGGGGAAAAGCAGGCATGGTATCACACTTGTCTGCTGGATTTATGATTCATGTGTGAAACAGTGTGGTGCACTTTGGAAGGTGACACTGAATGTCATGTTTCTGGGCTGGAGGTTTCAGTGGGACACTTTCTGCAGCAGCCTGCAGTGTCTGAGACTTTAGCTTCACACAATGTATAATCTTATCCTCTGGTTCCCCCAGCCCACATCTTTGGCCATATTTATGAGTGAGTTACTCATGAATTGTATGCTCTCCCCACAGGAGTAAGAGAGGAAGCAATGGGCTGGACTATGACTCTGAAAGATGACTTTGGGGTCATTGCCTGGACACGGCGAGCTGGGAACTACCTCAGCCTCTTCTTCCTCTTGTCTCTCTTTTCCATTCCAGTCCAACCAGACATTGTGTTTCCTAAGGACCATCATTTCTCATGGAAAACAGGTAAAATGTTCAATAATTCTTCTTCATTATAAATGTGTTAATCGATGCAGCTTTATGACTATTCAAATGCTCCTCATCCAGGGCAAATCTCTTTCTCTGGAGCAAAATCATAATTATTGAATGTAGTCAATAAGGATTCCACACACTGAGATACACAATTACACCTAATTGCTCAACATTTGTCGGGGTTGCTTCAATGGTATTCTATAAAATATGTTCATTTTTCTTTCTGTTCAAGTGTGAGGATTTAACAAGATAGACCTCTGAACCAGTTAAGATTCATAAAGTTGGATATGCTGCATTTGTGAGTGTTCCACACACACTCCAGTACTCCAGACACACCAGAGTCAGACAGTCATTACTACTTCTCATTATTGGAGAAAAATACTGTACCACTACATTTATTTTCAGTGCCACCTGTTCTGTGGGAAAAGTAATCCTCTTCTTTCTGACACAAATTGTTGGGGAGCATAAACCTTGGGCTGCTATTAGACATCATCAAGCCAGTAGGCCTGTACATGTGGGTGGTTAGCATAATAATACCTTTTTTTTTGACAAACTATCCATCCTTAGCCCTGTCATGACAAACAGGCCTTGGATTGTTACCATAATGATGTGTATGCTGTGGTAACATGACACAGTTAATAAGATATTGGTGCACAGTAAATAATCATGAAGCAGTATGTTCTGCTGTGGATTTATGGCCCAGTTACGTCTAGCTGACATGGTTTCATTGAGCAGCATGCTGTGTATTGTTCTGTGAATGTTGAGTCTAAATGTATAGAGTCATAGTATAGAAGTGTTCTTTATAGTATATGTCACTAATACATATAGTATGTTACTTTATTTAGACTTAGCATGTGCAATATTTTATACACAAACATTTACTCAGTATCACCTTGTATAGATTTTAGCTAATATTTTAGAGTGAGTCACGGCTGGAAAACCGTATTGAAAGCTGATGTTGTACGTCACTCTCTTATAAATGGAATTTGAGGTAATCTCACGATTCATCCTTCACTCGCTTCACAAATTCAATTGAAAATGCATTTGCAAAGCAGCTTGAGGAGGAAAACTCGGCCTTCCCACACAAAAGCCTCACTTGCTGTGCGATTAGCACTTTCATTTCTCACTCTGTGGTTGGGTAATGACACTGCCCAAGTGATAAAGAGATTGATTAATTTCACTTGAAAGAGCGTATGTTCAAAAGGGATGTAACCGGGACACCAAGCGTGAGGATTTGACATCCTTGCATGGCTAAGATGGCTTATGCGTTGTTACTTAACTGGAAATGAAAATCACTTTAGAAAGAAGAAAGAAAATCTCAAACTTAAGATGCCTCACCTCTGAATATATCCTCCTAATGTCTGTTTGACTCTAGGGAAAACCGAGGGACTGTACCAATCTGTATCACAATGCTTTGAAGTTAACAACATCTTCGAATCTAACAACACAAACTTCAGTTGGAAGATGAAACGTGTTGTGTTATGAGGACGTATTTGGTGAAGTTGGGTTTAAATGACTAAGCCTTCCACATCTGTCTCAAATTCAGCATCTATGAAGCAGCTCCGGGCTTTATGTCACAAGTCTGAGTATTACTTTCATGTTGGCAAATATTGATTTAACTTCCCCAGACCACAGACATGATATATTTGAATACTTAATTTGGCTGACAAGCTCCCTTTTAATTTTGGACTTGTCAATGTAGGGAAGATGTGCTCTAAATTATGCATAGCCACCCTATTGTGTGTTTGGTGTGTCTATCTAGGCCAGCAGCATTGTGGGATAAATCTTTTGTGGGAGCCAGTTCCCAGAACTGTGGCTAAGCTGGGAGTCTCTGGCTCAAACAGAGAGCTGGAGCCATTTAAGCTTGACCTTCATCAGTGTCTTGGAGAGCAGAATAAAGCACTGAAACACTGCAGCTAATGGCACAATTTAACTCTTTAATTCTCTTTATTTAACCCTTTAAAGTGACTGCTCAAAGAAAATCCCCTTTAAACTGCCACACTTGCCCTTTTAACAGGATGCTACACGTTCACCCATAACTTGCAGTGTGTTGAAAAGCAGTGCACTCAGAATAGAACATGAGATGGTAATCGGAGTTAACAATCACCATGTAAGCCTGTAAGGGGTTTTCTCTACAACAGAAGGTAGCAATCAGTTCCCTGTATGTCTCTGATATCCAATTATGTGTGATAAAATGATAGGAGTAATCACATATAATAAGGACTGGATGTTAACTGTTTCCCATTGCAAACACCCTCGCAACACATCACTGTGCGGTCACAGCAGTGATTTGCATTGCACCGTGTGTGGTTTGTTTTATTTCATTACATTAGAGTTGCTGCCCTGTTGCAGATTGCATATAACTAGTTTATGTGTTGAGGGAATTTATTTTAGAATATAATTGCACAAGTGAAATTTTGCATTTTATAGCTTTTGCCACCTGAACTCTTGAGTATGCCTCTCAAATTTTGTTCGAGTGATTATATAAAGCCCTGTTATAGCTTCAGAATGCTGATATCCTCCAAAACAGAGCTATTAAATTGGATTTATTTTGACTCCCATAAGCATCTGCATTAAAACACGACAGCGAGACACTGTGCTCATCCAGTGTCAGCTTTAGTCTGCTGAAGAAGTAAGATCTTCTCTCAAGGGTTTTCATTTTTCATCTTTGAGATTAGAATAATTTTTTTGTAGAAGGTCTTGAAAATGCTGGGATTCCTCTATCAGAAGTTATTGTTCTTTCTTACAGCCTAAACAGGCAAAGAGCTGCTTTATTCTTACGTACAAGGGAGAGCTCATCCCAGATGGGGCTGTAGTGTGCATCAAAGGTCTGCTCATTTCTAAAAAAAAAAAAAAAAACCAAAACACACCTTTATTAAAGTTTTTTATTTTGCGTTTTTGACTAGGGAATCCACATAGTTTGGAAAGTTAAATATCTGTATCTCTAGGGAGAAAAACGTGATAATACTACATCATTTTAACAATACATTAGAGTGTAGTAGTGTAGTGTAATGTACAGTATTGAGACTGATTGAGTAAAATAATGCATTTGTATTTTACTAGCGACTATGTATTTCCTCATTTATGGTCACTTGTTTCATTCATTCATTTCTTCCTTTTTTGGCTGTAAAAATATTGTTCTATGTAGTCCTGCCAGGGTCCTCAGGAGAACTGAATTACACAGCCTGTCTACTGTTCATCTAAATTATGTGGGAACTTTCAGTTGTAACAATCAGCTTAGGGCCAATGATTTTCAAAAGATTGAGAAATCAATAAAGGTTTTTCTTAATGAGAAGGATCTCAGCTCCTGCTGGATTATTCAAAGAGCTTACAGGTCTGAAGCCCCAGGACCTATTCTTACCCGCCTTGCCTTGTCTCTGCAAGAAAAAACTACACTCATGTGCACTGATACAGTCAGGCAACATTTACATTTCATTTCAGAGTCTGAGTATATTTATTTGTAATTTTACCACAGTGTTGCACCATCAAAGCTGAAATCAAACATCACTGCTGTAGTGAGCTTCTGTTGTTTCTGTAAAAAAAAAAAGCTCAGAGGAGGCTGTGTGCAAGGATCCAGTCTACCAGGATTTCAAATTCAACCAAATGGCACTGAATACTTTACAAGAGGCTCTTTTCCTTTATGGTGAGAAAGAAAAAAAACATTTAAATGCATTCCTCAGCTAGTTAGCATCACTGGATAAGCTGTTTGAATTGGACGATATTTATCTATATCTATATCTGCCCTGTCAGTTCTTTCTTTCATAGTCAATATTGTACCTTGTGGATGACAGCATTGTGTTATAAAGGGAGTCAAAGCATGGCCTTACTGTGGTGATGGAGGAACAATCAAGAAGTCTCCAAAACCAACAGGTTCCTCTTGGGAGTGTGATTGTGCACAGTTTCCTAAAACCTGTGTAAGTAGCTGACCAAAAGATGCATATTTTTGAAATTTGGGATGGTGACATGAGAGAAGAAATCAAAGGTGTCGTAGGAGGGTTGCACTCAATGAAAAGCTGTCACTTTATTTACAGAGGACAAAACGTTTTTAACTTTCATCAGTGTGAAACTGACATTTTTTGTTTTCTTTCTGTAAATAAAGTGACTGAGTGAGACCCTCCTCTGTCATCACTTGTCAATATAATAAGGATAAAGCGCCAATTTTTATGAGTGTGGAAACTCTACATGTTATATGAAATCAAAGGGTCACCAAGCTTTTAGTTTTCAAGATATGTTGGTTACAGGAAAACTGATGAAGTCAAACACAACAAACCTCCTTTGGTGGAGGTAATACCAATGAAGCAACAGTGAAGAACACAAATAATAACAGTATTTGAGGTTAAATCATAAATTTAGGTCTCATGTGACCAATGCTATTAGTGTGAAGTCCCCTCACAGAGCTGGTCAGCTGCAAATGACAAATGACATGTTCAAGAGAAACCAGATTATTGTAGGAAATCTGAGAATGTGTTTAAATGCTCTGCCATAACCTGATTACTCTCATGGAACTACATTCAAAATCTGACATATTGTAACACTAATATGAATGTTTTCTCCTGTGTGCATGAGTCTGAATGTTACAAAGAACATATTGGTCACAAATGAACACCCACCTATTTAGACCTATTCATTTCCATTTCTGTTTTGGTCTGAAAATCCTGATACAAGTGTGAGGACTGTTCTTTCTTTTCATCTCACTGCGCTACTGTCACAACAATGCTTTTTCTGTGCTGATCTTTGTCTGATCTTTATACTGTTCATGTGGCCTTAATAGCACACCTCGTGCTATTAAGGCCACATGAACAGTATAAAATATACAAACACATCTTTTCCTCTCTGTTTTTGCCTTACATCCACACTCAGCCGACACCTTCTCATACTAGGTTGCCAAATACCAACACTGTCACATCCCTCTGCGTCTCATGCAGATGCACAAGGCACCCTTTGGCATTTGTATAGCGATGCACCAGGCTTTCAACTAAATCCAATGTAGACCCATCCGTGGCAATATTAGATGCTCAGAGCAACTGGTGTGGTCTGGTTAGGTTTAGGGAAAGAATGTGGTTTGGGTTAAAATGGTCACTTTAAACGTTATCATAGCAACAGTAAACACCATGACAAAAAACTGTCCTGAGTCACGGTTGGAAACGTGACACTTGCGGTTGGAGGCAGGAATCGAACAGTAGTATCTTGCAGCTAAGTCCACATTTTGCCATCTAACTAATCTAACCATCCAGTCATCCACTCAACCCACCTCCATCTAAGAAGGAAAATGTCACCTCATATATATATATATATATATATATATATATATATATATATATATATATATATATATATATATATATATATATATATATATATATATATATATATATATATATATATATATATATATATATATGTATATGTCATCGGTTTCATGGCGTCTAATAATGACGTGGATGGGTTTATATTGGGTTTAGCTGAAAGTCCGGCGTGTCTCATACAGACGTTAAAGGATGCTTTGTGCATCGGTATCAGATGGCGAGGGGCATCTGATAGGCAAACCTTGCCTTTAGCTAAAATCCTAAACTGGGGGTATTTGACACCCTGGGAATGAGAATGGGCTAATTCTGCAGGCATTTTGACATCACAGGAAAGATGATTTTCAATAATGATCTCCAAACTCACATTGTAATGTGAATCAGGAAAATAAAACTTCCAAAATGTACCCCTTAACAGAAATGGTAGCAGAAATGAGAAGAAGTAAACTTTTTGCTGCCTCACACCCTCTCTGTGATCATTTATTTAGAATGATCAATATAGCCAATGACATAATACAGTTGTTGCCACTTTTTGCAGCTGTTTACTTTTTGCTATCAGAAAAACTTGCAGCATATCACAGTCATTTACACACCTGAGTGCAAGCTGCATTTTAAGATTTAAATGCCTTAGTCTGGACCATTTTGCTCAGGGTAATTTAGCTCTTTTTCCCACAAATAATGAAATGCTGTTTTGTGGACTGTTCAAGTTATCTCAGTGCCATCACATCCCTCTGAGAAAGTCAACTAACTGTCAAATCAATAAGGGTCTGTACCACCATTTCAGTGTAATAGAAACCTTATTTACAAAATGAACAGCTGAGCCAATGTGCATTACAATTCACCTTTAACACCATCCATGCAAGGAACTGACTATCTAGCACTGGACAAAAGTCTTTTCACTGATTAACTCAACTAATCCACTCCATGTTAGCATCATAAAGCATTGCTATTGCACATATAATCTTCTGTGTCCCAGCCAACAATCCAGCGTCATGTGTATTGCAGTTACAATTACATTTTCATAATTTCGTCATTTAATCTGTACCTTTTTGAGAATAGTTTATTTTTCCTGCGAGTTTTAACATAAAAATAACAGGTCTACAGATCTACTTACCCACTCTTGGCTATATAGTTGCTTGTTTCTGTGTTGTGTGTTTGTTATTTAGTATGTTAGTTGGTTTTGTAGTTAATAGTTGGTGAGAAACATGTGTGAATCAAAGGCCAACACATGCTCCATGCAGACATGCGGATGCTTACGCTTTGAGCTACGCAAGATCGTCTTCATACATTGTTGCATTTTGGAATGTGTCACCTGAAAATGCTTAACAAGACTCAAGCACGAGCTGCATGATGAGCGTTGCAGCCAGGGTCGCTGTAACATGAAACAACAAAAGAAATATGACTCCTTTTGTTTGGGTTAATTTATGCTCAGCACAATCATTTTGACCAGTTCAAGAAGCTCTTGTTGAACTTTGTCACCTCGACATTCAGACAAGAATTCTCTATGAGCGATTCACAGGTTGCACATCGCATCATCTGTGTTTTCTTTTTTCCGTGCCATACACGTTCCTCCACAGACCCCATGTTTGTTTAGATACAACTGTGGTCATGGACACACTCATATTAGCTTTAATAAGCTTATATTGCCTCCTTCAGGACTGAGATTGATCGCCTCCAAGGCCAATTGCGTACTTGCATGGAGCATGTCTGGGCCGCAGGTTCATGTTTCTTGAGGTTTGCTTGATCATATTTTATTCTAAACCAGAAAAGGTTATTGCTATAAAATTGTGAATGTATTACAGTAAATAATTAAACATATATATTACAGTGTAACAAGTTTTTTTTTGCCGTTTCTGACCCCTACGGAGGTTAGCCATGTGGACAGATAACTCCTTTGCTATTAAGCAGACTAACCCTGCCTTTAGCTAAAATCCTAAACTATAAGGTTTGGTATGCAGAGTAACCTCAGTCTAATTTTCCATTTTACTAGAATGACTGTTGACATCCAATTAAAAGATTAAGAAAGGTGTCTTTCTATCATGTTAACCAACATGGAGATGTGTTGTGTGTGGATATGTGGATATGTTGGTTGATTGTATAGACTCATTCATGTATTTTCATAGAATCACAATGGTGGCTGGTAACAGGTGATTTGTCCTGTGGGCTCTGGGGTTTTCAGCAGTTTGACAACAGCTGTATACCCCTGTCACAGTGGGATTTCTCCTGCTGCATTTGGAAAGCTTAAAACGTAAGTAAGCAATGATTCACACAGGGAAAGAAAACCGTTGCTGCACTGCACTCTATATGCTCTGAAACGTTTGGCAAATACCACTCAGTGAGATCACAGCATAGTGTAGTGAACAGTCAAGACAAGTAGCAGCAAAATGCAGAATTTAAACAATTAATAAAGACAAATTAGCCACAATTTCAAACACTTGAAAATGTAAAGATTGACAAACTGATTCATTTTCTGAACACAAACGCATAGAAAGTGACAAAATTGTAAATGTAACTGTAATGATACAGGTTTCAATATTGTGAAAATGGGAGTGATACGATAATTATGTCCATGTCCAGATATGCCAACCACAGAAGTTGAAAGCAGAGGGAAACAGTTTGTTTTTGTTAAAAGTAAGAAAAACAATCCTTAAAACAATTACAAAGCAGTTTTTTACATGTTTTATCTGGCTACTCAGCAAGCTAGCCACTCATACATCAAATAGTCACCTAGGTTTTATTAAGAATTATGACTGTGTGCAAAGCTGGCAACTAAAATATGAACAAAAAACTTCTGAGGACATCTCATAGAACACTTTCTTCCAACTGAGCTTCTATCTCCTCTCACTCAACCATTTGTTTTGACACACACTTCATTTAAGTGTTTTCTCCCTGCTTTTTGTAAACACTGTAAAGCTTTCAAGATGTTTCCCTTGTTCTATTCATATAATATCAATTATGCAGTGTGGCATTACAATTCGGCAAATTCCTGCAAATGTGCACAAATGTTGTCTCATTAAAATTTTAAATAAAGAAAGAAAGTGGTTTGTAATCTGCCTCCTCGCCTTTCTCCTTTGGGTAAGTCAGATCTAGTACAGCAAGTCAGCCTGATTAGGATCAAGGTGAATATAATTCAAAGTTGACTATTGATCTGAGAGATGTTGCTCCAGTTATGTATTCTATATCTCCAGCTTTTGTAGACCCTCACACACCCACTCTACATTTTATTAAACAATGCCTTCGGCATAGTGTTGACAAAAAAAGCGAAAGACAAACGAATGTTCTGCTTTGTGTAATTTAAATTTGATCAGTGCTGAAAGCACCACATTTGTGATGGTATACTGCGTATGCCAGCTATCAAAGCGACATTGACAATATTTGACGTGCCTCCTCAAAAGCCCTTTACATTGATTATGCAATTGAGATATTATTGTAAACTCGTGTCCCTCTTTCCTCTTCTTTTTGGCAGGAAACTGATTGAGGTTGTCATACAAACCGGCGGCTGGTCTCATGAGAGCCACAAGGCAGGAGATTCCTAGCAGTCAGATCTTTAATCCCATAGAGAATATTCTCACTGAAGAGTTAGCTTTCAGTGCAGCTTTCCTCTCAGAAGTCTCTTTCAAGCAGTGCAAGGCTTTCACTTCACCCTTATTCAAAACGTTCCAATTCTGGTCGAATCTCCCACAGATGAATTTTTCCATTAGAGGCTTGAGGGAGGAATAAGGAGAGACACAGCTATGACTAGTTTGTAACTAAGGACAAAAAATATTGTAGAGAATTCCTGTTGCAGCGGGAAATATTCAGTCTGGAATGTCATTGTGTAAATGATGGGTATCAAAGATAGAAGGTCTTCTCATTACTGAATGGCTCTTTCAATTAATACTAAAATTGAAATACATAAAAGCTTTTTTGTCTGGTAAAGCCCCATGTGTGCAGAATAGTATCCTTAATAAATCAAATTATTTTAGATCTGATGGAATTTCTTTGTGGGTTTTTTTTTTTTTTTTGGACGTCTTTTGATTCATCTTCATGCAGAAAAAAATACACAGACTCCTCAAATCAAATTACACTTTAGATGACTTGATGACAGTAATTTTTGCAGCTGAAACAAGAGTGTCATTGAAATAAAAGATCAACTGAGTTATTTCAAAATGATTGTAGAAATACAGTCATACCTTACAAGCAGAAAAAGTCAGAATAGTGGAATTTGATTAGTCAACAGCTTCAGCTCCGATAATGCAAATAAAATAAACCTGCTGACAGGAGGTTCTCATATTCTGCTGCTGCCCAAGTGCAAAGATTTCAGTAAATCAGCAATGAGAGGAGTCAGGCAGGAGCATGTCCTGTTCCCTCATCCTTTACCAGAAATTGGGAGTATGGAGTTTTGAGCTTATGTGATTGCCCTTCTACTTGTGTGTTATGCATGTCTCTGTGAAGGTCAGGCACATAAAGGAACCGTAAATGTAATTTATTACTGCACGGGATGAACGGACAAAGCATCTGACATCCTTTCCTGCACACTACAAAATAAGTTAAACCTCAGTGTCACATAACATTATTTCTTCATCATTCTGTTCCTCATTTGCGTCACTCTTCTTAATATGCTCTATAAATGCTCACTCGTGAGGAAGCTTCATTATAACTCCAGTTCATAAAAAAAGACTATTTGCTGCTTTAACTAAACATGACATGCCTGTTGTAATTAACTTCTATTTGCTTTACAAAACCTGAAGGTCTCAGCCAGACTGAGACGAGAAAAGCTGCAGAAAATACAATGGGAGCTAAAATCTAAATGCCTAAGTGTTTCTTTTTTTTAAAAAAAACACTTTGCATTTGTCTTCCTCATGGAGTGGTTTCCTTGACAAGCTGCTCACCATGCTGGAGTGCGCTGTCTTTGTCAGCACAAGTGCTTATACCCCCTACTGCAGACAGAGCTGGATGTAAATAGGTTACCAACTCATAAGGTTTCTCATTTTATCATTTCACACTGTTTCTATCACTCTATCCTCCTTTGTTTGATAATTAATGACATGATATTCATCCTGAGGTGGATGTTTCACTTCACTTAAAAGATCTCTTCAGAATTATGAAAGATGGGAACTCCTCGCTGATGCACTGCCGACAGTAAGAGAGAAGGAAAATTTTAATCATGTTTTCTGTGTTTGAACAGCAGCATCTATAGAGACCTGTTAAAATAGCCCACTCTGTTTACTCTGTATTTGACCCGGTGGGGAACACACAGGAGAGACAGCGGCGAGGTGAAACCAAATGGATTTTATTCTTACCTGAGAAACACTCCCATATGAGTCATTTTCTGATTGCAAAGCACTGTCTATCAAGAGTGCTTGTTTTATTTTACCCTTTGATGAACTGCTGTGCAGAAACAAGCGAGTCAGAAAAGAGGATATACATGAGAGAAGTGGAAGAGAGAGGAGAGAGGCTGTGAGGGGGAGATTGCAGTGGAGTTATCCTGCCAGTGTTAAGCGCTTGCCAATGCAAAATTTACATTCTGAATTATCACTTGTGTCACTCATCTAACAGCAAATATATGATCGAACAAGACTAAAGGTTTACAGCCATATCAGCATCCCTCTGAGGCTGCTTGGATATGTACCAAAGTTCATGGTAATCTATTTAATAGTTGTTGAGATATCCCACTAAAACCCCAAATTGTCAACCTCATGGTTGCACTAAGGAAAGCCAGGGGATCACCAAAGTTAGTAGGATTTCTACTCTGGGGACCATGAATGTCTTTCCTTCTTCCATTTACCGACAGACCGACATCCCTGGAGCCATGCAGCAAGTGTGGCTAAAAACATGCATATACACGATCTGGATTCTGTTCTAACAAGCAGTTGTTATGAATTATTTGGATGACTTGGAGTAAAACCTGGAGCAGCTTTTGATATCAGTCCATGTTCCACATAATAGGGGATACCAAGATATGCTGTCAATATCAGTTTATTCTGTACTTCTAAATTTCCCCCAGTGATTGACCCTGAATTCGGGGTCTATTTTAGATTCCAGCGTGGCCATTACAGAGTTTAGCATCACATTTTTTAGCTATAATTAACATCATACACTCAAAATGTCAGATTTTGATGTCTGCAAGATTACCGAGGACTTCTTTCTTGCTCACTGATTTATAACTCTTATACAGAGAGCTGTAAAACTTGGACAGTAGCAATATATCATTTTACAATGAAGCTGCAATTCATGTTGACTTTTAAACAACTTTCACTTAATGCATCCTCCACCTAAATTCTTAATTTGAAATTAGACGCTGGATGTTTGATTTATTTTTTCACCTACAATAACTTAAGCATACTGTACATGTGATTACGTAAATACAAAAGAACAATTCAATTTCATGACAAAATTACTTCTAACTTTGCGTCGAGCAGCAGTGACTGATGATTGTGTACAAGTGCCCAATGCTGGCCTCTTTACACATAAAGGAAGAACCTATGGTGATTCTTTTGACTTTTCTGTATGTCTAATTTATGTATGGGGTTTAAATATTTGACACATTTTATTCAGGATTGTTTTGTTTACGTCAGTGTTTTGTTTGTCAGTTTGACTGTTGTCCCGTTACATTTCTGCAGCATATCATTTGTTCTCATTCAGTCTTACCACTTGTTCATTTTCATTTGTCTTACCCTTGGATAAGCAGCTGAATAATTATTTGTTGTTGAGAGTAGAGGGAGAGCCGAATCGACCTGTTGGACTCAATGGGCACAACAAACCAATTTAATTAATTCTACTAATGCTTGGCTTTCAGCCACTTTTGTGTTAAGCAAGACTGTTGAATTATTTTTTTATGAGTGATTTCTTAATCACAGTGTGGACTCTCAGTTTGTATTTATTTGCTTATAATGTGAGAGTATTATTTTCCGAAATGGGCAAATGGAATACAGTCCACAGGAGTTAAACAAGACAACTCTGGTATTACAATCTAAACGAATCAGAATTATTTAAAAAAAAAAAAAATGCTAGTACTTATACAGTAATTATTTAGTATTTACAAGGTAATTATGAGATAAATATGGCTGCAAATGGGTTGTTTCACACCACTAACTCAGACTGTTGAAGCCTCAAATTAGGTTTGGCTGAATTTTAAAATACATTTTTATACAGAGCAAGGACTTTTTTGTCCTCCATCTCTTAAACTTTTCATTATAGGGCAGTTTTATGTAATCTCTTTGGTCAACATGGTGAGTCATCTTAATTTAGTATTCCAACTAGTATTTACTGAAGGAGTTGCACTTCCTCCAGCTATGGTTAGCAAAGGTTCAGTGAATCAGAGCACAGATTAATTGACCCCACCAGGATCATAAACCAGAAAAAACAATCTTTTTTACAATGTTTGTGTTCTGTATATTAAGGTAAGAGTCATCCTTATATATCCTTACCCAGAAGCTGCAGTTATGTTGAAATTATACCACATTGCAGATCAGAACTCCCTAGGGGAGTTTGCACAAATCGTTTTATAATTATTCATCTCAGCAAAGTGACTTTACCTCAGGACTGCATCTACCTAGCCTTCAAACCCTGGATTCTATTGAAAAGATTATTATTGAATTTCATAACCGTGTAGTTGTAATGTTGAACTTATGTGGTACTCAAGTGGGAGTGCAGTTCACAGAGATTTAAATGAGGCACTCAAAAAGTTGCATTTCAATAAGATGTAACTAGGGGAGAGAACACCAGTGTAATTATAAACAGACAGCAATGAGAAAAGGGTGCTAGTGGGTTTTGCTCTCAGTCTATCTGATTTGGCAGCATGAGGCCTGAGCCAGTGAGTGGCAGAAGCAACTCAATGACAAAGTCAGAATATCCAAAGAAGCTTCTTATCACAAGTGAAGCAAGGCCTGCAAAGCTAGTTCAATATGAAACTTGAAAGTTGCTAAAGTCACATACCAGCCTCTTGCCTCAGCTGAGCTGGAAGTCTGTTATAAGACCCTACATACAGATTTTACCTTTTGTTACTCATTCTCTAGGTAGTATTTTACAACAGCTATTGAAAAATGACCCACCACTACGTATGCATACATAGAAAACTGTACATAATTATTCATTTAAATGACTTAAATTTATACCTCACAGATGATAACCAGACTAACCCTTGACACAAAACATAATGTATTTTTACACCCATGAACAGGCCCCCATTCAGTTTAGCAGACAGTATGACTGAATCAAGTAACTATGAATTTCATAAACTAACTAATCAGTTCTAATTTAACAATAGAATGTGCCTCAACAGTGCCTCATACACTGTGTTTGGATCAAAGCATGACTATAATGACACTTACATTTGGCTTTTTGCTTTTATGTAGAGCTACTGTACGTACAGTACTGCTTAGTATGCATAATTAAACCAACACCGTCATGTCAAGTAAAGGCTCAGATATCTGGTGGCAATCAGAACATGCCGGTCATTAGCTGACCGTAGGTGTTAGATGGAGTGAACCACAGTGCTGACCTAACGAGCTGAACTCATTACTGGAACAGAAATAGACTGTGTACAGTATGTACAATCTAATTTGCAGCTGACATATTCTCTCCCATGGTGACTGGAGAACAAATTCTACAACTAATAATGTATTTCAAATTCTCCCTGTAAATGTAATGCTAATGCTATTCCTGTGTTTCTCAGAATTCCTGATACCATCCTCCATAGACAGTCATTTTCATTCATCTCTGAGCACACATTCCTCACCAGATCATCTAAAATTATGTTTTGGATGTTCTGCAAAAATGTAATACAAGGAAAGATGCTTAACTTGGCTAATTTAAAATGTAGCTGAGGGACAGCAGTTGAAAATTAGCCTCTTGGCTAACACTGGCACATTTACAGTGATGCTGATCAATGTGCATTGTCCCTGTAAGAAATAAATCAATTTGCAAGACACACATAGGACGTAATTAATATATGCGTTATGCTCCATGCATCATTTTCCTACCCCAAACGCCCAGCACTTAATCATCATCAAGGACACCAGGTGAACTTTTAATTAGGATTTGCAGAGTCATCTTGATCTTTTATTACCTCTGCTGTGGAGGTAATATGATGGCGCCTGTGTTTCTGTGCATGCCAGACATGGGTTGTGAACATTCACATTCCCACGTAGACACCTTCTGAATTTGACACAATGGGCCCTATTTTAACTGTGCAAGTGCAACGACAAGCGCAGTTTGGTGGGTGCATGCACTGTGTGGGTGTCTCCTTGTATACCTTCTATTTTGGTTCAAAAGGGCTGAAGGTGAAAATAGATCAGTGGGTGTGGTGATTAATAAATACTCTCAGCCAATCACATCACTGCTCTCATAGCTCTGAAACAGCTGTGCCAATCACAGGTAGCCTTAGTGCGATAAGGACAGCTCAGCAAACGGAAAGCTTTTCTTCAGGAAGTGTCTGGCCAGTTCAAAGCATCAAGACATGAACACACATCACTACAAATCTACAGCCAACAACAGATGGAATAGGTTTTTTCATCAATTACGTATTATATTACGTATTATAATAAAGATAAGCTTTTCATACAGTATAAAGTAGCTGTGTAGAACAGGTACTGTAAGAATCACCCACATTCATAGATCAGTGCAGATTAAATTAATGACGTTCCTGCTTTAACCACATTAAACGTTATTTTCTGTGCCAATTTTGGTTTGAAAGTATTTAATTGAAATAAATTATTTATATTTTAAGCATTAATCTGTTTCATCTTGTTGATAAAATCACCAAAGCAGTAGCAGAGTGAGGTTGCACCAGAAACAGATGAGGTTCTGAGATGTCTATTTTCAGCGCAACATCTAGGACCAAATTTCAACCAAAATACAACAACTGTTTTTGCGCTGCTTCATTTGAATGAGCCACCCACCTGTCTGTGCCTCTCCTCCCACTTGTGCATCGTGTGCTCTGTGCTGGTCACCAAAATACCACACAGACAGGCAAAGCAAGTTTCAAAGTCAGGAAAGTACCTCTCTCATCATTGCCCCTCCACAAATATAGGGCCCTTAAAGTTGATAAAAATGATGATGATTTTATTCATATAGCACTTGTCAAAAACAAAGTAGAAAGTGTTTTACAAAGAAATAAAACCAAGACATATCAGATCAAAGTGGAATAATAATAAAAATGATGAAATAAGATTAAAATAATACAGTAACAAATTAGGTTAAATAATTACACTAAAAGCAGAATCAAAACAAGTCAAGATAATGCTATTCTATTGTAAGAGACTGAAACAGAAGAGAAACAGAGCTGGCAGGTTGTTTCAGAATCAAGGGGCCCTGACTGCAAATGCAGTCTTCTCTGGTTTTTGGACATGATCCAGGAACTACTAACAGATCCTATAGAGGATCTCAGAATGGACTTATATTGAGTTACAGCTGGTCAAAGATAAAGTCAGGGACCAACCCTATACCTGCCTTAAAAGTGCTCATTAAATCCTTAAAATCTAATCTAAAACATACTGGCAGCCAATGTACAAATCCTAAGATTGGGGTTATGTGCCTTCTTTTGGATCTTTTTGCTACAGCATTCTGGACCAGTTGACATTTTCACAGGTTGTACTGACACAGACAGGAATATAGCAAGTTGCAGTAATCTAACTTGGATGTAATAAAAGCATGGATGATAGTTTCCATGTTTCTTGCTGATAAAGAAATCTAATTAAAATGTTGCGAAGGTGTGGGATGGAAAATTGGACAACAGACTTCACATGATTGTCAAATTAAGCTCGTTGTTAAGGATAACACCCATATTTCTACAATGGGATTTAATGCAGGAGGACAGAAAACCTAAGTGGAGGGAAACATGATTAATGGAAGAGCCTGGACCTATGATAATAACTTCCGATTTATCTGCAAGTTTAACTGCACTGAGTTGAGTGCTGTCTTGTTATTTTTATTATTCAACTTTTGATCCAGAAATAGTCTTTGCTGTTTGCAGAAACTAATGTGCTGCAGTTTTCAGCATTCCTTTTGGGGAATGGAAGGGCTCAGTGTTTTGGGGAAGAACTGAAAATGCAGTGACAATTCATGTTTTTTTAGGGTAATCCACAGGGAGATAGCAGCTGCTACTTCCTCATCATCAGAAACGGATATTCAAGACTTTTCATGATCAAACTGTCTTTGAATGTGTGTGACATATTATCTGTAGTCATTATACAATGGCTGCAGATCTCCAACAGAGGACAGGTGGGATCCGTAGGAGGTCCCAATAGATGAGCTCTCAAAAATATAACAGGGTCTAAAACTCTGACCAGCTTCTCTATAAGAATATAAGACTGGAAACAGATGAGAGGCATGTGTCTTTGTGATCCAAAGAGCTAGCATAATGCTGCCTCCAAAAATGTGTTTTCAGTCTGACTGGATATTTAATCATATTTTTTATGATACTGCTGTGATTACAATATCCTGAGTTTTGGTACCAATACCAAAATAATATAATTTTCAATATCATAAATTTGATGTTTATATATATGTATATGACACCTACATGTTTATATGTTTTTCTATAAACATTTAATTGAAGAGGTCATGCTTGTGTTTTAAATTGCATTGTATATATTGTATAAACTGTATATACGTTGTAGTTTTTGTGTCTGCATAGCTTGGGCATTAGTAGATGGAATATTCAGACTCCAGTGCATACAGAACTTCCTATTGCATATTTTTGATTCCCACTGAGAGCAAAATGTTTCCTATACAGTAGTTTTCTTCTGTTGTGTTGCACTATAGTATCTTTCATAGTGTTCTCTATAGCATGAATGCAGAATTGACTTGTTGTCCTACTTGTTCCTTTTCTATTTACCATGTCAGTCAGGTGCATGATAAGTGAATGCTGCTGCTGGTGGTATTGTGACTATAGCCAGATTTATGTTCACTCAGCTGAGATTGTATACCTCAAAATGTGGATTTTTGTGGCTGTGTCTCAGTTAGACTAAGATAAGACCTATGAGCGTTACAATATCTGAGAGATAACTACACCCTGCAGATATGCCAGGTCACATCAAAAAGACAGGTGTACCCAAAGTCATTTTGCATCTCTATACAGATGCCAAAGGGTACCTTGTGTGTCTGTATGAGGCGCCGAGGGGCGTGACAAAGGGTCGGTATCTGACGACCTGGGAATGAGAATGGGTTGACTATACACAATAAAATATTAGCAAACATATTTCACTATAACACAATAGTGTCACAAACTACAGCCTCCAAAATGAAACGTCACTGATGCAGTGTAAACAAAAGCTGAAAGTATAATACTTCATAAAGGCAGGATTTATTGCACGGCTATGGTATAAAATGTTACTACAGGTGTACCTAATAATCTGGTAGCACAGCGCATAGCGGGTGAATATTCATTTCCCACCCAGAGCTGTGAATGCCTTGTCTCAATTTCTGCCTTGACTTATGAGCCACAAAATCCAAGCCAGACAGCAGCCTTTCAGGGCGGGCTGCACCTGGTTTAATGTCATTTAAAATCCATGCATCCCATACCTCTCCCTGATGTGCGCCCATGCTTACATAATTGTCTTTCTTATTTTGTGTTCATTCAAGAATGAAGATGACAATGCCGTAAGTACTGTATTGTTTTCACAATCACATGGTGTACTATATTGAGCAGTTGCTCTCTTTTTTCTCATGGTGACACTAATGAAAAAAATCTCTTGCTCTCTGGCAGCAGATCAGTCATGGATTTGACGCATATACAGTTGCATCACAGTGTGACAAGGGAAGGTTTGTGGGTTCAGCAAGCAAGGGTCACATTTATCAACCAAGCCTTGATTATATTTTAGATTATACATGTTTTTTTTAAGCTTTGAACTGCTGACGGACAATTCTTTTGTGATTGAATCATCACTTTTGTCAGTAACACTTGCAGGAAGAGCAGTTTGGTGCATGTGCCCAATCCTGATATATGCTACCTTAAGTCCATGTTACACTGAACAGCTCAGTGCTTTCTAACAAGACTATGACGGATACAAGTTTAGGTCCAAAATTTGTTTTTGAACCTTACCAGTCATGTTGAAGTGAATATAGAAATGATAGTGGTTGCCATAACATGGTCACAATGACTAAATTAGATTAAACATAAAGTACAACTGAAACTGAAGTGAATGTCATTAGTTTTGCAGATATTTAGTTGTAAGTCATAGTACTGGACAAATTACAATTTTGACCTGATGATGGTGCTGAGTAAAGGCCCACGGTTTGCCAAAGACTTCGCAACTCATCTTGCGGGGAACATGTCTGTACAGTATTTCATGGAAATCCATCCAACATTTGTCAAGATATTTCATTCAAAACCACACTGACACCCTCATGGTGGCAATAGAGGAAAAGTCAAGGAATAACAAAAAACAGTTGCATTTATCCTCAAGGCATTATGGATATCTGTACAAAATTTTATGGCAGTCAATCCAACAGTTTTTGAGGTATTTCACTCCGGACCAAAGGAGTGGACCAATCGACTTGTGTACATTCCCACTGCTAGCATGAAGCAATCATTTATCCCATTCATATATTTCTCCCATACATTTAACTTAGCTTGGACTCATGTGGACACTGCAGCTGAAGTGTCCTCTGTGTTAACTGAGAGAAATGAAGGGAGGTACACCTCCAACCATCAGTGCTCCCAAACTATCCATTAGTTTTCTGTCCTTTCCAATAAGTCTCCAAGAGGAATGGAATCTGAGGTGTCTGCACATCTCTAATGGACTCAATGATAACAACTCTACCGTAACTGCACAGTGGCTGATGACTTTGTTTGGATCCCTGATAAAGAAAGGCCAGGGACTGTTTTTGTTGTGTATTTTAGCTTAGGTTGATCGTATGGGTATCAATGTAGAGGAGCAAACAGCAGACTTACAGAGTATATTGAGTGATTTTTCAATTTCACATTTGAAAGCATCCTGTATTATTTTTGTGTGTCTGTAACAAACAAAAGTGTTTTTTCTTGTCTTTTACAACGCTCATGTAGTTTCTTTTATTGCCACAAATGATTCAGGTGAAATTAGCAAAAGCTTGATAAACAGTGATAAAGATGATGGGAACTGTTAGTTTGTCCAGTCATTATTTATCTGACCTCTCACAGATGACCATAAAATGAGTGAGCATCTGATTAATAATTGAGGGACAAAGGGGACACAAATGACAGATGGAGGATAGGTGAAGTATTTAGCCTCTGCAGGTTTCACTCTCTAGGCTATCTGACTCAGGTAATCACTTCCTCTGTCAAGGAAACTCTCTTGGCTCGGGGTCCTCATAGAATTTGTCCTCAACTCAACTCTGGGACCATTTGCGGTTGATTAAAGGTAAAAGCAAATTCCTCCAATTTAAGTCTTTGCCATAAAATAAATCTGACACGTTTAAAACCGTGCGGACAAAGAAGCTTTTAAAAACAGCTGTCTAATCATGACTTTTCAATGGCATTGAGCAGATGTTTGTTGGGATGAGAAGATCAATACTGAACTATAAAGACTTCTGATGCCAATGTCATCTTTTGTGAATCAAACCTTAAAGACATTTCTGATACAGTAGTAAAGGATAATCTAGGGCACAAACAATACTGTTTTCAGTATCTCACACAGTAACACACACAGTGAGAGAAGAAGATGACAATTAGATGGTGTGAATGCAGGCTCAAGAGAATGTTTAGTAATATCTTGTGTAAATTGTTGAATTTACTCAAGCAGGGTTTTTGAAATTAGTTGAGTGGCATGATGATGATGATGATAAAAATGCTGAAAATGTGTAGAATAGGGTTGAACAAATACAAATGTTGATAACTACTGTTATTAAACCCAAAGCAGTCTGAGCTTTGGCAGTTTGTCTATACCAATGCAAAGGCTTAGAAATACAATAGGTGTAATTTCAATCATCATGTTGTAGCAAGACTGTTCTCTTTAGATGTACTAGGCAACTTCAAGCAGGAGATAAGGTGATGAGGTAAAGTGAGGGTATGGAGGTCAGGGTGGATGGATGAGCATACAAAGATTTTGGGCACTATCTTAAAAATACTATATAAATATCATAATGGTTAGTCCTAATATTTATAAGAATTAGCTAATCGCAGTAATGATGGATGAAATTGTGGCAACACACATAGGTATTAAAACAGACCCATCAGGTTGAAGGTGTCTGTCAAAACCCAGCAAACAGATATCAACAACAGATCAGACACAGACTGACTTACATCAGTGCATGAGGACATGAGAAACACATCAGGAAATAAATGAGGTGAAAACAATGATTAAAATAAAGAAGGAAATAAATCTACACAGCTCCTAGCTGTTGCCAGCAGGATCAGCATCTTGGAGAGCTGATCAAGTCCTGACAGCTGTGTATGATTATTTATTACATGATTAAAATTAATGATTGAATTTTTGACCATTTTTTCCACCATTAAACTAGCAAAAGTGGATTTGGATTTTTTTATTTTTCATTCATTTGTTATTAACATGTTGTGAGCTATCACTTAAAAATTTAAGTCACTAAAGTTACATATTGCAAATCACCTTGTGTTGTGCACTTCATTTATGGTTATTGCAGTCTATGTCCCTTAGCTCCTTACAAACCTAGAGTAGCAGTGTATTTAACAGGAGTGGGTTACACTGGTTACATAAACATGACATTTTATTACGATCTTATACACTTACAACGGCAAACTTGTTACAGTAGAGAATGGTTGTCTATTTACACATCCAGCAGAAACGGATCCACAACAGCAAAAATGTGGACTTGTGTCTTGGGCCACCTGTGTGAATAGCCCAATATTCACTTTTCTATTAACTATGTTTCATGCTCAACCAGCTCTTGAGGAAAATACGTGCCTTCTCCAGATGGAAATGAGGTCGATGAGAGTGGTGAAATTGAACCAAACAGTAGAGTTGCAGTCTGTGAGACCAAATCAATGATCTCAGAGAACACTTTGGTAGAACTGAAAGGGAACTGAAGAGTCAGTGGATAATTCTCTGTGGGTTTGTCACTTTGTGTAACCCCTTTCACATGTTCATGTAGTCATTTGAGCCATTGCTTATATAATCAGTCATTTCAATTCAATCACTTCACCTACACAAACTCATATGCATCATCATTCAATAGTGTAATTTAAAATGTTTTAGCCAGTGCCAGGGTTTATGTCAAATTATCCTGTGTTGTAAATAAATAAATAGGTACTTTACATTTATTCTTTTGGCTGTGTTTATTGGGTAAAATATTAATTAACACAAAGTACCAGGAGAAGCCTAACAACAGTTCCCAAAGCTGCACTGCTGAATTTGGCTGCAGATTTTTTTTCCATAAAGGAATAATCAGCAGATATATCATACAGACTGCACTGCATTGCCAGAGATACAATTGTCACTTCATCTCTGTCTTGCCGTGGCCCCGGTCACCTGTATTATCAAAACACCAGGGCCTTTCCTCAGGTTGCTGCCTGTAGAAGATATGGCCATTAGTTCTGCTCCTGTGCTTACGGGAGAGAAATCCCAGGTCAGCGGAAGACAGTGAGACAGAGGAGTGAATGACATCCCATCCAATTACTTGTCACCTCTACACAGGCTGGTGCGGGGACTTGAGGAGGCCACATAAGACAAGCAATTACACGGAAAAAGATTCTGATCACCGCAGAGGTATAGCACACCTTCAGCTGGCCCCCGCTGTAGTCATCATGTCTTAAAGTGATACTGAACAAAGTACTGTAAACACATTGATTCTCACAGAAGCCCCACAGGAGTTTTCCAGCTTAAAATCAAAGTGGAATCTATGTGTATAAAGGAAGCCTTAGAGGAAATACAATATCTGCTGTGTAATTGAACTACCAGGTCTCCCAAGACCTGTAAGTATAACAGCCAAACACTGATTTCAGTGTCTAGATATGAAAATGAGAATATTTTTAGTGTGACCGCAGAGCATGTAATGATCACTATAAAGAAAAAAAGAAATGTCACTGGAATGGGATTTATTGTTAAACCTGAGTGTAGAAAAATGAATGCTCTGCTGTGTTGACATGTAAGTACACATAAACACCATTTGACAACATGTTAAACTAAAATCCCAGCTTGCATGTTATTGATAGGATAGCTGATGTTTGTATGTGTGTGTGCATGAAGGCATGCTATGTTAAGTATGAGGAGGGCAGTGTATGACAATGACAATGCCATAACAACTATTATTAATACTGTCATCACTGTTGCCACCTTATTACAATCTCTATCAATTCTTTATAATAATAATTGCAGCCAGTGGCAGTATGAGCTGGGGTGATGGGGTCTCCTGGGAAGGCGTCCAGAAGGCTTTCAGTCCAAGCTGCCAGCAGCAAAGAAGCAGGAGCTCCAGAGAATAACATAAGGAGGATTTTTTTTTCTTAATATTAAAGTATTTGGCTGGCGATATTCTATATTTTTCTTATTGTCAACAAATCTCATGTGCAGAGCCAAACCAACAATGAACTCATCCTACTAGTATGTGTGTTTATCCACAGTCTGATATATTGTAATCCTCTGTGCTGTAGACGTCTGTTGTTGTCCAAAAACTATTAAAAACACGTCAGTGAGCCACACCATTGCACGGGGTGACATGTTTCTTCGTCCCTGAAAAGAATGGTTACCAGCTAGCTTGTTTAGAAATGGCTCCAAAGAGTAAAATCAGCAATAAGATAGTATGCCCCCTCCTACTCCTACAATTTTTCCTCACCAAGTTAACTGATTTCTAACAAAGTCTGTCAGGTGAAGCAACATTAGCAATCAGACATGTTTTAAACTAATTTTAAGTTCAGCTGTATTTTCTAAAACAACTTATTAAGCTGTATCTTTCAGTGTCACACTATATCCACCCAGATATCAGTAATTACATTTGTAATTACAGTGTTATTATAACCTACAGAGGCAACAGGCAAATCTACTAAATAGGACCACATTTTCAGCAAAAACTCCAATGCACGGAAGCTGGAAAGCTCGGAAAATGTGAAATATACCTTTAAGACATACTGTGTTGTCTAGATATGAGAGCGGTAACGTCATCAGACAGCGCCCTGTATTCTTTGAGTTAGTTGAGTGGCACGCATCATGGATGTATAAAGAGAACTGGATACAGCGTCGGAGGCGGGGCCCTGTTCATTCTTATGAAAGTTGCTCAGTGGCACATGAAGCCAAAAAAAATCTACTTCCCGGTATGAAAGTACCCGGATCTTCCCCATTGTGCGGCCCATAGAGTATGCGCACTAGGGACTTTCACTGGCTGAGTCGGCTACTTCCGGTGTAGCCCTCCGGCTAACTGAAATGTGATCGGACCAAACGGATTTAATTCTGATAGTGAGACAAGTCATTTTGCAGGGGTTGTGACATTCAGAAAAATGTATCCACTGATTTACAGATGTCTCTTTCACAATGTAAGTGTCTATGGAAAAAAGTCTTTTTGGGCCAGTGTGCATCACGTGACGTTGTAATTACACAGTTTGGCCGCTTTGTCAAATTGGCTTCAAAGCCTGGTGCTCTTCCTGTATCCAGTTCTCTTTATACATTCATGGCACGCATGCTGTAAATGGACGCGTATTATTGAGCACCTGTTTTTCTTTTTGCCTCTCGACTCAAGAGTAACGTTTTGTTACGTGTGGCCTCTGTTTTGTTCGTGTGTGATAAAATGGTAGCTGTTCAATGGGGCTTGGTAAGGTTGATGTGAATGTTAGTAATAAAGTGAGCACTGTGGAAATCCTAGTATCAGTGTGAGTGTGAGTTTTTGACTCGTCTTCTTCTACTTCAACTAAGAAACATGTACCAAACTGTTACAAAGCCCAGGAAATGGTGGTAATGTCAGATGTTTTTAAATTGTTTATCCACTTACCTTTGTTTTTTTTTTTTTTTTTTTTACTTAACAGAAAAAAAAATACTGCACAGAATAAAAAAGAAAATGTAACTCATGCTCCATCTGTATACAGACAGTTTTTACAGATGAGCTTTTTTCTGAACTAGTCAAACCGGTGAGTATTTATTTTTGTAGTCTTGTCTACAATCTGTTAGTGTATCATTAAATCTCCCCTAGTTTTAAAAAAGTATCCTGAAATCTATGCAACAAATGAACTCTATGTGTCTGTATTCCTGACTTAAATAACATCAACAGAGCTTGCATACATGCCTTATCAATCTTTACCTTCATGCATTCATCATACTGTAGTTTGTGGGTATACTTTATTGCCCTGAGGTGCTGCTATACTGTAACACAGCCAAGTGCATAATCGTTATCATGATGTTTGAATCAGAAAAGCTCTCTACTGTGGTTGATGCACTTTTTTTGGATACCATGTCATTTGACTACCAGTATGTTTGTGCATCGTGACTGTTAGTGGCGTACTGATCGCCGGCAGCAAGAGCCTACTCCAGCGCTTAGTTATCATACCAAAAGCTGCTGAACTGCTATTTTAAATGATTCAAATTGCATATAAACATGGATTGAGATTACAGTTTTCATTGGATTAATCATGCAGCCTGACACAGTACTGTTTTGTTTGTTTTGCTGTGGCTGAAGTGAGAAATATCCCCCAAAAACAGGCAGTGCAAATATCAGACAGGGCATCACTTCTTTATGATCTCTGTTACTGTTTGAGAGTCCACCTGACTGTGATATGTGACTGCTGTGCAAATTATATACAGTCTTTACCTCACTATGTAGTAACTCTCTGAAGGAATCATGCTAATACTGACTAAAGAGGATTGATTATTCACTTAGAAGTCTTCATGCTGGTATTAAAATGATCCTCTTCATGATTTACCGTAATATTGATTTGAGATTAATCAGAGCAGAGGAGCTTTTAGGTCCTGCGTTATGGTTTATGCAGGGTGTGGGACTGGTTCTTTGAATTGACCTAATAAAGATCAATAATAATATGTTTAATTTGTACCACACTTTTCATTCATAGCCCTAGTGTCTTTTTTTTTTTTTAAAAAAAAAGACACAAGGCCCAGAGGAGCATGCTGTTGGCAGATCAGAGGGTGTGGGTGGAGGTTTGTAGTATGATCATTTCCTCTAGGTAGGAAGGCGCATGTCTGTTGATGGATTTGTATGTGAGTAGCAGGACCTTGTAGTCAACCCTGAAGGAGACAGGGAGCCAGTGCAATGAAAACAGAATTGGTGTTATATGTTTGTATTTTCATACTCTCATCAGGATCTTGGCAGCTCTGTTCTGAATGTACTGGAGCTTCTGGATGCTCCTGCCAGGGATCCCTGTGAAGAGTGCATTGCAGTAGTCCAGTCTTGAGGAGATAAAGTCATGCACAAGTTTCTCTTCATCTGACAGGGTTAGAAAGGGGCAAAGTTTAGAGATGTTTTTGAGATGGTAGAAAGAGGTTTTACAGAGATATCTTACATGGTCTTCAAAAGTCAGCTGAGGGTCACACCTAACACACCTGGTGAAATCGGGTTATATAGAGACTCTGGATCAGTCTCAGACTGTGCATTTATCTGTTTGCAAGTGTGCCACACAACATCTTGAACACAGCTGATCAGATTTTTTATTAATAGAAGGAAATGATGAGTCTCACTGCCACTCTTTGACATTTTAAAATTGCAGTTTTGCTGAAGAGGGGTTTGCATTACAGTGTTTTTTCCTGTTAGTTACTGATTGGCTGTGGTGGGGATTACCTCACTCAGTGGGCAGCATGTGTTACTGTTGTCTTGTTTATATTGCTGGCCATTCAGTTAGTGATTAGGCATTCAAGTAGGTCTGGCACTGATGCTGTAAGGCTGAATGCTAAATTTTCAGAAAAGCCCATTGGGTCCATGTGCATAGTACTGTAGCCCCAGGGTACGTAATTCATTAGTGTGGGATATTGAAGCTGCATTTGATGCTTTGCCTTGGGATAATGCAAGCTGCAATAAGTACCACTGCCAAACCAAAAGTCAAATACTATAATGCATTCACTTATTCAGCATTTATGGAAATATATAATTTATATTCAAGCAGGAAGGTCAAACTTTTCACAGGAGCTGCTCGTCATCACACAAACTTTCTTTTTAGCTGCAGGTGACAAGTGTTTTTGTCACTTAATTTGCTTTGTGAATTGTCCCCTGGCGATGACTTTTAACTTTCGCTCACATTTCACAAATTCCTTCCATCCCACTACATAAACACTTGCTTAAAATGAGCTGATTCAGGCCTTCTGGAGATGGATTGACTGCCTGATGATAATCTGATGAATTTCTGCATATATGAATGTTGTAATTGAGAATGCACTTCGCTGCTCATAAATTACAACTGATGGAAGTGTGGCATGGGAGATGGCTCCGTGCATAATGAGGCTCAGTGGCATAGGTATCATTTAATTAAAAAGTGTTATGACAAAGCATGCATGTATCTAAAGAGTCAAACTTAAGTCTGGAAAAGAAGTCGAAGATGGATGGTGAGTAAACTCAGCAGATGTTTATGAGGAAAATGTACAAAAACCTCCAGAGGAGGGAGAAAAAACATGTGCCTTATAATGTTTGGTTTCAATTTTAATTGTGTGTACTATCTTTAAGTGTATTGTCACTGTAGTAAAGTGAAAACAGCTGAACCTCACATAAATAAAAATGTAATTCAAAATGCAGTGCTGTTGCTCTGCTCAATTTTCAGTATTGAATGTTGTTTACAGAGAAGTCTCTCCAGAACTGAGGAGACTGATGTGTTCTTAATACAATTCAAGGTAAAATAAAGTGCTCAGGACAGTGCAGTATATTACGACAGTATGATCAATAAATGCTTAAAAAAGCTTTTTATCTCTTCCTTTTGACACATTGAAACAGAATAAAAAGTTAAAAAAATGTCACCTTTTCTTACAGAATAGCGTCTACATTCCACAATGATGTTGACACATTTGCAATAGTGTTCAATTCAACAAACAACAAAATTGTTTGGGTGTAAAAGTTTAAACCAACACTTGTAAACGTCACGCATTAACCGCCAAAAAATGGCGGCATGAAGTCAACAGCCAGAAATCCTATACATTTTTACCAACTTGACTCAGTGGAGCTTTTACCAAATGTAATTAAAGGGTCCAGAGAGGCAAAAGATTTAGCAGTGGTGAGTGCAGTTTTCTCTTGACAGAGTGCTGTTTGTTGCTGTTTAGGAGACAGTTTACTGCTCTGCTGTTTGCTTCCTCTTTGTCTCTGTCTGTCTGGTTTCGGGGCATAGCGGAGATTGGTTTTTTTGTGTTACTTGTTGCTGTTGTATTGCTTTGCTATCGTTTGTCCAACTTGAATGTTCAACTGAACACTGCTGAAAAAGTGAATATTTGTTCCGTCACGCTACACCGGCTGAGTTTAATTTCTGTCTTTTCTAGTATTATAGTGTAGTTTGCTCAGCCTCTTGCCAATTCTTTTCTTCCTTATACCGGGACATAAATAGAATAGTAAATATAGCAGGAGCCCCAGGGGTACCAGAGCCCCCCGGAGGTGTAAGCAAGGCGACTAAGTGCAACAGGAATGAAGGAGCTATGGGCGACTGGTTCGTCCTGAGGGGCTGACAGATGCTGATGCTGACAGATCGAGAGAGTGATTATTCAGAGCTTAGGAGATGAACTAGTGCTTGTGTTAGCTGGCTCCCCTGGCAGCCGAATCACTCTCAATCACACCTCCATAAATCACACACACATATCCTGGCATGGTTTGAAAACAGCACCAAAGGTGGTCATGCTGATGAAGGAGCGGTTAACATGAAAGAGAGCCATCAGTGACCACAAGAGCAATGCACTCTGTCGAGAAAACAGAAAAGACATGTGCTGTGTTGACACTGAAGGTCTTTATGCTCAACTATGAATTGCTGCTCACATCTTATTTTTGTGGATGGCCTTTCATGTCTATTTTAGGGTGTAACAGATTGAAGCATTTTGTTTTTTCAGCTTTGACTGAATTGTAAAAGTCTCTGTAAACACAGTACCAAGCAAGACTGTGAATGTGGGTCGTATACCATTTTTAAGATTAGATTTGGGTTTTATTTGTGTATAATTAAAATGCTCTTATACATGTAGATGTTTTCACAGCTTAGTGATGTGAGTGATTTTTCATAGCCTCTTCTGACAGAAACAACATGTCTCTCCTGTTCAAAGCGCTCAAAGTGTCGTTGAGGATGTAAACAAATAGCCTGGCAGTTCACGTCATTTTAAGCCAGAGCTCAAACTATTAATTCATACTGAAGCAAAAATCCTGTTAGTTCAGTTTAAGACAACATGCTGCATCCTATATATGCATTCAAAAATACAAAATAATGAAAGAAAATTGGCAAGGTAGTCAAAAGCACATATTGACATTCTGAACAAATTTGCTGTTTGGTGTGCACATTTCCTGCTGAAGGTCCACTGTTGTCAATACATAAAAAAAAATCAGATTGGCAGTATCAAAATATTTCAGTTGGAGCACACATGTGTTTCAGTTTTAAGCTGCTTTTGTTTGGCCTCATGTTTTATGCAGCTCATTTTCAAGGTAGCCCATACAAAATAGCCAACCTCCATTTACAAATGGCCTTTTGGTCTAATGCAACCAAATATTGTTTGCCTTCAGGGCAAACCCTCCCTCTGCAAAAGAAGAAAAGAAAAGAAATCCATGGGAAACTGTGGGTCTTGCTCATTAGTTATCAGTCGGCTGCATTCAGTACAACTGTCCATATACAGGGCACCACAGAGGAAGTAAAAGTGTAACAAGTCAAACCAAAGGACCCTCACCAAACTGCAAATCTTTCCAGCATGTCAGTGTGTTGTTGTCCTACATGTTAATATGTAAAAGCCAAAATTACAGCTTCCTAAAAGGCAAATAATAAAATTGCTCAATATCATGGCAACACTCACAAATGACAGTGTCAATGATGATACGAAACACATTTTATCCATGTCATCTGGATTGGAATTGAAAAAGAAAAGACTTTTTGCTGTTTATGCCAAACATGTATGTATTGTGGGGGAAAAAGTCTGACCCTGGCCTTCAGCTGCATTGTGAATGAAGACAAAAGGACGATAATAATTGTGGTGACAGTATTTATTCATTTGCACCACATACAGAATCAGTCAATCAGACTACTATGGTCATGCATTTTATTTCACAACTCTTTATGTATATCTGCATGTCCTACTGTATCTGGTTCCAGAAAATAATCTATCTATCTATGTAATCTATGTAAACTGTGATTGTGATTTCTTATCCTTTGAACTCTGACATTTAGTGTGACATTTCAGTTTATTGCATTGTACCTGCTTTAAAAGTCCTGATGCTGGTCTTGAATGTTTAAGACAAGAAGATTCCATGAACATAATGATGTGAGTTACACTGTAAGTCCCCATTAACATTGCAAAGCCAAGACGAATAAACTTAATGATGTGCTCCGATGAACTATGAAACAATTCAGCAGTTTGAAATATTGCCCCCTTAAGCAGAAAGCAACAGTTTCAAAGCAGTGTTGTCGTGTCAACGATTGGCCAGGGAACAAAGTGTTAACAACAGATTTCTTTGTCACGAAAAGGCATAAAACTGTTTCAGCGGGTTGTCATTCGAAAGCAATTTAGGAAGCAGCAGGATCTCATTATTACATCAATTTAATTCCAATTAGAAGAAATGAATCAAATTATTCTTTTCATAGCATGTGGCAAAATAACTAGATGAGGAGTGAACGTGACCGATAGATAACCACGTCATATCAGCAAATTGATTTCATTTTCTCTTTCTGATTTACTTCTTTTGAAAATGAGGAAAAGAGGTCAAAAACTAAATTAACAGGAAACACCAGTTTTCCGACTGGGGTTTTTAAAATCAGAAATTAATTCAGCATTAAATTGTAATTAAATTACCCTTTTTAATAACCTATTTTAAATCTAGACATTCTGCAGATATTAGCACAGCATGATCACTGCATTATCATGGCACATTGTGGTATAGATTTGTAAGAATACTGAAACCCAGTACCTAAGAATCTAATGCAATTCTTCCACAAAATAAGTATTTATATTTAATAGGCACTCCATGCACTATCAGTGACTGAAATACACTTAATAAAAAAATAGCCAAAATTAATAACAATCTTTCTGTGAAGTTTTCATTTCCAAATTTACTCTTAAGCCACAGTATGTTCATAGTGTCAGTGTTGGGATTGACAGATGTATTTATGAGACTGAATATCAATTTGTGTTGTATATTTTACAACAGAGACATGATAAGTGAACACTGTGTGTAGGAACAGAGTCTAATAGATGTTCACAGAAACATTAGTAAACACCTTCTTGTACTTTCTTCTTGTCCATTTTACGTTAATCCATCAACATGTGCACATATTGGCAATTTAGAGTTGGTGATTATGAACACAACCAGCCTGTAGATGTGAACCTAGGACCTTCTCTCTTTGCCCCATATGTATATAGTTTTTCAACATTAATTCTAAAAATGTTAAGATTTCTCAGTTTGATTAGTATCTCGCCTTACCTGAAATACCTACAGTTATACCTAAAATCTAGCTTTTTTTTATCAAATAATTATCTGTAGACTTGGAGGTGGCTGTAAAAAGTTTATAGTTTCTTTCTTCACAGAAATACAGGCTGTGGTCAGCTTGAGTTTGAATAAGTAGTACACTCTAAGCTCCAATTTGAAGCTGACGCAAGTTTTCACAGCAGCAAAGAAACATCAGCAATATTCTTCCCTCTTTGACCGCAGACTACCTCTACTTTCCACTATTTGTCAGATGTGGAAAATTACTTATCGCTGCTGTGCTTTAGTCATACGCACTTTGATGTTACCAAGTAGTGACTGCCAAGTTTAGTTCTGTTTCACGCTGCAGAAATCAACCACATCACCCCTCAGATATGATGTTGAATACCTGAAAATGTAGTCGCCAACTCTCTTTCATAACTGAACGCTGTGTGAAATTTATTGGACTGAGCATTTTCAAGAGGAGTGAAAAGAGGATTTTGTGCTTTTGTGAGCGTAACCTAACTTAGTTGCTTAGTTGTAGATGTATAATGTAAACTGCCAGTTTAAACTGTGACTTTGTTTGTAGGTCCTAAAGCTATCAATATTTAAAAAGAAAGGGAAAAAAAAAGCTTTCTCTGTACTCTCTGTACATTGAAAATTACTCCATAAAGGGCAGCACTACGTTATTATAAATTTATTCTCGTTTGCAGAAAGTAATCCCCTTGCTACTGGAATTCCTTTTATGACAGGTCTTGATTGTATTCTTAAAATATTCCAGCCAGCACTGGTAATTGCACATTAACTCCAATCCACAGTGTGAGTGAGCAAAAGAGTCAGACCACAGCAAAATGTCATACATGTCTGATTAGTTTAGGTTAGTTTTAATGAATATAAGTCTTATTTCATTACTCTTAGTTCAAAGGATCTATAAAAACCCCCCATGTACAGTGCATAATTTCAGACAACATGCTTTCACTGTTGAAGAGCTGACTTTAAGCCAGATGTAAAGAGTCCATATGATTTTGATCGAATAGCAGCTGTAGTTGCACTGCTGACCATGGCTTACACAGCCTAGGATATTGATCAGTTTGGGATCAAGAAACCAATTGAATCTAGTCCTTTGTGACCGAGAAACTTACCCCACATTTTTTTTTATATTGATGTCTGCCAGTCGTTTGATTACTTTGTGTTCCTTTCTTCCTCTGTTCATGAATAAAGCAATCATGGAGGTTAAGTGAAAAGCCGTGAATTGTGCTTGATTGCAAGCTGCCAGATAGCTGCAATTTAAATCTTTTTTTTTTTAAAGCTTCAGTTTTTAATGAAAACGCCCTCTCCATGTGTCTTTTCTTGTTTGCAGGCCAGTGGGGTCATTGTATCGGGGAGGAATGTGGTTCTGGCGGGGTTCAGACGAGGACAATATGGTGTGTCCACACGGAGGGCTGGACAACCCACCACTCTCACTGTCAGCACATCCACAAGCCTGAAAGCCGACGCCAATGCTTTAAGGTCTGCGATTGGCACCAGGACCTCTTTGAGTGGGAGCTGTCTGAGTGGGGGGGCTGTGTTCTTGTCCCTTTCTTTTCCAATGAGCTCAAGCTGAGGACAGCTGAGTGCATTACAGCACAGCATGGCATCCAGAGGCGCAAAGTCCATTGTGTACGCACTTCAAACCGCACCACAGTCACCTCGAGGATATGTGAGTTCTTTTCCCAGAAACCACCTGTGGAGCAGGCATGCCTCATCCCCTGTCCCCAGGACTGTGTGGTTTCAGACTTCACCTCCTGGTCAAGTTGCAGCAAGACCTGCGGCGTTGGCCTGCAGCATCGGACTCGACATGTCCTGGCCACGCCAATGTTCGGAGGGGCAAACTGCCCCAATCTGACTGAGACCAAGACTTGTTCTGGCCCTGTTGACTGCCCTGCTGGGGAGGGCGAGTACCAGTACAGCCTTAAAGTGGGGGCCTGGAGTGAGTGCAGACTACCACATCACAAGGATGCCATGTTAAGTGGTAGGACCACTGTGGACTTCAGTACCAGCTCCAAAGAGAACAATACAGTCACGTTGCACACACAGGCATCTCACCACCACTCCCATCCCCACCACCAGCACCAGCACCGCCATCTTCATGCCCACAACAAGTACCCCATGTCATGGGAACTAGAGGTGGGCTACCAGACACGACAAGTCCGCTGCACACGGAGTGATGGCAAGAATGCTATGCTGAGGTAAGCCAATTACAAGTGCTGTAAGGCTCTGCACCTTTCATACAGTCAGAGTGAAAATAGAAACCTGAGATGAATAGATGGGAAATAAACACACAGTGAAAAATGAGGTATTTCTTTAGTTCCACGACAAGCCCGAGATGACAATGAAAGCAAGGTGGCTGTGGGGAAAGCACTGGTTTGTAGTTGGAACAGATGAATCTCTTTTTCCATTTATGTGGCATCTGGGGTGAGATGTTAAAAGTGCTCTGTAGCTGAATGTAGCTGTCTGTCATGTGAAATGGTTCTAATGGAGTTGATCGCTTTTACGGTTCTTCCACACTCATGTTGTTTTGTAACATGAGAGGGACCTGATCAATGGTCATCCCTTTCATGATCCCAGTGGGTCTTTTCTACATGCGGAGGTGAATTCAGTGAAATAAAATGTTTTGTATTGATGGTGTTTTTTTATTCAATTATAAATAGATTAGGTCAGAGATGGTGTTTTACCAGCATATTAGCATGGCAGTGAGGCACTATTGTGTTAAATGTCAAGTGCTGCTCCCCTCCTGTCCCTGCTGTTTGAGCTAACCCTGGTATTTGGATTTGATAAGAATGGATTTTTTCTGCACATGCTCACACACAAAGCAAGCACACACACACACACACACACATGCATACCTACATATACTGTAATAAACAACACTCTATTTTCTACTCTTCAAGGAGAGAGAAAATCATTACATGTATACAGTATTGACTAAATGCCACTATTCTGTCTACCTGGTGTAAAGTGACACTATTAGCTGACTCTTTAGATCAATCAGTGACCACCATTTATCAAAACCATGGTATCAGAAACCATAACTAAATAGTATCCTGTTTAATTCTTTGACATTGCTTAAGTATCAAGACAGTTTCAGTGTGATGAGTTTTGTTTGTCCCGTGCCATTTGGCTGCAGGGGCTTAAAATTAGGCATCTTGTTCTGTGTTTGCATATTATTATTCCCAGCAGGGCAAGTTCATTGGCTTTATGGCTTGACTGTGAAGGGACCATTTACTGTACAGTGACTGATTAGCATGGTATTTACTGAGAACTGGGAATGGAGCCTTTGAATATAGATTTCCCACCTGAGTTCTGCTTCATTCTGTTTTTCTAATTACAGCCTAATTACAAAGTAAAATTCTAAAATGAGCATTGTATTCACGTCTTAATAACCTAACCAATTAAAATGTCCAAATTAAACAATGGAAGCTGTAATTACATGACTAATCCACTTGTTTTATATTTTTAAGTGAGCATATCTCAGCTCTTTGTACCATTTCTATAAAAGGCTGACTTTATGTCTGAGACCTGTGTTATTATGATGTATAATAGCTCTGAATATTTTACGTGCCATCATGTACTGTGGGAGTGGCAGCTCCAAAGGTCATTTATTTAACAGTAAATGAAGATATCCACCTGTAGGTTCTCTAAGCAGATAGTTTTTTTTTACGACGGTGTCCTTCTTACTTCATAAAATCTGTCCACAGATCTATTTAAATCCAAACCACACATCTCATCTGTCATACTTGTAATCTATTCACTCCCACTCTCTGCAACCATATTCTCAAAAGGTACATACAGGACATACAGTTTCTTTGATGTGTCAGTAATGTAGAATTTTCGTTTTTTCTGTATTTATTTTTTCCACAGTCACTTTAACTTCTCTGTCTTCTCAATCTGCAGTCTCTGTACCAAGGACAGCTCCCCCCTAACCTTCCAGGCATGTGTGATGCCGAAAGACTGCCAGACATCTGATTGGTCATCGTGGAGTCCCTGCTCTAAGACCTGCCGGTCCACCGACCTGTCTCCTGGTTACCGCCTCCGGTCACGGATCATGACGCAGATCCCAGTCGGCGGCGGTAAAAGATGTCCTGCCCTTGAGGAAAAAGAAGCTTGCAACATCATAGGAGATTTACTTCCAAACTGCCCCAGGTACATCTTAATAGTGATGGTTGTCATCTCATTTTGGGCTCACAATCCTCAGAAACAAAAACTCTATTCATGCATAATCTCCTGATGCAGATGTTAATGCGTAAAATGTCAAACTCAAATAATACTAAATAATGATTTTTAATTTAGCTTCTCTGGGTTTTTTCACCTGAATGATTATGAGAGAAAGCCTTGAGGCTTCAAATATGAATGATTTCACTATTAAATTACTTGCATTTGTTTGTTTGTTTGTTTTGTCATTACCGTAATTATCTTCTGACACTTAAAATAACCACATGTAGCATTAAGGATTTCCTGACTCAATGGACATGACATGCATGGCAACCATTGTTTGACAGAACTTCATTGTTTTAGGGCTGTTTGACTTAAGATAGGCTCTGGCAAATATTACATGCAGTAAACAAAGTAGTCAATAGAGAATTATTTCCCCTGCTGGTAGATTTTGTTTTATTTGCTAAATCTACATGGAATGCCTCAGAGCAGAGGATTTACATGATTAGGGAAAACTCATTACGGAAATTAAGCATTTGATAGATTACTACAGGCTGTTGTTCTGGTAAACTCCTCGAATATTATTGCTTTCTGCACCACTGCATTTTTCATAGTTGAAACCAAACATTTGTTTAGAAGTTTTGAAATCAAAATAATCATGCATCCCCTCCCCTGACATACTGTGAGAGAGGCTCTTGCCAGAGACTGCTCTTGCTAATTTGTCTTCTGCTTTGTGTGACTGCTGTGTGTATACTGATACTTTATCCTGTTTAAGTACATTGATTTATCCATTTGTTTTGGATGATCTGAAGTTTTCCTCCTGAAAATAGACAAATGTGATACTCTGGTATGCTTCCTAAGACATATTAAACAGTCACTTCAACAGTGACTCAATTTAACTTTTTGCTTGTTCACATTATTCATGTATTCATGTAACTGTGTGTGTCTGTGTGTGTGTGTGTGTGTGTGTGTGTGTGCTCTGTCAGGTATGTGTGGAGGACCACTGACTGGGACGAATGTCGCATTGCCCCCTTACTGAACAAGCAGCACCGGCGCCTGGCTAACATCAGTATTCTGTGTGGAGGGGGGATCCAGACCAGGAAGATCTACTGTGTTCAAGTCCCTGATGACTCAGCACCACATCACAGGAAGGAGGGTAAGAAAAGCCAGCTTCATCACAGTTGACCCAGGGCTCGCTCGAAGCACATGGTGACTCAAGAGATTCATGGAGCACATTACTGTGTCTTCAGAGTTGTGTGCTGTGAAAATGAACAAGACAAAAAATCTATAGCCATGCTAGCGGCCCCATGAGGCAGTAATGGTCACACCAAAAAATAATTGAGCAAGACATTGAACTCCAAATTACTCCTGACGAGCAAGGCAGCTCAGAGTGTGCATGGGTGAATGAGAGGTGTTGTAAAGACACAGGCTGAAAAGTGCTACATAAAAAAAACTCCTATCCTTTTACCATGACAATGGACAGACAACAGGAAATGAACAGCATTCTCCCATGTTAAGTCCAATCTTTTTGTTGACCCAATCCTCCACCCCGACCTCCTCCCTATGCTGACTTTGTCACATTATGGTAACATCATCTCATTTCATCCTTTGCTCTTGTCGTAATTAGTGAGAGGACTGATGCTGTGATTCATCCTCTGTGTGCCATGAATATTCACAGCAAATTTCAGTGTGTTTAGTGTTTTAGGTATCAATTCATGAACTAAAATGGACATTAAATAGAAGGTACAAATTTTGATCTGCAATTTACCAGCACAATTTACTAGCACTTCAGGCATTTCTAAATCGCTGCCTGAAGAAAGAAAAAATCTGATCAGTTATGACTCACCTGATCTGTTAGGCAGCAGCTCACTATGCAGAGGACAGAAAAAAAATCACACAGCATACATAATGTTTTGGGAGTTCATTAGAAATATTACAGTTTGTGCAAATCCAAAGCAACCGAGTGTCTTATACAGAAAATCCTTCATAGACACATATTTTAAAATTCTTCCTCAAAATAAGTGTCCTTGAATGTCATCTCTACTAGTGGTAGCTGAAAATAAAGATAGAATAGAATAAACAAAAATAGAGCTTGTTGGAGAATTACTATAGTTAAATTACATGGGGAGGGAAATAACACCTGACCTTTAATATAATAACAGCAATTTCATTTTATCAGCACTCTAATTTCACCTTGGGATAAAAGAAAAACCTCTACTGGGCATCTTTGTGAGAGTACTCATCTTGGAGTGCACTGAAGAAATCTTAAAAGATATTTTTGGAAAAGCAATGGCCAATACTACTTCCAGGCAAGGCCATTATTACTGTCCACTTCTCGCCCCCACTACTATGTATGTGTTTGCAGTTCAGACTAAACATCTGCACATATGCCTGTGTCTAGTCTTCAGGAGAAAAGAAAACAACCGGACAGGTGGATATTGGTCATCGTCAGATCTTGGCACAAGATTTCTTATGATTCCTAGTTAACTGGAAATGTCACAGAAAACTCCACAAGATACAGTAGCTTGTACTTTGTAAATTTTACCATTATAGTCAGACATGCATAATCTGCACAAAGACAGGTATTAATACAGCCAAAGTATACATTTTAGTTTAGTTTAATGTTAGTTCTGGAAAACTAACCAGCTAAATCACTTTAATGTGGGGGTGGACACTAAACTTGAACATCTAGGGCTGCATTATATTATATAGGCATCTGTGTAACTGTTTCTGGCTTAGATTGTAGGAGAAAATGGGCATTTTCAGAAAACAAGTAAAATAGTCTTATGAGGTTAAGAAATATCTGGTGCAGACTCGCAGGGCAATATGTTTTTACATTAAATCAAATATGCCGTATCAGCTATAGTATCAAAGGGGTGAATTTGCTTTGAACATCCAGCGAAACCTCATCATCCCTCCCCCTGTGAATTATACTCATCTTATTATGCATTATGTTACCATGCAGGTTTAGCGCACTGCAACAAAATGTAGACAGATGGCATAGCACAATAAAGTTAGTCAGTGTAGAAAATTAAAGTTAGAAAAGGAAGAAAGTAAGTCAGACGGAGAGAGGATGTCATCTAATGTTGTGTTTTGTCATGGAGAGACAGTGCTGATATCCAGTCTAAGCTTGGCATGGAGCTGGCAGTGGTGCAGTCAGACTGCTGCTTTCTGGTTTTTTGAATCTCTTGAGAAGATCACAGGTGGGGTGAACCTCAAAGTGGACACATTTCAGCGACCTGAAAGTAGTGGAAACTCGCAGGATAGTAATTGATCACACCTGAGGTCTGTCTTAATATATATTATTATTGCAATTTACAGTTAGGACAGGGTATTGAGCCTCAATTCTTTTGATAAACAGTGAAATGTGTGTGTGTGCAGGACTGAGTATTGAAAATTGATGTACCAAAAATGATGATGTGGTATTGAATGTCTGGACAAAATTATTATCTTTAGTACTCTAGTTTCGTTCAGTTTTAGACATTTTATTCTCCAGCTGCTTGAGTTTAGATAATAGTTAGAGAAGTTTGGCTATATAAAGTTTGCATGTATTAAAATAAGTCTGCTTCAGGCTTTGTACTTAAATCCATAATAGCATGGATGAAAACTAAGTTGCGAGATACGGTGCCAATAGTAGAAATGCGAGATTTATACATAGATTTCATTGTGTGTGTGTTAAGTCTCAAAATAAGGGATTCATATACGATATTATCTCTCTTTGAATGCAAAATAATGAATTACTCATTTGTGGGATGAGATTATTTGATATTATGTATTTCTTGTAATGTTCCCGGGGACCTCCCCTGCAACAAATCTGCTTAGCTGGCAGTGATCCCTGAGTTATTAGAGAACAGTAAGTCTTTGTGTCTGTATGTATCTCTCAGCTACAAATTGAGAGGCCATTTTGCTGTGTTTTCATTATTTTCTGAACAAGTCCTCTAAATTAAATGACCAAATATGTCATTTGACCATGCACTCCAGAACGACACATAAGTGTGTTTGCTAATGTGGTTGCCAGATTGACAAATTATGTTGACAGATGATGTTGGCAGGAGAACATCATTTGTCTGTGCGTTCCAAACTCGTTACAAATCACTGTTAAAAAATAATGATGTTTTATGATATCACAAGGCTGTGGGTAAGGTCTGGTTAGGTTTAGACACAAAAAACAGTTGGTTAAGGTTAGGGGACAATCGTACTTACATTTTTTAAAAACTCAGTATCCTGACTTGCCGTTGGAAATATGACACTCGCAGTTGGAAACGAGCTTGGTTATAGCTCACCTGCTCTGAATGTGTAAATTTGTTGACATGTATAGATGTCATTTGAACTCCTACACTTCCATAACTACTACAGCCGTTAGATGGCAACTGTCACTAAAATGTAACTATATATCGTTTTTGGATGACTGACATTACAACCAATTGTGTTGTTTTTCTTGAGAGGACAGTCACTATTTGCAGTTAGCACTTTGCCAATTTGTAACTTTATGCAAAGTATAGTATATAAACGAAGGAATAAATGGTAGTCTAAAGTTTTTGGTGTGAAACCTTCAGCTTACTTTATTCACATTTTCCATTTCTGCAGAGTGTGACTGAGTTTCCAGAGTTTGACTTTTTTAACTCACTCTCAAACTCTCTTTTGTCTATTCAGAAGTTGTGGCTCTGCTCTCATGCTACCTAGTCTTTCTTATTATTATTCCAAACAAACTGCTGTTTCTGCAGCTAGAAAAATAACACCAATCACTTGTTTTGTAGTGGAGTTTTTTTCCATGGAAAGAACAGATATCAGAAGTTTACAATAAAAACCTAAAAGCTTTTATGAGGTTGCTTTAGGATGAATCATAATTGTATGGTATAAGTCTTCAAAATGTCAAATATTTTCCATCATCATCTATGTTAACAAAAAAGACCCACCACATGTATTCAGGTTTTTTTCTAACATTAAGCAAAAGTAAATTCAAAGTGAATTACTTTTGGTAAAAACATGAATATAGAGATGAAAAAAAAATATAATTTCAGTCATAACGATCATTCAAAATTTAATAAGTGTCAAGAACTTCACCATCAGAGGAAACCAGTGTTACTGTGTGTTTATGAACGCCAAATAGCTGTGCTCAAAAGTGATATTCTTTTACAAAATGTCAGTTAAACTCAAGCTTTAGAATTGTTAAATCAATCAAAAAACTAGGAAAACATGCACACCAAATACTTAATTTATCTATATAATTAAGCACAGTGGGTAGTTTTAACAGTAATGGCTTTCAACTATGATTTTGCCTTTGCAAATCACATACTTTCCTGCCTAATAAACATCACTACAAATTATAACATATTAATTCTGCCTCTATTTCATCTTTTTTCACGGTGCGCATGATGAATCCTCTGTGGCTTCATATCAGAGCTGAGGCAGTTGCTTTGGGAGGGCACTTTAACTCACCAGATGTGTTCAGAGAAATGCTAGCACATCAGAGGTGTATTTGGACAGTGAATATGTTAGAGTATAGAATATCAATGAAGGCAGCTCTTTGAACCAATGGATGTGTGGGACAAAGATCAATACGTCAACTGCAATGTTTACCTTGACATGACCTGCACAGCTTTAGCTAATGTAAACAGATGTGGCTGTATATCTTCAATATGGACGACTTCTCTTGCTCCAGTAATGTGGAAAACAATGTGCTCGTGTTGGATGTCTACTGCAGTAACGCAATTATCAAACACAGGAAATCACTATTTAGGGAACAAAGCAAAAATGTGTTTGCAGCACATTTTATCAATGTGTTTAAGCAAGCATCACGTTTTTACAAAGAAGATCAAACACCATGTAAATTACATTTGGTAAGAACACAAAAGGCAGGAGGGACAGTTGAATTTCTCTGCGGCTTGTTTATATGGAAATTTGACACTCAATGATATGTGGAAGTGCATCAAAATGGGATGTTGGATTGAATAAAAATCCCTGTGTTGTGGACAGGCCAAAATACCTTCTTTTTCTGTGTGAGAGACAAATGTCAGGGTCTGTTACAGGTGGCTGAGCTTTCTGTGATCTACAAATGATGCCAGCCATGCTTAGCAGTGAATTGGTTATACCGTGTCTTGCCTTAATATCTCACTGTTCAGCTCCTGTTTACTCCCTTAGCTGGCTGCTGCCCTTCATTTAATATTCTCTTGAGCCAGACATGAGATGAGAACAGCAATTTTCCCTCTGTTCTTTCTATTCTCTCCTTTTTGTAAAATCCACAATAAGCTTTGCTAAATGCTGCTTCTCACACACAGTGTGCAGAACTTGAAGCTGTAACCTACACCAATGAATACACTACTGCCTTCCCAATCATAACTAAATTACATCCATACTTCAATCTGATGACACTAATGCTATTGATTCTAGTACTTGACACATGCAATCACACACACACGCCACTCTTGCCTGTGTGTGGCCATGCTTGACTTAAACCTGATTTATCCCTGCCTGTGTCCCTTTTGTTTGTTCAGTGTCCAGGCCTGTGAATGCCAGGTTGTGTGCTGGTGAAGAGCCTCCCCTGGCCGTTCAGCAGTGCTCCATCCCCTGCCAGCACCACTGCCTGGTCTCCCAGTGGTCACACTGGGGTCCCTGCCTGCCCGACAACTGCAAAGAACCACACGGGAAGAAAGGTATGGTGGAATAAATTGAATATGAGAGTAAGCATGCTTTGGCTTTGGAAATATTTAGAAAATATGTGAACAGTGATATGTCACTGGTGAGAGTGGTTTATAAACCAAACAGTAATTGTTCTAGATAATTGTCACCTCAAGTAGTCACCTCCCAGCAACAATGTCTGTCACTATCATGAGGATGAACTTGAAAAATGACTAAACTGTGAATAATGACTATGCAAGAGAAAAATTGGAAGTGATGATGTTTGCTTTGGTCAATTAATTTGTTTTAAAAGTACAAGTATAAGATACTATAAGTATAAGTACAAGTATAAGTACAGCAGCACTGTAAAGTTAGCAGTCTGATGAGGTTCAAATACATGTTCTATGCACTAAAAGCAGAAAAAAATAGTTATCACCAACAAGCTAGTGTGCAAATTAAATAAGAAAATGATAGCTGCTATAACAACCTCATAAAAAATGGATCTGAGTCTTCTCGGAAATGCCAGAAAAATGTTTCCAAGAAAACAGACGGATGGACACAGACCATCCAAAAAGAAACTACAGATAGCTAGCTAACAAGCTTACATGACTTAAAATTGAAAATTATAATTGCACAGATGGGCCAGTGGTGAAATCATTAGCGCTCTTCTATTGCAGATAGCCATGTTGCACATTTATAATCAGCTGTTCAAAGCAATTGTTTCCTAGGAAACAATGACCATTTGGTCAACAAGGAGTTTTACATTAACCTGAAAGCTATTACACATGTACATGTTTTCAATTTAGCATTGCACCACGTTTTGAATGTCAAAACAATAGATTGAGTAGTGATGTGGCAACACTGAAACTGAAAGAGAGAGACGTATTGCTGATGGAGGCTAACACGGAGAATGACAGCGCAAGAGAGCAATGTTGTCAGAGCAGGAGAGAGAGAGGCAGTATATGTTAGAGTCATAAATTGTTTGTTGATAAGTGGCTGGCTGAGAGGAAGTGTGCTCTGGAAGAAGACAAGACATGTATAAACCATAGCTGACTAAAGACAGAAAGAGAGCACACCTGTAGTTCAGCTCTCAGTCCCCAGAAAAGTGAAAAGAGTATCAGCAGATAAGATACTTCCTGTCTGTGTATGTGTGTGTGTGTGTGTGTGTGTGTGTGTGTGTGTGTTTGCTCAAGTATTCAGCACGCTCGTGCTGTCTGAATGTTCTTGTCTTTTTGCACAGGTGAACGTGTGTCATGTCTGACTGCTTCAGAGAAGCTACACAGAGTGTGTGGAATGTAGCGTGTGTGTTTCTGTCAGTGTGCTGGAGCTGTTAGTGTGTTAGTGCTGTGCTAAAAAGGCAGCATGACCTCGTCCCTGCCGTGAGTAAATGTGCATGAAAGCCCCCCAGGGAGCGACTGAAGTGTGGATTGTTCAGGTCAGTGCCCGCACTCTCCAACACTGGATCTCTATGGGATGAGCCAGCTCCTCTCACAGACAGTGTCATTAATATATTTCAAGGAGTAGAAAACACAGCATCTGCTGTTTTGCACAGGATTCTCTTGTGGCATTCTGCCTTTTGATGGCATTCATGAAGACTCAGAGCTCATAGCAGACAGAGTATGAGACCAAGAGAAAATCCCTCGCAGTGAGATCTGTTGCCTGTGAAGCAATGAACAGCTATTGAGGAGTAGGGCATATGATCCAAGTCGTTCGCCTGTGGTCCTTGAGCTGGAGAGAATTTCTTGCTCCTACTGAATGTGCACTTAGCCTTTATGTTTCACAACAGAATAAACTGTGATCCGTCTCTAACCGAAAGGCCCGCGGGATCCCAGTGCTCAGGTAGACGAGCCAGTTAGCCAAGATGCTTATGCCGGACCAGCTTTGCCCTCCGGAAAATTACAAATTTAAATTGCCTCGCAGTATGTGCTTTTCACGTTTTTTTATGTTACCTCTGCTTATCACATTTTGCAGCCATGTGGGAAAATGAATTGAACACGGATGGTTACTGGATAGAATTTTAGTGATGCCTCTACTTCAAGACACAGAACTGGAGGGAGGGGTATTTCTGAACAACAGTGAGCTGAAAATCACTGGATGGCCCTTGTTTCCCTGAAATGAACCTGGTATGACCAAGAAACCTTTCAATTATTAATATCCATGGGGGCATGCCCACGCCAAATTGTTTTTCGTGGGTTGGATGTGAGCAGCGGTAAGTGCTCTGTGCAATGCAGCAATCGATCCACGGTCTCTTTGCTCCTCAAGAGCACACTTGGGCTAGACCGCTCAGATCAGGCTCCTGAACTGGTGCCTCACACCAGCAGATGGTTGGTGGATGTAATTTGTAGAGTCCTGGGGTTAGACGGTTCCACCAAAGGAGGGAGAGAATGTGGGACCTTTCTGCCAAGTGTCAGAGATGTGATAAAATGAGGAGAAAATATATATAATGCATAGACATACTATTTTTATTTTACCATACTTTTCAATCTACAAACACGTTCTTTGTCATCTGGGACTTGGAAGAGCTCAGTAGTCGATAAAGACACTAGATTAGAGCATGAGGCTAATGTCCACTTAGTCAAGATCCTTTTCATGAAGAAATACATGTTTTATGAAAAGTGCAACTTTGGGAGAATCAATGTTTTAGAGTGAGTAATATGAATCAATTGGGTAATTGGCCTAATGATAATGATTGTGTCAAAATGTGGATTGTGTTATTGGACAATTTGCTAATTGCATCTTTGAGCCATATTTAGAGCCATTTAATGTTCATGTCATGTTACATCTCCTTTTGGATCTCACTGCCTATTTGTCATTTTTTCCTATTAAATACAGAAGGTCTAATTCAACAATGTGTCTGTGGATCAAATGTAAAAGCATCAGTAACACTTTAGGGTAACCACGTATATAGTAAAACCAAGCAGAAAGTACATTGTTCAAAGCTGACAAGTGGGGTGATGTGGTAATCCAGTGGTCCAAGATACCACTCCATTGTGCAGGTAAAATGGAAAAAAAACACTAAAAGTTACAAGTAGTATTTTAGATGCAAAATATAGGAGGAGGGAATAGAAATTTATAGAAATAGCTGCTACACCTTATTTATCATTGCCAACTGTCTCAGAAGAAATTCTATGTGAAATATAATGTCAGCATGTGTAAAATCTGTGGCACTGTTTTATTCGACAGACACAGAGGCAGAGACACATCCAGGTCCAAACAGATAAGTGAATGTTGGCTCTTCTTAGAAATAATTCCGACACATGAAACGCTTTAGTGACAGCAGTGAGGAATACTGTAGCAAATTATATGATGCACTTTATAGTCACTTTATAGAAGCTCTGTTCAGCATGACAACAGCACAAGACAAAAGTCCTGCAATGCAACAGCTTGGTATTTCTCACACATTTTCACTTACTGTGTTCCCTGGCCTCCTGTTTGTATATGGATCTTTTTTCTTACTTTTAATGTCTCACAGCAGTCTGTCTAGTGGTCTCACTGGTAGTCCGATATGATTGAATTATCCACTTAAATTCTTATTAAGAAGTCCTGTTTTTTTATATGTTTACAGTAATAATTTAGTCAAATGATTTTATAAGTATAAAGAACAAAAAATCTCCCACATTGATCTTTCATAGCTCCATGAGGTCTTGTTAATTCAATGGTGGATGTTTTTGTTGAACTGACAACAAAGCTGTTAATATTTCCTCACACATATTTGGAAGAAAGCACAATTGCAGTTATGTCTTCTCCTCAACCTTTATACCTTTATTTCAAGTTCAGCGGCAGAGACCACTTTCATGCACTCTATTGCCTCCCAGACATGCACCAACCCCCCCCCCCCCCCCAAAAAAAAACAGTACAGCATCAAATTTTCTAAATTAGTGGTACTTAAGACAATCAGGTGAACTGCAGTTGGGCTCATTATCCTGATAAATTGAAAGAAAATGGAAGCAATGTAGTTTTGCATGCCTGATGCTAATTTGCTATATGCACAATGTACAATGTACCCATGGTGTTCCCAGTTTGAGTATGGCTGGAGACCCTTGTCATATATGGTGAGAAAGTGAGGAAGCCACTAGGGGTGTGCCTGAATACAAATACGTTATTTGGCAAAGCACAAATAGTGGGCTTTTTATGAATATTTATTTCGTACAAATGTTTTAAAATTATTTGTTTTCGGGAAGAAAAAAAAAACATGTCAAATACCAGCGTGCAGGTCGGTTACATCTACATCACTATCTCAGTCTCTGTCCTCTGCTCAGCTATTATGTCTATCAGCAGGTCTCAATGAGGGGAGTCACATCTACCTGCTACCTGACGCACATTTCCCAATATGGACATCTGTCCCGTAGCTGGGGGTGTTCCCCAGAGATAAAGCTGAGCTACTGACACTAGCAAAGTGCTCCCAAGAGACTCTCCACAACCTGTTGTTCCCCTTCTCCTTTCCACAAAGTTAGGTTGTAAAAAATAGGCTGTAAAAGTGCAAAGCAAAAATCGCCTTTGAAGTTCTTCTCTACACATTACATGCTGTGCTGTCTCTGTGATATGGGTGTATAAATAAGGAGAGGTCTGCCTGCACACCAGCAATGCTCTTGGTTTAGCTCAGTAGTCAGCGCAGTTGTCTATGATCTGGGAGACTTGAGTTTGAGACCTGGTGTGGGGACCTCCTTTGTAAGATAATTTATTCATGAACACTTATTTTAACACATTAATATTCTAAAAAGCGTAATAAAAACAAAAACTGGATTTTTATGCCTATTTCCACTTTTATTCAAATACAAATACAAATGTAAATAATTTTGCTGCCCCGACAAATATAGATACAAATACAAATACTGGGCTCTCTGCACATCCCTGGAAGCCACACAGGTATACTACCTTCCAAGCATGTAGGAGAACCTATGTACTGTGGCTGCAAAACTTGCAAAAATTACGAAATGCCCTCTCTAGTGCAAGTGTTTTTTTTTACACGACCCCTAACCCTAATCACCTCACTGCTCATTCCTAAACCAAACCAAGTGGATGTGTCATGTAGTAAAGTGGGTGTGTGCTGTAGATATTGCGAGTACGTGGATAGACCTACTTGCCGTGGAAGAGGACTCGCTCCCCATGTAGATATAAAGGGCTCATTCTAAGTTAACAAAAACACGATTCTTATTTTCATGGGATTATGCACTAATGAAAACATACTTATGAATATTGTATTCCATTTCTGCCAATATTTCTGCCAATAGATCCCCCTAAATCTTACACACTTATCACAGTTCACGATCGAGTTTGAGCTGAAATTAGTCATTATGATGGACATTTCATTTCTGCTACACTCTAAGGAATGATTCATGGGGTTAGTGAGTAAAGCTTAAAATCAAGAGCTTTTTAAGTATAAAAATGTATTATATTTACATGCTTTAGTCAGTTGATAACTTATTTTAAGAAGTTGGGCAAAATGAAAATAAAGAAAACTGTCTGAACTTAGATATATATCGATTTTGAATGAACATTTTTGCCTTGAGTTTTAGGTTAGTGCAACTTGTATATCTAGTGAGCGTCCTTTAAAAGCAGAAAAAAGACTGAATTTGCCCGGACTTCTTGCCAGACCACGCCTACCACAAGAGAAAGGAGGGGGAGAAACCAGGAGTTTGCATGGAATGTCATTTAAGGCTAAGGTATTTGGTGAGTAACTATTTTTGCTTTGTTTTATTTGCAACAGTTACTAACTGTAATAGCACACAGTGCAAGAAATCGTTTTTACACAAGACTAAAATTGAAATTATAGCTTGTCCTAAGCTAATTCTGTGATTGTAAATTTGGTAGACTTTTAGCTAGCTGGGGTCTTTTTTTATGTGTTCTTTAACAGTTACAGGGGCAGTCGAATTATGTTAATTGGCACTGAACTTATGTAGAGTTAGTTGTAACACTGCAAAGGTAAGAGAATGCTTTGTTCTAATTTAAAGTTGGCAGTATGTTGATGAGAGTTTGGTCAGCAACAGCTGCATGACTAGGCTGTTTGATATTCATAAAAAATGTAGGTTATTACAAATATTTCAGTTTTAAATTGGTGCATGTTGATGTTTAAGCCCTAGAGTTATTTTTGTGTGAGATTAAAGTTGGTTGATTGAGCCTCAGCTAAAGAATATTCTATCTCAAAGTGCAATCTGCAAACTCTTGTACACTTTTACATATAAATGAACATCCGTTACATTCAAGCCCATGCCAAACGGGTTCACACAATGTGGATTGAGCCTATCACTACCAGATAAATCTTTCTGGCCCAAAAACCATTTTTCCCACACACAATCATGGCGAAAGGAGCAGCTGTAAAATGGTGGATACATTTTTTTGAGTGAAGATACACAGGCTGTAAGCACTACAGTCTGAATCACCTAAAATTTAAGTTCAATTCATTCAGAACTTTGCTTAGTTTTTAAAATGGATCTATAAAATTAGCACATTTGAAATGCCAAGAAAGACTGATCTCTTGAAGCATTACAGACTTAGACATGGCCATGGTGGAGAATTTCTCCCTTGTCTTTACTGGGACTGTTATTGCTCATTTAAAACATCCATCTGTCAAGAAGCCATTCGACCTGTGAAACAGTGACCCACACACAAGTCCTGTCTTGTAAATGTCCATGTTGCTCTTTAAACAGTATCTCCACAGAAAGAGAATACTTTGAGCACATTGACTGTCATTTAACAAAAACAGGAAACTGTGTTTTTGAAAATTGTCCTTTCAAAACAAACATTCATGGAACATTTGCCTCTCATAGGAGCCGGAAACACACTCCTTACTCACTGGATGACTTCAAGCCTGAGCTTTTGCAGAGGTATGTCAATCCTTTAAATGTAGGGGATCCTGTTGTTGAAGAGGAGGGTGCAGTGAGTGAAGATCCTCTGAAGAGAATTACCAAACTTAACTAAGAAGCCCACCTGCTAATGACATTGGAAAGCATATTTAATGTACTGCAAAGGTGTTTTGATGAGTTAGTGGAAGAAGTGTCATCAGCTTCAGGTCCTATTTTAAAAGAGATTTTATGGACATGCTTGAAGAAGCATAATTTTGAGGCTGATGATTTGATCATCTCAGAGATGGTGACAGACCTATGTGAGTGCAACCAAATTACATAAGCTCTAGAAAGTAATGGTCCTCCTTCCACCTCCTACAAAAGAAGAGAGTATTTCAAGGAGAATGTTTCCATGGTGGAACCCATAGAGTATTTGCTCTGCCAGCAAGCCCAATATGTACCTATCTTGAAGTCCTTACATGAGGTTTGGAATGAAAAAAGAGATCCAGGATTTGCTCACACACAGCTGTGAAGCAGACAGCACGATGGCACAAATTTTAACAATACATTGCAGTCAGAAAATAATCCAGCCATTCCTCTCGTTCTGCATGTGGATGATTTTGAAGTGTGTAATCCACTTGGCATGTCAAGGAAAAAAGTACAAAATTACTGCTATGTATTGGGTTTTAACTAATATGCAACCACTGCTCAGATCCTCGCTACACATCAATCTACCTTGCCATTCTCTGCAAGGCTGATGATATAAAAAAGGTTTGGCTATAGTGCTGTGTTAGAACCATTGCTAAAGATCTTGCCAGCTTAGAAGAGGAAGACCTTTACATTCCTTCATTAGGCATACAAGTCAAAGGCACTGTGTATTGTGCTGTTGCAGATAACCTTGGTGCCCACTCTATCAGAGGATTTGTGGAGAGCTTCTCAAGTACACGTGTGCAGGTTTTGTCTGGGAAAAGATCCTAGTTCCAAGTAAGAGGGTGGGTTAGAACTGGAGCATTTTGTCTTAGGACAATACAAGAGCATAGGGTGCATGTTCAGACAGCATAGGGAGATAAAAGTGAGTGTGATTGTTATGGAGTTAAGAGACATACATTTTGATGTTTTATCTGGCTACCTACTTGATTTGTTACACAAGGTTGAAGGTATTTGACGGTATTGTACCTTTAGAGTTAGCACTGTGCCTAAATGACTTAATCAAAGGGAAATATTTCACGCTTGATGAATTAAATAAATTAATTAAAGAGTTCCCATACAGATGGGCAGATAAAACAGATGCATAACAGCCAGTTCCATTGACTTTTGCTGCAAGAAAAACTGTCGATGAGAATGCCCATGAAAATGGGGCTTTGCTTTGCTGCCTTCCCCTGATAGTTGGAGAAAGAATACCAGAGAGTGAATCAACATGGCTGGTCCTTCTGAACCTTAAGGACATAGTTGAACTTGTTCTGTCTTCTGTTCATACAGACTTAAAGGGAAATTCTGGTATTTTTCAACCTGGACCCTCTTTTCCCATCATTCTAAGTGACTAATGGGGACAAATTTTTTTGGAATTGGTCCAGTATTGAGCGAGAGTGCCAAGGTGGCTAGTTCTTGTGTTTACCTTCATTGTCAGACACTTATAATAACAATCTGAGCCTGTCAGTGGCAAAATCAAGCACTTTTGGACATACTTTGACAGGCACAATTGCCCCCAAGGATTATATTGCAACCTGTTTTGCTGTTGCTGACTGAAGCGCTCCCTTTTTTCCCTTTAACTACTGTATTTGTATCCTTGAAAACAAGATTTCTGAACATTGGCACAGAGTCCTGGCGGCTTTCCCTCAGGAAAGACTTATTTAGAAGCATCATTTTCTAGAGCATTACCTACAGCTGATAAAGGCTTTTGGTCCACTCGTGTCTATGTGGACTACACACTTTGAAGCTAAATACAGCTTTTTGAACCATGTGGTCAGGCACACAGTTGCCAAGTCCACTTATTATAAGTGACTTTGGACTTGTTTTTCTGTAAAGTCGCTTACAAATATCGATAGTAGTGGGGTGTGTTTTTTTGGGCTTGTTTCTAAAGTATAGTTGCTTATTTGGGCTTGCTCCTTATATATCTAACGTTAAATAAAGTTTGACTGAGCTCCATCTAAGTTTTCAAATATCGCTGCCTCCTGTCAGAACCACACATATACTAGCCAACATTAAAATCCTTAGCTGTGCCCTAGGGGTTCACTGGTTAGTGTGTGTGCCACGTAACATTAGGCTGAGTCCTTGCCGCAGTGACCCTGGTTTGATTTCTGAACCAGACACTTTGCAGCATGTCATCCCCTCTCTCTATATCCCATCCTTCCTGTCTCTCTCTATTATACCTGTCTTTTGTAATGATTGTTTAAAAGGCCAACAAGATATCTTTGTTTTGCCTTCACTGATATAATAATTTGGCCGGTTTGTTATATGCAACTTCTTAACTTTCATTTCATTCATTTATTTACTCATTCCTCATTTTTTGCTGGCCAGTTGGTTTTGTTCAACTTCTTTAGAGTTAAAAAGAAAAATGTAAAATTACAAGTTACAGTATTTTTGAAATGGTTACTTATGAAATGCAAAATAAATTCATACATATATACAGTATATTTAAATTGATTAAGTGACCTCTCTCTCACAGATTGTGGTAGGTAAGGTCGTCTGCTTTGGGAACCTAGTCGCTTCTTTTGGATCTGTTTCCACAGACCTGACTGCTTGTTTCTCTCGCGAGATCTGGCAACACTGGTCAGGCAAACCCACAGATTCCGAAACATTCTGTTGTCTCTCACAGTGAAGCATAAATTAATGGTTGCGTACCATCTACATGGCGGTAAAATTGTTCAGCCATCTCTACAGGTAACAAAACTGTCAACAGTGGATTTGACTGTGCTGAGGGAAGACATTAAGAAAGCATTGGGAACAAAATTCTCCGGTGAGACGTTTGTCCAGATGGCAAACACAGTATGTTACAGTGGCACCAGTTACTCCACTGGAATGATCTTGGCACATGGTTCAACGGGTGGTCGGCCAGATTTGTGGATTTAATTCAGATAGTTGTAAATGGGAATGGGAATTGGCTTCATTGTGAAATGTTTAAATGCATGATATACTGAACATCTTAGAGGCTATGAACTTGGAAACACCAGAAGTGTTAAAGTGATTGAGCCAAGTGAGTTGTCTGACATCTCCCAAATGGCAGCATACACTGTGGCAGGGATGCGTATGGTGACCCAGAAGTGCTACATTTATGTACCATAGATGGCAAAGTGGTCATTAAACCTTGTCATTTGTTTGACTTTACCCATAAGACCTAAAAAAGTGTTTAATCAAAAATGGCATCATCCTCTCCATATATGGGGTTATGGTTTCATGAAGAAAACAAAGAGGCATTTTACATTAACGTACTTGCTCAACACTTGAGCACAAATAATCATTTTCACTGGAAGGCTTGTTCAAACAGTGAGAAATTCGCTTCAATGTATGACTCCTCTGATGTGCTATAGCTTCATTTTTCCGGCTAATATGTCTGCCTTGTATTCCTTTTTTGTATTTCTTTTTTCTCCATTTTTTACACTTCAAAATGTGATATATTAAATTTATAATCAGACATCAGGCAACACTAGTGTCTTGCTTTGCCAGAAGCCTGGGATGCCTTTTAAACCCGGACCATGCTGATTCTCACTGCAAGAGGAGATGAGACTCTTGATGACTCTGCCAATATGCAGATATAAGGGCAGATAAATATGGGCTCCATATAACTCTGAGATGGTGAAATTTTGTCATAGTTGTGGCTTTTTTGTGAAATTGCCACATTACTTAAGCCACAGGAATTTCCTAACCTTTGTAGTCCTCCTCCTCTTGTTATTTGTCATTGAAATAAATGTCTTAAACATTTAGTCAAACTATAAGCAGGTATACAAATGGGCTCTTAGTTTTGCAGTAGGACCTGTAGAAGTCTACTTTTGGACAAAATGCATTGACACAAACTTAAGACTTAGTGTCAGGTTTGTAAGGCTTGTTAAGAAATGTCACTGTGTAATGTGAAAGCTAATTTCTTGGAGATGTAATCCACAGCATATAGTAGAACCTTTCTGCATGCTAGTTAATTTCACAAAAGTTGATGAAAAGTCTAAGTCCAAAGCTAATGTCTCAGCTCATTATCAGTGTTAATATTCTCCTCTTACACTGAATGTTTAGGGGATGTGACTGGATGTATTCTATAACTCAAACTGAAGTGATGGTTTGTCTTGTAGATGTTCCAGTGTCTCATCAAGCCAAACTTCAGATCATTCTTCAGGACCATGACATTCGTAAACTGGACTTACCTCATGGAATCCCTGGGACCTGTGGGTGAACTTGAGTCTATTGTAAGAAAGACATTTATGCTTGATCGGAACTTTACTTTGCATTATAAGGATGCTGATTCTGGAGAGGAATATTTTTCTCTTATCCTAACAAGTGACATCAAGGACAAGGACACAATTAAGGTGGTTCACATTGTTACATTTCACATTGGTGGCGGTTTACATTTCACACTGGTGGTTCACACTTACTCTGTCCTTTACTTATGTGGACAGTTCTATTGAAAGTGCATCAGACCTCCATCCATAGCTCAGCAGCCTCAGTTTATACTTCAGTGACCTCCATCCATCCTTCTAACAGCAGATGCTCTTCTGGCAGGATACACTGATTCTTTCATCATCTGAACATTCGCAGCAAGGATGGAATTCAACTCAACTTTACCGCCATCCTTCCAGACATCCTTAAGAAACTGGCTGAAAGCATCTTTCAGTATGCTGCCGACACAACAAGCATGCAGTTGCTGAGGTGCTGATCCAGAAGCATCCTTGACTTAAAGAACTGGGATCATATAATGGATGCTACAGATGGCAACAAAGACTGCAATATAAAATAGGCAACTATGGATCTAAATTGAGAGGGCTTGGAAACCCTGAGCTTGATGTGAACTCTCTCAAAAAAGAGGCGAGCCCATGAGAAAGCACCTGAAAAGAATATCAAAAAGCCAAGAAAGGCAGAGGTGAACTATTTACTCCCTCTCCCACAAGGAGAAACAGAAGGAAGTTTGGAACATGAAAGAGTGGAGCTCATTAATGAAGTAAAGAAGAGGAACAACTGTCAGATCATCAGTGAAAAAATGGCAAAGACATTCTCCATTCGCAGGCAGGAAGTTGTCAATCAAGCACCACCAGTCGATGACTTAAAAGACTGATGGCCTGCTTTTTTTTGATGCAGCTCAGGTATATTTTTTCATAAAACAGTTTTCAGTATGTGCTATGCTAGTCAATTTTTTACGTTAAGAAATTGTGCCTTTTTTTTATTTGTGCCTTATTTTTATACAGCTAAACGACAAATTCAGAGGGATCACCACTGTTAACCTGGAGACAACATTCATGGAAAAACTGGACTAGTACTCCCTGAAAATAATGTCCTTGGTGTCCGCAAGAGGAGGGGCTGCAAAAATGAATATTCAGTGCATAGGGAACATGCTGCTGGAGGTATGAATAAATGTAACATAGTTCATTTCAAATAAATCCACTTTTTTCTAGTAGGTGAAGTTGGGTTAGTTGATCATGATTTATACATTAACTCAGGCTATGAGTGGTTCTGTGCTGGTTCAGTGTCACTGGAGAGTGAATATTTGACTTAAATTTGACAGGTGGCCAGAAATACAATTTCAAATGAATACTAACATTACTCATTTTCTCCTGGTTGTGTTTAAAGGAAACTGTTTGCCACCCTAACGCTTATAGGGGGATAATATGTGAGATGTTTTTTACAGCTCAGTCCTCTGCTGCCAAGTTGCTAAGAAAAAAAACATCAATTAAAACAAAACTTAAATTTAAAAGCCTTCTTAAAATTAAATGTGCTATTAAAAGGAAATAGAATTGTGGATAATGATTAATTAGCAAATGTAACGATTTTTTTTTTGCTGTTTTTCTTTTTTCTTTTTCTTTTTTTTTTACCTGGAGTTTTATAATGCATAATTGAAAGTGAAAATTCTAACTAATTTAATTGAGTTATAATTGCGTTAAAATGATCAATTTATAATTTGATTATAATTAAACACAGTAGAAATTGGCCCAGCCCTGATCAACCTCATCCTTCCCAGTAATGTAATTATTAAAAACCCATCCTCATGGAGGAGCGGTTTAACTTTTTTTTTTCTTATTCACAGGATGAGTCTGTGGAAAGGAGGGAGAGGGAGGTTGCTATCCGTGGCTTAATGGTGTATCTCAGAGAAAAGGCGGAGGATCTCTTTAAAGAGCAGTTGGTAGGTAAATCAGACACTTAAGTTCAGACACACTGTACTTTGTGTTACTCTCATTTTTAAATATCATGACACTGATTCTGACCTACTTATGTCAGGATGGTGGGGACATTACCAATGAAATGATGAAGACTGTTGTAACCAGAGGTACCGTAACATCTGATCAAGCCAGTGCAAGGAACATTATTGAGGAAACAGAAGATCTGGAAGACCTGGAAAACCCAGACCCTGTGCCTTGCTAATAGGGCTGATATACACACTTAACTTCAAAAGAACTGAAAAACACTTTTGAGGCGTTTCAAAAGATATTCCTTGAGCTGGATGAAAGTCAGTCCAAAGTAATGTCTCTAAAAAATTAACTCTGTACTAAAAAATGTGAATAATTAGGCTGTCCTAAATTTCAACTGTTATGTTTGTAAAGTGTTGTTATGCAACAAACAGCAGCTGTATTGTTGACAGTTGGCATTTTATTAGGTACACCTAGCTAAAACTAATGTAGTTTAATACAACAGCGCTGCAATAAATCCCACCAGCATGAATGTTACAGTGGTCAGTGTTTTTGAGACAGTTTTACAGGGGTGTTAGTTTAACTTTATGGTCATTTTGGAGGCTGTAGTTTGTGATGTTGAACTGTATTGTGTGTTATAGAGGTGTTATCAATATTTAGTCTTCTCTCACTGAAATAAAGTGAGAGACTAAACAGAAGCACGTCAGTATAATGCAATACAGTTTTACAACAAGCACAAAGCTGTTCAGTGTCAAAATGACAAATTTGAATCAACACCTCTTTAAAGCTGTCTCAGCAAAAACTGAATATGATTAACCCTCATGAAGGTAGGACTGTTAAAAAACTGCATTATTTTTATCTAGGTGGACTCAATAAACTGGCAGTTGAATGTATGTTGATCAAATCTATTTCTGATGTTTTCTGTGTTCTTTTTTGGAAGTACTGATATGTATCAGATATGTATTTACAAAGTAACTTGGAAACCTTGCTTCTGTATTCCTTGGGGAGAATACATATATCCATTTGATGTGTTTTTTCCAACACCGGCAACACTAAATTTATGTATTCCTTTTCACATAGTGTAAAGTGTTATTTTTTCATTGCATTCTTTAACATGCACAGAGAAAGAAGCACTGGAATCAGTTCAGGGGTTTGGTCCTCCAAAATCCACATTAATAATTTGAATATGCTGTTGTTTTTGTTTTATCTTGATATCTTGAAGGGCAACGTCCTGGTAAAAGCCTGCAAATATTTGACTTCATGTGTTCATTTGGAGCTCCCAAACACACTGTTAGATTTAGTTAAAACTCATTTGCGAGTGGATTTATTTATTTATTTTTTTGTCCAAGTACTTTTGGAAGTGGGCATGTTTATTTTATGCACAGATGATGATTTAAAAAATGTCCACAGTTAAAAAACTATTTGGAGATAAGTTGACAATGGTTTTACAATAAACAATTGATCATAAAACTGGAATTTGTATGTGTAATTTATTCTGACTGAAGTGAAATAATAATACTAATACTCAAAAAAATTAAACAATTTACACAGACATTTCTGAGTAGAATGGAAGTAAAACAAAGTGGTAATAATAGCTTAAATGAGGTAATATGACCACTTAAAATCACCAAAACCTTTTCATTAAAATTAAGTTGGTTCAACTTAATTAAGCTTTTAGAGGACAAAGAAAATCATGTTGATTGTACTAAAGTAATTAAGTTAGTCTTACTAAAAAAAGTCTCATGGGATTTACTGAATAAGGCTGAGTTGGAATTACTTAAAAAGCCATGCAAAGCCAGTTTTTTAGAGTGTACTATACAAAGATGCTCAGTAGGTGTTGGTGTAAAGCCAGTACACCTCAGCAGGTAGATCCAAATTTAGTACAGCAGTGGCAGTGAAATGACAGTAAAACTCAGTAATTGGAAGGACAGGTGTTGTTGTGAAGGTCTTGCCAGCTACTGTAACTTCACCCTGATCACTCTCACTTTCCTACTTTTTAAAACACCTTCTCCTTTACTGTTCCATTGTGCTCATTATCTCCCTCAACTCCCTGTGTCTCTCTTCTCACTTTGGAAATGGGGCTCAGGTGGTGATCGTTTTTTCCTTTTTTTTGTTTTTCATTTAGTTTATATCTGGGAGTCCTAAAAAACAATAATTGTATATAAATGTTTGTAAGAATGTCAGTTGTAGCATTTTAAGAATCACAGGGATTATCCCTAAAGTATACACAACATTGCTTACACCACTGACGACTTCAAAGTTTTCTGGAGACATGATAGTAGGAGGTTAAAAAAAAAGATTTATCACCTAATGGCTGTTAGTCTGACTACAAATCTATCCAGTTACAGAAATGTTACCTTTTGTTATATCGAAACCTTTAGAACAGTTTTCATGTATCTACTGCACCATCGATTTAACAATATAAATATAAAGCCCAGAAATGCCCAGGAAAATTGATTTACAGCTGCAGCATTAATTTAATGAACAGCTCCTTGTACTGAAATTAAGTTTGATAATGATGTGGCTCCCCCCCCCCCATTACATTAATCATTCACTGCTAACTAGATTTCTAAAAAAAGGAAGAAGGTGACTAACTTATCAGATGAAAAACAAAACCATTTTAGTGAACTTAGACCATAGCTATAGTATATCAAACATAATTTTGTCTCTAAAGTACTATTATATCAAAACAGATTTGCAAAATTACAAACTAAATTAAATAGCAAGAAGAGTTTTGCTGTGAAGAAACCATGGCAAACAAGAATAAGGTTAACACATACTGTATTCTGTTAATTGCTCTTCTTTGAAACTCTTGTTTTTGTGGTTCACCTTTAATTTGCATAGTTATCATGGAGACATGATAGCTTTTATTGGGAGGTGTTGTTGGAGCATATTTAATGAGAGACCTAAATAATTGACCACTGAGATAATGTCCAGTTAAGTGCACATCTATCAGAACTTTATGTCTATTGCAGAAGGTGCAGTATCAGCTAGGGTACTGCACATACTGTACAAGGACTGCACTGAAGTGTACTACTTACTGGTTGAGAGGGAGTTCTTATCAAATGTGTGAGACAAAATGTTTACTGCTTTTAACAGGAATTTTAAGGGCCTCTTTGACAACCTGTTGTGTTCCCTCCCTCCATGCATCTTCTCTGTCAGGTTTCAGACAGAGGAGGAGAAAGGCGTTGTGGGAATCCAGCAGTCCTCCAGAGACCTGCCCTCATCTAGTAGAGTCCATTCCCTGCGAGGACCCTGCCTGCTACCTGTGGCAGGCTCAACAAGAGGGAAGATGCATTCCCACTAAAAGGGCCTGTGGTCCTGGAAGTGCAGTCCAGAATGTGACCTGTGTCAGTGCTGAAGGTAATGTCCTTGTCCTGTAATCCATGTGTTCAGTAGCCAAATGAGTCTACTGTGTCCCAACCTGGGTTTAACTCTTCATAGTTTTTAAGTCATAATACCTTCTTTACCTTCTTGTTAATTGGTTGATCTTCTTGTGTAAACAATTTTACTGAGAGTGGAGTCCAGTATGCACAAATTATTAGTGAATATACAAATATAAGAGTTATTGGTGAATATACAAATGCAACATAAAGATAATTAGTGAATATAAAATTCTAATACAAACACCATTCCCCTTTTAAGACTTGTAGAAAATAAAACAGTAGAAGAAAAGAAGGAAAGGAAAAGAAAACCCAACTCCCCAACCCAGCACACCACTCAAACTAGACACCCAAAACAAAACCAAAGGATCCTATGTTATGGTGGTAACAACAAACCAAATTAATAGCATTAGACTCTTTTTTTTGTCTTCTCCAAATATTGAATGAGAGGTTGCCAAGTGGCATCAAATAAGTTCACCTGGTCACTTCTAATATATCTAGTCTTCTCCACCTCAAGAGTATTGACAAGCCACATTTTAACATTAGGAATGGCTTTACCCTTCCACAACATCAACAAGCATTTCTTAGCTGACATAAGACAATAGTTGATAAGTCATCTATGAGCCAATGTGAGGTTGTTTAAAGTCTCTGAAGTATTAAAAATAATAGTTTGTGGCTCAGGTTCAATTCTTGAATCAAGAATTTCTGAAACTATATGGAAAATGTTGCACCAGTACATCTGAATCTTAGGACACATTATGTAGCAGTGCACTAGAGTGGCTTCATTAGATTGGCACTTATCGCATAGATAAGGAACATAAGGGAACCACTTATTAGATCTTAGATTTGGAGAGGTGTAACCTATGTACTATTTTAAATTGCATCAGATAGTGTCTGACATTAATAGAGCATTCATTAATCTGTTTTAAACTATGATTCCATTGTTCCTCTGCAATCTGGATATTTAGATCTTTTTCCCATTTCTCTCTTATGGGAAAAGTGTCCATCTATTCAACCAGCAAAGCTGTATAAAGGATAGATACCAGGCGAGGAATATATGGTGAGAGCTTGACAGTGGATCTAAGTGTGGAGTCAGTTATAGGCTCATAAGATAGTATGAACATCTGAACACAGTCTCTTATCTGAGGTGTCTGAAGAATTTATATCTAGGTCATTTTAATTTGTCAGCTAGTTGTTGAAATGAAGCAAAATCTCTGTCAATAAACAAATCTAGTAATGTCTGAATTCCAGCATTTTCCCAAATTTTGAAAGCGACATCTAAGGTGAATGGTGCAAATGAAGCGTTTCCATAAATTGGCATCAGGGAAGCTAAAGATCTCCAATGGACATGCTTGTTTAACTGCTTCCAGATGTGAGTTAATGCATATATTATTTCATAACTCTGGTATTTAGATTTGGTAGGTATGGAAGGAGATGGGAGAAGAGCCCCTGGATTATATGGGGAGCAGTCTTTTCTTTCTAGTAGTAGCCATTTACGAGAGGCAGTGGAAAAGTGAAAATGAAACATCCAGACATGGACATTTACAGCCCAATATTAGCGAATGAAATTGGGTAGAGCTAATCCTCCCTCCGTCTTGGGTTTGCATAAGTGGATCTTTTTTTATTCTGGGACATTTGTTATTCCAGTGAAATTGGGTGATGATGGAATCTAGTTTCATAAAAAAGGCCTTTGTTAAATAGATTGGGAGATTTTGGAATAGGTAGAGCAACTGGGGTAAACCGACCATTTTAACTGCATTAACTCTGCCCATAAAGGAAATAGGCAAGGTCTGCTATTATTTTAAACATGATTGTAATCTGCAAATAAAAGGAGAGAAATTTTCTTTAAATCAGTTGTGGTATTTTCTAGTACCTGTATTCCTAAACAGGTGAATTTGTTAGGAGTCACCTTGAATGGAACGATGTTTAGTATATTTGGGTTGTGCAGTCTGACCAGCATGAGCTCATTCTTCTCTCACAGTATCCAGAAGGACTACCAAAAACAGTAATTGTTTCTAAGATTCTCGGGATGCTCACACATTTATATATAATAATATATCATCTGCATATAGGGAAATCCTATTTTATGTCATGTCTGTGTCATACCCGGAAAGAGGAAGTTCGGTTTCTATTTTCTCAGCAAGAGGTTCTATCACTAGTGCAAATAAGAGAGTCAAGAGCAGACAACCTTGTTGTGTACCTCTATGTAATGCAAATTCAGGGGATACTGTTTGGTTTCTCAAAGTTCTGGCCCTGGGACTTTTTTATTAAGTGGTTGGATCCATTTGATAAAATGTTCACATAAGCTGAATTTGTGAAGTACACTAAAAAGATAATTCCACTCAACCTGGTTAAACTTCTTTTCTCCATCAAGTGCAACAATGACCAGGTCTTCATCAGATGCTTGTGTGAAATATAAAGGAGATTCCTGAAGTTAAAAAAAAAATGAATGTTGTATTGGAATAAATCCTGTCAGGGTGAATAATTTTACTGATAACTTCAGTCTTGCCAGCCAGAACCTTGGCAAATGTGAACGTATCTAAGTTGAGCAAAGCTAAAGGACGGTACAAGCCTGCATCTTGAGAATCTTTGTCCTTCTTAGGAATGACAGTTTTAACTTCCTTGTACATTATTTGTGGGAGTTCTTCATTCTCCAGTGCACAAGTAAACATATTATGCAGGTGTGGAAATTGGTTCATCTTCTTTAAAACCATCCAGTCTGTCAAGACAGAGCTATGATTATTAGCCATTGTTCAGCATTAGTTGGAGCTCATGTATTCATTGTTTTAACCTTAAACTGGTCCTAACTATAGAATGCAATGCATATTCACAATATAATTAGAGCTAAAACTAGCTGTAAAATTCAGCAAGTCCATAGAAAAGCCATCAATGCTGTTGTCTAGGCATGTATTATTATCAGTAGAATCTTGATGCATGAACTATCAGGTATAATGTGATCCATTGTGCTAAACCATATCATCACATTAGGTGATAAGAACATCAGCATTACTGGAGCATGCATTATATATAAGGGCCCATCACAGTGTTTATGGGCACAGAAAATGTCGGCCTGATTAAATGTCAGCTGCCTACCAGGCATTAATTGCTCATCTCCATAGATTACAAACCTAATTGTATCGTTTTTTCACCTGTGTTGTATTATTCTGTCACAATGGATCATGTGTATGTTTATCAGGGAGGCAGTGGAGAGTCTAAATGTATTATCCAACAGGAGAATCTAATGAGTTTTGACAGGATAACTAAGAGTACAAGCTTTTGAAGGTTTGAGGAAAAAGGCTTATGAAATTCTCTGCGCTGGATTTATTGTTCGTGATTGTTGACAAGTTGTTCATTGTTGCCTTCTTAATTGGCTTATCAGACTTACTGAGCACATTGGGTTAGTTTCACACATAGTCACAACGGTGTCAGGGCCAACTTGTTAAGTGACACAAACTCCCGTCAGAAGCTCTGTTTTTTCAAACAATGGCACTGTAGGCTGCAGTGATATAGGTAAGGACTACAAGCCACACTAAGCATGCAAATATGATACACAATCTCATTGAATTTCATTCCCATGGTCGAGTTAGGTAATATGTATGAAAAGCAGTCAAAGACATGGCAGGCAGTCCCCCCCATTTACAATAATTGCAATAATTGGTAGATTTTAATTTGAGGAAGTTGAGCTGAACTGAATTTGAAAAGTATACAACTGTCACTACATACTTCCTTTGTATGTGTGAAGTCTACACAAAGCAAATGCTAAATTATTAAGAATTTTCAAATGCTGGGTCATATATTTTGAGAAAACATGTTGCTGGAGGCCTAAAGCATTTTTTACAGTGTATAGTTCTGATAAAATATTACTGTAATGAGGGAAGATGTTTGGCAGGATGGCAATCCTTGTGTCATGGATTTGACACTGTTGACATTCTCAATTAATTTAATTCAAATAAAATTCAGTATGTATATGCTCATTACACCTGATAAAACCCACACCCTCCATTGTTCTTAAACCCTGTGTTGCTATTGCAGATTCTTTTGCTATGATTATTATTTTTTGTGCAAACATCTCAATGAGCCCACTCAATGGTCAAGTTTTTCTCCAGATAGAATACACTTTTAGTTACTTTTCTGTTATGCTTGACATATAAATTTGGTGGACCTTGGAGAACACAGCCACTAATTGCCAGTCTGTCTGCACACTCAGACCCGACACATTGACGCTCTCCTTCTCAGCTGTTATACAAGCAGAGATGATGGACACTGTGTAACACTGAAATGTTGGAAAAAGGCAGGAGGGCATGTTTCTCTCCTGGGAAAAATAATGTTTAAGCTTTTGCCAGTCACGAAAGACTCAGGACTAATTGAATTTAGTTTCTTAAGGTAAGGGTTCATTCAAAGCCTTCGCTAATTCTATCCCCAAAAGATTCCGAATACTACGCACAGCCTTCATGAAGAATATACAAAATCTAATTTTGGTACACTGTTAAAGTAAGATATTACAGTGAATTACTTGCATGTTGACCTGGCCATCTCCCTCACATTCCTCATCTGATGTCCTTCAGGGTGAATGAGGAATATAAATAGACAAATAAAGAATATACAGGCAAATAATAAATAAAATAATAGAGTAGGATAACTCACTAAAATGCCACTTCACCTTATTACTGGCATGCTCTTAGCATTCCATACAGACTCAATCTATAATACAACAATCTGGATGCAAACTCCACTCAACTACCTCAGCTTGTAATGGACACATTGTTGAAGATAAGAAACAGTCCTCTCCAGAAAATGTGTTGCAGAGTAAACTGGTATATTAACTGAGTGTTGAGTCTGTTGTAAGAAATGCTGATATTTTGTATAGCACCAATATCTGGATAATCGTTCCCCTAATTTCATTTTGGGCTACTCTGTTAAGTTTGGCATTATTCCATTCCATTAAAGGGCTGTTTTGAGAAAAGAAAGAAAAAGAAAGAAAACAACATTTTTAAAAAAATTACAAAGTTTATATATTCATCAAAATCACTAATTGCAAGAAAATAGAAAAAAACATTATGATAAACAGGTATGAAAACATCTTTTCCCTATTTTAATCTCCCCATGATAAAAAAAATATCGCAATTTCATTTTAATAATGAATGGAACTTGCTTCAGGTCATCTAACAAATTACCCTTGTCACACAAAATTTAGACAAATATTATAGATCTATAATATAAAGATTTTAAGAAAATGTTCAACGGAGCATTAAAAATCTGACATTTGTGTCTTAAAAACTCATAAGAACAAAATGAAACAGAACAATTGGGCTTTTAGGTCATTTTTGTGAACTATAGAAGATTGACAGTCCTAAGGTGGGAGGTGATGGTCAGCAGTCGCAGGCTCTACAGCAGAGCGTGATTGTCAGACTTTGAATGCATTGTTTGAATTTGTGAAGGGGACGTTTTCAAGCTAAAAAGGGTTGTTAAGGTGCTCTTTAATGGTGTTATCTTTGGTTTGATGGGAGGAGTGTCTTGGAGTTTCCATGAGGAGGTTTCAGTAATATTTTACAGTTATGTGGAGAGCGCAATAGGAGTCTGAAACTGCTGTAGCAGGAATGTTTAGACTGACTGTGCAGAGTATAGCACCTCAATACACTGACACTGTTGGCTTGGTTTCAATTTGGTTTCAATCATTTTCACTTCTTCCAGAAGTGCAGAGGATGTTTGACAGGAATAGTCGAGGGAGAGAAGGGGAAGGTAGGAGTGACATACAGTATCTACGGAGATGAAAGGATTGTTTACAGTAATCTGACATGTTGCCATAAACAGTACACATCTGTGATATTAACACATCTTTCAACAGTGGCAGCTTGCTTTCTAATAATACAAATAAATGATCTCACCTTTCTGTCTTTGTCTACAAATGTAGTGTTGATTTTATGGAGCTGCCTGTGCTCATCAAAGGTTTTGGAGGAAGACTTCAGAACTATTTGTGGATAGGAAGTGAAAGGTTTCTAAAAAAAAAAAAAAATAGTTAAATAAGAGGCCCTTTCTGCAGTCTAGCTGATCTTGGCTTACCCTGTCAAAGAAAGATATTTTAATTGAAAGGAGCTCACTAAGTCAGTCAGTCAGTCAGTGAGTGCCTATTGCCCTAGTGTAGTTCCAAGCAAAGGCTCTCTTTCCTAGTAACTTAAAACCAGCTATAACCATCATCTAAATTATAAGTATATTCAAAGCAAAGCCAAGACCCTTTTGATGAGCCAGACAGAGTATCATCATAGTGAACACCAAAAATTGCCATACATAGATTGGTAGTAATTGTTACATTGTAAACACTTATAACAACTGAGGACAGGTTCAGAGCATGTGTCAAAGGTCAGCAGGTTAGCCCTTGCATCTGTTACAAGCATGCTTGCGGTTAGGGAACATTTTTATTAATCTGGTTCACCCGAATAAAATTTTGCATTGTAGTAATTAATGTCATGCGGATAGAACTGCAGGATTTGAGATGTGTTTATTGTCATTGTATTGAGGCACTTGGAGTACGGATTTAATGTTTCCAGTGTGAATGAAACCATTACAAAGAATGTTAGAAGAACAAAGCTTTGAAGATAATTGACACGGATTTTACCATAAATTTACACTCAACTGGAATAAGGGAAGTAGGTGTGGGAATTGGCAGGCTCCATTCAATGAAGTGACAGACACCCCTGAGATATGGGATATTTTCTCCACTTTACTCCCTGATTGAGTAAGCATTTACTTTATAATTTCTCAGCATAAATCTAGTTTTTATATTAAGTCTGAAAAGCTCATGAACTTTTTTGCGAGGAAAGTCTATACCTCTAAAGAGTAAGAGACAGCACTTTCCCAGCAAATTTCATCTGGAGATTTAAATTATTATCTATGGCTGCTCAAGCAATCAGAAAACATCCTCTATTACCTAAATGCCAGCTTTTATTGCTTAGCAAATACATGAGGTAATTGCTAAAGCCCCCAAGTATGGATGAAATTGAATAGACTGATTTTTGGGCTAAGCCAGGAGAACCATAGCACGGTGATTCAGGGACATCTACCCTTGGGAAACACTTGAGAGAAAATGCATCAGTCTTTTGAAACACAGTCTGAGCACACTTCTAGTTCTGTTATGTCTATCTTCTCCTCATCTGCCTCCTGCCATCTACCAATCCTCTTGAGGATGTGTAGATAAGAGACATAATCCTCAAAGAGGACAGAAATCAGTAGATATTATACAGTATGTGCTCATCACTCCTCATGAGAAATCTACGTAATTCTTATAAATTATTACACACCAATTCATGCACTGACACTTTTATTATCACTACACTGCAAATAATATAATAGATGATATTTTGCTGCTTTAAAAATGCAACATGGAAACCTGCATGCTTAAAGCTTTCAGTGATGTCCTACTGAAGTTAATGTAATAGTGTAATTGTCCATGTGGTACAGATGTAAAGGTCTTTTACCTGATAATACATGATGTGTGAGAGTGCTGATTGTTTGACACCTCTGGTATGATTGTCTAAGTGTGATTTAGTACCTAAGTATAACCACTAAAATGCAATGACTGATATGTTCAAGAACAAATTTTATAGTATTTTCATTTTTGCTTGCTCTACTATTTTCTTACTCTATGAGATATTGTCAATTGTTCCATCACATTGGATACATTTTTTATTTCAATAAAACTGTCTAGACCTTTCAATGATTTAGTAAATAAGGAAGTGTTATTCTCTGGCTCTTGTCACATTCATGCAGAGACAAGAGCTTTCAAACTTCAAACCATGTTTTCTGCAACTTTGCAAAACGCAATTATCATCCTCTAATTCATGTTAGTAACTTGGTTATGTCAATTAGAAGAAGTCTTTCATGCAGTTTTAGCTGGGTGGAATTCAATCTAGACCTGTTGCAAACAGAATTTAACATAACACAGCATCTCACACAGAGAGGCTAATGGGAACAAATTTATTGGGCTGTAAACTACACCAAAATAAAAAAAAGTGCTGTGTTAGTCTAACCTGCTGGGTTTTTTTTTGCCCCAAGCTTAATAAAGTTATTTTGACAGCTCCCACTGCTCCCCCTCTCTGCGCAGCAACCACTGACACTACCAAACACAAGGCAGCTTATGACTGATAGCTGACATGACAGATTTAACCCTTTCTACTGTAAATATAGAGTATGTTGGCTAACCTCCCTAAACCCACAGACATTCTGACATTTCTGAACCCAACCACAATAACTCAGCTGCGTAGTTACCATCAGCCTGAACTTATTCTGCTCGATGGGTCAGGAACAATCAGGTGATGATTAACTCAGAAAAGCAGTCGTACACTTGTGTAAGCTGTGTGTCACTGATAATGTAATTCAAAAGTTAGGGGATTGACAGGCGAATACAGCAAAAACATTAATTAGTGACCCATGCTAGTTTGTCAGAGCCCATTTTGATGTTCACAGTCATTTTGTCAACTTTGCCATGTTACTTTTGCCCACCAACTTTGTCTTAAAAGCTGCCTGCACGGAGTGGATGTGATGATTAACTTTTAAGCAAAGGTGAGGACTTCCAGTTTTTTCCTATACCTACCTGAATAATAACAATGAAGAAGATTAATTGGTAGGTGGGCGAGCAGAATAGAAATCATGGTGAAAATGCATGCAGGAGGCAGTGGTATTATCTGAGTAAGAGCCTCAACTACAGATCCCTGTATTAATAATGCAAAAGGACCCCTAGGGCAGCCATCTATTTGCAGAGTTCCCCTCACATGTAGTCTCACACATACACAGATACACACACACACACACATACGTTGTTCATGTTATCATATCATTTCTCTTTAGGCAGCGTTTCCGGGCAAAGCTTTGTTAGTCTTTTGTTCGTTTTGTTTGCTAACCTATTCATTAGTCCTTTGTGATTTTCAACCAGAACGATTGTTGAATAATTACAGATTTTCCATTGCTTGTAAAGGCATATCAAATACTTCTACCTTTGGCAATAATGATATAAACAATTCTTAAAATATGCAAAGAGCAAGAGGAAGACTGCCATGTTTTGCATAACATCCCATACTTGCGTATACTTCTATATATTTGTTTGATGTAAAGCCTAAGGTTGTAATAGTAAATGTGCCAAAAGAGCCTCATATATTTTTGACTTGGTAAGAATAATATGGTTAACTTTACATAGAGCCTATTCGGATTCTGACAGCCTTGATCACACCATTTTATTTACTATATTGTTTTACAAAAATGTGTTGGAAGCCAGTAGATCAGTTTTAAACCAGTCAGACTGTTGCTGCTTGCTGTAATTGTTTTACAGTTTGAAAATAAAATGCTACCTTTAAAATCTCCACTTTTTAAATTATAATTCAAAATGTGCAGTGTTATTATCAAAACAGTGCGTTAAATAGTTTTTTGCACATTTGTGTAAGTAATAAATGTTTCCTTAACTTTAGATGAAACTTTCTACTTCACAGATCCCATTTAAGGTTTTAAACATTTCCTTGCTGTATCTCATTGTCTTGCTGTATCTCATTGTCCATTTTCACACTCCAAGTGAAAAATATCTCTCTCATCTCTACAATATTTGCATAGAACCTATAGAGATGGTAAAGGTACAGTACTCAGTGTCCGTCTCTCTGGATGTGAGTCACAGAGGTTGATTCATAGAATCTATGGTGCATTCCCATGTTCATTTTATGCCCACTTTGTATAAACCATGGACGCCTGATATAATTATCTGGGTGGGAGCCATGGTGAATCAAGACAATGAATTCCCACACAGCTTTAAAATTTTTCTGTCAGTTCAAAACAATTATGTAAAGTATCAGTACAATTCCTATTCAAGTGCTGCAGCCTCCAGATCTTTGCTCAGTTCGGTGCATTTGGAAATATATAATTCTAAAAAATATTCCATGATCCTCCAGCACTTTTTTCCTGAGTTGTCATTTTACAGTACATTACAATACTACCTCCATCATGTAATTACTTCACCTGCCCCATAATAGAAACATGTACAGTACCAGTCAAAAGTCTGGACACACTTTTCCATTCACTTGAATGAGAAAGTGTGTACTATATGCTGTTATACTGATAATGCTAAGGGCGACTAATTGTTCCCTTTAACAAAATGTTCATTTTTTTCTCATAATCACAGATGTTTTAAAATCAAATTAGGTGGCACTCTTTCAGAACTGTTTATTGCTTTTCAGCTTCAACTGGAAAGCCCTCCATCTTCAGTGCAGTCCTCTTGTATCTCCGCTAATGAAAGAAATAAAGCATCTCATACTGTATGGTAGCCTGTGGGACTTAATCATTACTTCTAGCAGACTAATGTCTCCTGCTGTATACACACCAGTTACTTTGATGGCTGGAGATCTCTGACACTTCAACTTTATGGGTGAAAGGTTTTCAAACTCCCCAAGGGAGTCTTTCACATCTATCTGATGCGGCGATACCTACGTTTGCTCTCTCCACTGCCCTCCTCTGCATCAAGGGTATTCGCTTGGAGAAGGAAAAAAAGACAAATTAATGACAAATCTGCCCTGGGGTTGTTATTGTTAAACCATATTCCATGATGTAGTGGCAGAGTTCAGCCAAGTTAATGATACTGCTCTGTGTGAGCGTACTGTATATCTGAAAACAATGTTTTGGATGCTGCTGGCATTGTTTTGACATCAGGATGGCATCCCTGTTTCTGAAATTGATCTTTCTCTCTTGGACAGAGAGACCTTAGAGAAATCTGTGGCACTCTGCAAAATTCTGGACAGACTCCAACAAAATGTACGAGGAATGTTTTTTTGTTTTTTTTTACACCAAGGGTATTATTCAGTCATTAACATGAATGTATTTTTTATTTTTATTTTTTTTGTTGTAATTTTAGCATTTAAACACACAAAACAAAAGTCATTATCATGGAAGTACGGTAAGGAAAAAAGGCCCTGTCTTTGCTGCAGCTGTTTCACTCCTGAAAGAAGAGTTAACTTGGAGCTGTGATAAATATTTCATAACATGACTGCAAGATGAAGACTGAAGGATAGCTATTAAAACTAGCTCAGAATACCAATGGGATGGCCTTATAATTTTCTTTAGATTAAATGAAATTTTATTTGTGTTTGACAGAACATTTAGGGAGATTGCTTACTTATGTTTGGTGTGATTTTTTTTTTTATTGAGGAGGATATTTTTGATCCATAATAATAATAATCATTCTCATTCTACAAGTTATAATAACTACAGCAACAGCTGACCACATGTTTTTAGTTGTCGCACTGCACGTGGACTACATTTACACGCACTTCCTACGTGATCAGATTGAAAACCTGCTCAGCTCAGGAGGTGGTTTGTGTATTTGGATTGCAATAAATGCACCTTAGGTGCATTTACATGTGCATTTTTATGTACTGCTCTGTAAGCTTTAATCTCATCAAATCGAGATGCATGGTAATGCTTTTTATAAATGGGGTCTTGGCTTCCTTTTTTCCATTTCATGCATCCCTTAGGATTTGAATCCAGTCCTTATGTGTGTTGGTTCAATTTAAACTTTAAAACGTTGTATTGCTATCTGATGGTTGTGAGATCAGTTCAAGAAAAGCACTGTAGTTACTAAACATGTAGTGGCTCTAACGATCTTGATTCTAGAGATGAGTTTGAACCCTTAAAACCTGGATTAGGGTTACTCAGTTTTCTTATCTTAACTTGCCTTCCCCAGGCGTGGATGTCCCCTTTGCCCACTGCGTAGACAACCCACCTCCAACAGAAGTGGCCTGTGAGGTGTCCTGTCCTTCAGACTGTGTGGTTGGCTCTTGGTCCTCCTGGTCACCCTGCTCTCACAGCTGTGCCACTAAGACCGCAGAGGGCCGACAGAGCCGTACACGCACTGTGTTGGCCCTCCCAGGAAAAGGTAATTCAACTTTCCCTCTAACTTAATTGAGTCTTTTCACACCTGGTATTAATAAATCATTCTCTTTTGTGCAGAATGTCTTGGATTTTTCATCAAAAAATGTCACCAAATATACTGGGTTTTTTGTTTTCTTGGATTTTCTGTTGGTGAGGTTTGAGTTTTATTGCATTGAGCATTATTTGAAAACTTTTACAGTTGCCATTTACAGTATAATTTATTGTATAGTGTATATAGGCTGATACTTAATGTAGGTAGAAAGAAATAAGACAAGAAGGTTGTATAATGTAATGTATAATTAGTAAGTGTGTGGAAAGTGTGAGGGAAACTTGGTGACAGCGATAATGTTCTAGGATTTAATCAGATAGCTTTGTTTTCATTTAAATGACAGCACATTAACAAAGATAAAGACTACTATATATATATATATATTTGTTTGTTTGTTTGTTTGTTTGTTTGTTTGTTTGTTTGTTTGTTTTTTATTTTATTTACGACATCAAAGACACAGGAATGAAGTACAGATAGTAAGGTGGGGGTGGATACAGGTTAACAGCATGTACAATATTGAAATAGAGAGATTAACTGTAGATATGCATGGAGAAGATGAGGGATTGTTGTAGGGGAGCAGCTGTGTGGAGTGAGTTTGGGCATAAAAGTATTTGAATCATTAATGATATATGTGGCAGCAGTAATAGTAGAAACAAACAAAGGGATGGTTGGTAGAAAAAAAAATCAGTGGATGAAGGAGTAAATAAATAAATAAAAAGAAATGAATGAGGGGAGAAAGAAATTTCAATAAATCATTATGCGACAAAGATGTCAAAAAGAAAAAGGAAGCAAAAAGCAAAAGTTTCTTTTTTTTTCTTTAGCAGTTTCACTGTTGTGTGTATGTGTCTGTGTGAGTGTGTTTCCACTTGTGTGTCTGCCTCTAAAGAGTGTATGTGTGTTTGCAAGAGTGTGTGTGTGTGTGTGTGTGTGTATGTTCCCATTAGTGTGTATGTATGTGAATGTACATGGATGTTGTTTGTTTGAGTTTGTCAGATTGTTTTTGTTGTAGGGCTGAGTTTTGTTCCAGAGTTACTTGTTCTGTTAAAAGATTTAACCACTGCGAGAAGGAAGAGTTGTTTTCTGTTTTTCCAATTTAGTAAAATAGTCTTTTTGGCGATAGTTAGAGCTACCAGTAGAGGTGTTGTGATTTGTTTTTGTGATGTGTCAAGTATGTTCAAGTCAGCTAGGATGCACAGTGACGAGGATAGGGGGATGCTGCACACAAAGAACAGTAATAGTTTAGTAGTTATTTCTTTCCAGAAGTGTTGTACTGGTGGGCAGAGCCAGAGAGCATGGAAGTAGTGGTCAATTATGTTAAGGGTACAGTGAGTGCATATGTCTGATGCGGTAAGTCCCATTGTTTACGTCTTGTGCAATATGTGTAATATGTATTCTGTGAATGACTTTGTATTGAATTAGTATTGTGTTAGTGTCCATGGACATGTTGAAGGTATTTTTGAATATTTGAGTCCAGAAGTCATTATTGGTGCTGATGTGAAGATCTTTCTCCCATTTATCTATTGGAAGAGATATGGTGGAGTCAGTGGAAGATGAAAGCTTGTATAATTTTGACAAAGGTTTGTTTGAGTTAGCAATTTTATTGATGTTGTCCAATAGGGATGGTGGTTGAGGGTTGTTATTGGATGTGTTGGTTTTTGCTTTAATTGGGTGCATTGTAAGTATTGCCCCTCCCCAATACCATACTTTTGCATTAACTTTTGGAAATTCAGTAAAGTATTATTTTCGAAGATGTTGTGTAAATGTGTTTGCTTTTTTCTTTCCATTTGGTGCCTGTGATGGGTGATTTGTTTACAAGAAAATCTCGTAATAGGTGTATGAGAGCTAGGTGACATTGTGAAGTTTGTCATTTTATTGACTATCCACCAGGCTGACAGAGTTGTGGCAATTACAATGTTTTTACAGAACATGTTTTACACATGGAATACTCAGAAACTACAACATGTATTAACTCTTACTGGGAAAACAAGAAAACCACAGACTAATTCAAAACTAAACTTAAGAAGAAAGAAGATTGAGCAAAAGGCTTTATCAGAGTGCTTTTTGAAACACTGCAGGTTTACTCTGGCTGTTATTTCTGTAGATTTCAGAGACTTTGTTAGACATTTTTCATCTTTGAAAAAAACATTTGAAGTGTGAATTGACCATCCATTATCGGGAGCTCTTTCTCTGGCCGGTATTTTTCTGCATACTCCAAGCGTTGGTGTTTTCAAGTCAGACAGCAGAGCCTTGGCAGACAGCTACTACCCATTAATCCCTGTAACCAAACGCATATCTGCAATAACAGCTGATGAAAGACTCTCACAGCTTAGCCAGGTTGCACACTGTGTTGTTTATTATCATGTTGCTGGCTTTCTGTTTGCTGGCACAGACGCTGTGTGTGCATACTGTATTTGTATCTATGTGCCTGCATGTTTGTGTGTGAAGGAATTGAAGAGCTGGGGAATGAAAAACAGATTGGAAGGTGCAGGTGTTTATTCGGTTGTGGTTCAGTGACAAACTCATCACTGTCCTTCTGTGGGTCACAGTTCACTGTAGGGCACTTATCACTCTCCAGATGACACCTATGATCCTACTTCAACTGAACTGCCCCTTGTTTTAGCTCGGTTTAGATTGGACTGTCCCTGTACTGACTGATGTAGTCCCAGTACTTATGAACTGTATTGCTAAATCTCAGCATACCCATCTCATCCCATGAATTTGTATGTCTGTTTGTACACATATTTCCTTGTATAAGTATCCATACATTTATGTATAAGTCAGTATGTCTACCTGTGTATGTTTGTATGTGTAGACACAGTATCATTAAAAATACACAGATAACATACAAAATGGGAAAACAGCCATGTGCAAGAAAAAAGGTCTGATAACTTATTTCCATGGTGGCCCAGTGCACACTGATTACATATTTGTGCATATAACATGCGCTGTAAATCCAAGCTTTTGCCTCGGATCTAAAATTAGTAGTGTAACCACTCTGCAAAAACAGGACAGAAGTAATGTAAAAACTAACCAAGCCACACTATCTTGGTGAAAACATAGAGGCTTTCACATATTTCCTGCAGTGCTGCACTGTTATTGAGGTTGAATATAGAACTGCACAATGTGTGTCCAAATAATGACCAAATATATGACAACCAACAGGACAGAAGGAGCAGAGACTGGAAAAGATTGCTGTGGTTTCGCTGTGGGCAATGCTTCAATCGGCCCATAAATTCAGATACAGTGACCTTACTGTGACTTTACATTTGTAATTCAAAGTTCTACAAGTTGTAACTTGTGAACTGTCTGCTCGGCTAACCCGAACAAACATTTGCTCAGCCGCTAAGCACCCAGCGGTCCATGATAATAAAAGCAACAAACTCCAGCTTGTACTTTAGATGAAATTCATTTTAGATTTTGTGTAAATCATATGCACTTTTCAGTGTTGCTTTGTTAGACTAACACTACTTGCTCACAAGCTGACATCTAAACACAAAACCAGCCAGATGCAGTTAGTGACTTTCTAACACAGCATGAAAAGGACTACCCAATTCCTTTTGGAGGACAAAGTTGTATCCATCGTGTTTTTGACACTGTGGCTCTTTCCTGTGTGTTGGTGGCCAGAAGGGAAGGAGTGTCCAGCAGCTCCAGCTCTTGAAGAGTGGAGAGTTTGCAATGACCATCCTTGCATGGTGTTCTACTGGGAGGCCTCAGCATGGGGTCCCTGTATTGAAGATACCTCTATGGATCTCAATGGAACCAGCTTCTGGAATGGGACCCGTACCTGTGCTGTGGGTGTCCAAATCCGCAAAGTCACCTGTATGAAAATGAATGTTGGACCTGTCATAAACAAAAGGTACGTTCTCTCTGCTGTGTATATATGAGGGTGGCAATGTTTGCTTTTTTGATACTGGTCTGTGCATCCACTATATACATATCTATACATGTCAAGACAATATCAAACGGTGAGATGCTTTTTAGAGCAGCACTGTGTTCTTACAGTTTAATGTGTTAGGCTGAAGCGATGTTGTTACATGCATGTTTTTCTGTGTTGGGAGGTGAATCATCAATCATTTCCCCTCAGCGTTAACCTGTAGAGGGTGTTAAGTCACATCTGCCTACACATTGGTAGTATGACTATAAACACCAGACTTTGTGTTTTCACATATGAAAACCAGATCTAGCAGCTGTATCAGAGTCCCCCATGTTTATTTCAACTCTGGTAACAAAATTGACCTCTTGCTTGCTTATAAACATATCAATTGTTTTTTTTCAGACAAATGCTCAATGCTTTGCCAACTGTGAACATAATCAATAACAATTTGTCTCAAATACACAAATAAAATATCTATTCTTGAGTTATTATGCCATTATGAAAACGGCACTTTGTAACAGAATATTTTTTCTTCTTCCATCCCCGTCTGACACTGCTGCTTTGCTTAGTTTTAGATACTAGAACATGTATCCCGAGAGAAACGAATGGTAAATTATGGGCGAGGAGTAAAAGAGCTTTATAAAATCTAGGGGAGGAGTTGAGAGGTGATCATGTTTCTCTTACAGAAAAATAATTTAAGAACACATTCTCCATTTTTCTAAAAGCGTCTTACTTGAAGATATATAGTTTATGCTTTTACTTACACTTGACAGATGACCCAAAGGACTTGATGCACTGTGAAATTATATCCCCATGAGTTTTTTGAGCTTTTTTTGTACTTTCTGCCTGTGTTTAGGACTTTTTTTTTTTTTTTGTGAACCTGAGATTCATTTTTCTTATGCGCCACTATTATCTACTCCTCTTTCAGCAATGCAATATCAAACACTGCTAAGGGCTTTTGTGCTGTCATTGTAATGATGTTAAAGCCCACACCAGGAAGATAGATTTATAAATAATTCACAAAGTTTGCCCTTCTTTAGCTCAATATATTATTGACAGGGCCATAAAGTGGATTATGGAGAGGATTTTTTTTTTTTTTATGCCCGTCCTGTCTCCTGCCACAGAGGTTTTAATGAAAGCTGTCATTTCTGCTCCACCAACAGATTTCACCTGTATAGTATGCTGTGAATTCAATCATTTCTTTGCTATTCATGTGGATGCAGAGTATTCATTTAATGGAACAGTGCCTAACACATAGCCCTGTGTGTTGCTGTTCATCATAGTTCATTTTGACTGTCCATAACAAGTGAGTTAGTGTGTATATCCTGCAAAGCTGCACCTTCCTGCTGTCTACCCAACATATGCAGTGTTAGACATAACCAGGGTTAGATTGCATCTATATTGAGCTGTATACATTTGGGAAAACATACCAATCCTCACATTGTGGTATTAATACACAGACTTATGTAGCATGTTTCCTAGACTGAAAAAGGCAGAACAAGGCTAGATAAAAGAGTTCAGACTACGACATTTCTGTTACTTTATCCCTGTTTATTTTAAACTGGGATTGAAATGCAAGGACGTCTTTAATATTTCTAAATCGCTCCCATCTGAGAAGCTGATGCCCCCTGCATACAGTATATTTGATGTTGTGCTACTTGAGAGGGATCACTTCAGTCAGCAAACATCTGATCATTTCATCCTTAGCAATAATCTCCACAGCGAGCAGTGGCTCTATTAAAGATTAGTGGGTCTCTCTTGGCATCAGTATGCAGCCCTCAGAAAAACATTCAATTGATTTTTAGTTTTATTTCTGCCTCACATTGTCAAATGTTGAGTATGAAATATATATTAATAAACCAATGCAGTAGAAATAAGTATTTGTCCTATAATAATTCTTGCTGAGATAAAAAATATATATGTTGAAGATAACATATAATTACATACATTTAAATGAGTATTTAAGAGTATTTCAATAAAATGGGCTTCTTTATTGTTTATTTGAGACATATAATTGTTATGAACTATGTTCACAATGAACCAAACTCAGCAGGTACTGGAGTGCAACAACAAATAAATACTCACTTGGATTTAAATATTATTGAATGAAATATTACACATTAAAATAACTTGGCATTATATAAAAGTGATTAATTAGGCATTTTATCATTATTTTGAAGAGTTTATCAATATGTGTGAGAGACACTTAATTTTCCAAACCATGTCCCCCTAGAACACAACGTCTTGACTATAAGAATGATTCTCTCATTCTGGGTGTACAATATTCCCCCAGCTGCTCCATTGCATTGCCATGCCCTCTGGCAGGCATCACTGCAAAGAGGGAAAAAGAAGAGGAGGGATAAAGCTGGGGAAGGATGGGTTTTATGTATCTTGCCTTCTTATGCTTTGGCATACTTTGATCTCAGTCCTGTGTTTGTTGGCTTTCGGCAGTCAGTAGGATGTGGCACCATGCTGGGTCTCTAGTGAGACCTGGATCTGGTTGTTGGGCAAAGGAAGTCATTCAAACTGAAAAGAAATTGGGATGTCTATGTGTGTGTGTGTGTGTGTATGTGAGAGAGAGAGAGAGAGAGAGAGAGAGAGAGAGAGAGAGAGTTTGTGTGTGTGTGTGGAGGTGTGTGTGTAGATGGTTGATGAAGACATCAAAGCATATCACTTATTTGATTTTACATAGCTGCATTAAACCACATCACTTCAAGGTTGTGTGAAACACAAAATATAACACCGCCAAAGGGCCTGTTACAGATATGTTACACAAGATATGTAGCAGCCTAAATAGAGGGGAAATGCATGATCATTTTTTATTTTAAAGCAAGGAAATATTGGTAAAAACTTAATGAAGTACTCTTTAAAAGGTGGTAATGGTGTCCTTGGTGTGGCAGGAATGATTCATTGGTAAACAGTTTGCATATCCTCACTTTTCTCAGGTTTAATTAGCAGCCAGGCAGTGGACTTTGATTGATTTTCTCCTAGAACACTCTGTCTCCTTGGTGGCGATACAAGACTACTGGGGCTGCGCTGTACATGTATACCAGAAGATATATACACTCACCTGGTTGTTTAAAGAAATTCTAAATTTGTTTCTCCTACTAATACGTCACAAATCTGCACAGTCCTCTTAAAGGAAAACTTAGGGATTTTTCAACCTGAACCCTATTTTCCCATAATTTTGTGTCTAAGTTACTAACAGGGACAACAATTTTTTAAATTGGTCCAGAATTGAGCGAGAACGCTTCAGCTGGCAACCGCGAAACACACTGCAGTGTAATCATATTGGGCAATTGCACCCCGTCAATGTACATCCTCTAAAAGTGCTTGTTTTTGCCACTGACAGTTATAATTGTTATCATAAGTGTCTGACAACGAAAGTAATGCTAAACACAGGAACTAGCCACCTGTAGCAGCATTATGACTAACTGCAAAGGGATCTATATCCGGGGCAGCTTGGCGACTAAACTAACCTGGCTGTGCATGTTCATCGGCGCACGCTGCTTTGTTTACATGTATTGGGATTAACTTTCACTGCAGTTAGACTGTAAGGAAACTAAAAAACTAAGTGCAATGATGGATTATCCCGTGGACTAGCCACCTGTAGCCAAGTAGGTCTATCTGCAGATTCACAGCATTTACACAACACACCCATTTTACTACATGACATGCCCACTTGGTTAGGTTTAGGTGTGAGGAGAGGGATGGTTAGGGTTAGGGTTAGGGGTCAGGGGGCTGCGTCGTGTAACATGCCGTTATGGTGACAACATCAGGGCAGGTGTGTTGTGTAGTGAAGTGGGCGTGCCATGTAGTAAAGTGGGTGTCATGTAGGTCTGCAACTGCAGATAGACCCTTCTCCCTGTAGATGCATTATGGCTAACTGCAAAGGGATCTATATCTGTGGCACTTGGTTTGTCTACGTCTGAGGCTGTGGATAGCTCAGTGTCTGTTCATATTAGAGAAGTAATGTTAGTCACACAGTTACATGTTGAAATCACATTTTTTGTTACCGTGTGGAGCTGAATGTTTGGTCTAGCTAGCCTCGCTCTTTTCATCCAGTTGATTTTGTGGAGGTGAAACAATCTCCAGGATGACAATGTTGATAAATCCCGTAAATCCATTTGTAGTAGTTACACAACTGGGATTACTCCATGAGCACAGCAGCAACAGGTCCCACTCTACAGAAAAAAAAAATTCCTCTTCACTCGTGACAGCAGAACACCAGCAGTTTTTCTGAGGTAATGACACTGTGCATTGTCTTTCCCAATAGTCTTGTTGCTTTTCTGCCACCATTCTTGATTTTTCCTCTTTCATCGCCATGAGATAATCCGTCATTGCACTTAGTTTTTTAGTTTCCTTACAGTCTAATCATGGTGAAAGTCAGCCTCAATACATAAAAACAAACCAGGGTGCGCAGATGAATATGCACAGTGAGGTTAGTTTTGCTGGCAAGCTGCCCCGGTTATAGATCCCTTTGCAGTTAGCCATAATGCAGCTTCAGGCAGCTAGTTCCTGTGTTTAATGTTAATTTCATTCTCAGACACTTATAATAACAATCTGAGCCTGTCAGTGGCAAAAATAAGCACTTTTAGTGGACATACATTGATGGGCGCAATTGCCCAACATGATTACATTGCAGCCCGTTTTGTGGATGCCAGCTGAAGTGCTCTCACTCAATACTAGACCAATTTCAAAAATTGTTGTCCCCATTAGTCACTTAGACTTAAAATGATGGGAAAATAGGGTCCAGGTTGAAAAATCCCTAAGTTTCCCTTTAACATTGGATACCAGATTTAATGTTAACCATTCAGTCCTCCATGTACCATTTCACAAACAGAAGTATTGTAAGTATGTGCATATTAAATTAATTGACTGATATGACGTATTAATAATCATTAAAGCTGCATTAATAGCTTTTCAGCCCCTTGGGGGGTGAGGAACAAGATAAAAATACAGTACTGTTATTTTATCACCTTGTAAAGTTGTTATTGTGAACATGTTAGGCAGTAATAACGTTTTTATGCATCCAGCAGGCAAGAAGCAACATTAGCATTATTTTGGATTTATTTAGCTATGGTTTGGTGTTCACCAATTCCTGAGAAAAAAACATCTTCAGCTTGTTACATGCTCCAATTTGTTTGCCACCTAGTCTCTAACTTCATTTGCTGTTTTGGTCTGGGCAGGTAGTGTGCAATGGGTTTAATAGTGCTTTTTTGCTGAAAAAAACCTGCCCACTACAGCTGGAAATGAGATTGATGAGAACAGAGTTTTGTCCAGAAATCCAAAATAATGATCCAAAACAGACCTAAAGGCTCTGTAGAGTTGAGAGGAACTGCAGATTTGGGTGATCATTCTCTGCAGTTTCGTCACTGCAAGCGACACCTTTCACATTCATTGTTAATAAAAATATTGATTACTGCAGCTTTAAGATGATTGGGTTTTAAAATTGACAAGGTATTATGAGCCATAAAATACAGTTACTTTGTAAGCTTGCATGGTGGGAGGATTTCTCTTTTCATTGAACAATATTTGTACCAAGGGAAGCAACTGAATATGTGAGACAACTGTAAATTTTTATATTTGTCCACCTTTTGCCTGAGCATGCAGGCAGGAGGACATGTAATCAATCATGTTTTCTGTGGAGAGATGTGTGATGTCAAGGACAGGGCAGTTGTTTCACTGCACTGTCCTGTTACCAGCAAGACTCAGGACATTTATCATTCATCGCCTGGGGGATAAAGAGAATTTAAGACCACTTTTTGTCTGTATGTTTAGGTGTTCAGATTCTGCTCGTCCAGAAACGGCAAGACCCTGTCTGCTTCCCTGCAAGAAAGACTGCATTGTGACACCCTTCAGTGAATGGACAGCCTGTCCATCAACTTGTATGCCAGGTAGCCTTTCACATGGGTTACTATGAACTCAGTTTAGCAATGTCTGCCTAATAGCGACATGTTTTGAAAAGTAATGAGATATCCTGATGTACAGTAAAAAGCCTCCTGCGACTATTGCCGACTAGTGATAGGCTCTACCTAGGCACAGCAGAGCTTTGAGCTAATTAATAACGTCAGCATGTTAACATGCTCATAATGACAATGCCAACATTCTGATGTTCAGCAGGTGTAATGTTTACCATGTTCACCATCTTAGTTTATTGTGTTAGCATGGTGTACACAAAGTAGTACACAAAGAGTTTACAGGTATTTGGTCCAGTATTGAACAAATTATAATTTTGACCTGATGATGGCGCTACTTGAAAAGTCAGGGGATAACCAAGGTTATCACAATTCATTCTGAGGGGGAACATGGATGTCTGTACAAAATTAAATGACAATCTATCTGATGGTGCTAGGGGAAAAGTCAGGTGATCACCAAAATTGTTAGGATACATCGCTTGGGAACCATGGGTATCTGAAACCAATTTTGTGCTAATTCATCCAGTAGACGTTAAGATATTTCACAAGATAAGTAAAAAACCTTTGAACTGCTTGTGGCACCAGAGGAAAAGTCAGAGGATCACCAAAGTCATTAGAATTCATCAACTTAGTACCATACATATTTGAACCAAATTTAATGACAATCCAAAAGTTGAGATATTTTACTAAAAGTCAAAAATGTCAATCTCATGGTGGTGCTGGAGGGAACATCAGGGGATCACCAAACCCAGTAGGCTCCATCCTCTGGGGAACAGAGTTGTTGAGATATTTCAGTCTGGACCAAAGTGGTGGACCAACTGACCCACCAACCGACAGACATTGCCATCCCTAGAGCCATGCACTAGCATGGCTAATAAAAATGTTGCCATACAAATGTGCTCTCCATTGACGTCTCTTGTGTATTCAATGATTGCATTTGAGTGTAAATGACAGTGTTAACTGTCGATAACATTAAGCTGACACATTAAGAGGAAAATGGATATTTAATGGGTTTCGATATGCATACTGTAAGAATCTAGGAAATCAAAAAGTATGTAATTGTTTTTAAAAGAATTGAGCAGGCATCTCGTCTCTGTAAATATGCTGTAGTCCATTGGGTCCGCTGATGATGTAATCACTTTCTTAATTGCACCATTTTCAATGTTTAGTAATTAGTGTTGTGTAATGAGCCTTGGAGCGTGAGCCAAATGAAGCCAGTACAATGTGGTGTGTCCAAAAACAGACTGCAGTGAAATGGAGGACAACACAGCTACAAGGGCACACTAATCAGGATCAGATCAACTTTGAGACGGCTTGTTTTCTAGGAATCTTTTCTAGATATTAGACTGCACTAGTGAGATTGTGTCGCCATTTATTTGGTGTCCCAGACATGATATGTCAGCCATTTTTCTCAGTATCATTTTACTCTCTGTTACTCCTGGAAAGCATACACTTAAATTGAACTATGCAAATAATCTGCAGCTGAACACTGCCTTTTTGTGAAGATTGTTTTTTTATGTCCAACAGAAAATGCGACCACCGCCACACAGTCTCGATACAGGATTATCATTCAGAAGTCCGCTAATGGAGGTCAAGAGTGTCCCGACACACTGTATGAAGAGAGAGAGTGTGAATCACTTCCTTTATGTCCAGTGTATAGGTAAAAGCATCATTTTTTACCCAGCAATTTTCCTTTCTTATCCAAGGATAAGTTACCTTTATTAATCTGCCCTATAATAGCACAGGGTCAGAATGTACTTTAATGTGATCTACTGTTGAATACCTAGTGCCATAAGGGTGCATTTATGTTGTAAAATGTGTATAAATGTGCTGTTATTATGGCATTTACATCCACTACCATGACATTTAACATATACTCTCATGTTCCTTACAGTGTAATGTTACTATATTTTTTTGTGAATGCTCAACATGGCTGCATTTTTGTACTCAATGAGACGAATTGCAGCAGAACAAAATCATAAAATGCAGCTGTAAGCAGCCTGTCGAAGCTGTTAAAATGGGGTATGGCCAGTTTTTGTACATTCTTAAACATTTTTTGAGTGAGTTATTTTATGCAGTTAGATAGGTGTCAAGTATTTCCATGAATGTGATAAACCATGAGAAAGGTATTGACTGACAGCTTTTATAGTTAGAGAGGGGCCATAGTTTCAAACTATAGTTAGACAAAGTAATGATACATACTGTATGTATGTAGCTAACAAAGTGTTATGTTTTCTAGCTCAAGTATTGCTTAGAAACATTTGCACTAGCATTTTTCTACAAAGTACATGGCAGTTTTGGCTGTATACCTGATGAGGCCTGCTAAAGTTTTACTTGGTTCTGTTATATTTGGTGATGGATACAGCAAAGAACATAGATATCTACACATGGACAACTGACTTATTAGTGTTGGGGCCTTCAGTTTTATGCCGCCTGTCATGAACAATTTTGAATGTGCCGTTAATGACCAATAATCAATTAATAATTAATGATTAAAAACCTATAAAATACAAAATTCCCATAATTCCCCCAAGTTATTCCTGCAAACTTTATTTAAACAACTGACATGTACTGTGAATTGGTGTTTATTGGCAAAAAAAGCGAAAAGTATTACGAAATTCTTTAAACTGGAATTTAATTATGTCAGTTATACAACATACATTATTTATACTCTTGCTGTTAAAAGCTACATCCTTTTATCAAATTAGAATATGTAAATGTTGCATGAATCAAATGAAGGGGGTAGGTGTTGTTTTATGTTATAAAAGGAGAGCGAAGTTCATAATTATCTACCAATTACTCGGAAAATGTATAGAGAAAATCAACAAGGAAAACAAACACAGGAAAACAACAGGGCTACACTCCCTACGTACTCTTGATAACCTGCCAACGTCATTCCACAATTCATATATATCAAAGTTCACACTTACAATAACAAAGTGTTATGAAGAGGGTTGTTTAGGGGACAACTAAGACATGTTGTTTGTTTGTGGTGGTTCAATGAAAAGATAATTTTATATAACAATACCTATTTTAGTAAAACTGCATATAAATCGAATACACTCAAATTCTAAAAAAAAACATCCCAATATGACTGAGCCTTTTTTCTCACTGTGAACTCAGTGACATTGAAAAAAAATGCATTCAAGCAGAGTAACAATTTCCAGCAGTGTTCTCAAAAAACACCAATTAAGTTGGAAATTTGGCTTACACAAATTGCACAAATTTGATGACACAATATTTTTATTTTCTTTGTTGCAGCAATGATGACAAAATTGTAACTCTCCCCCCACTTATAGAGGTTGCATTTTGGATGCATGTGGTCCAGATCACCAACAACCAACAACTGTGACAACAAAATCAGGAGACTTTTCACTTATTGTGTAAATTAAGCTGTAAAAACACACTGTCATCCTATAGTCCTTCTTTCTTTGTGTTTCTGTGAAGGTGGAGGACACACAAGTGGCACAGCTGTACTCTGGTTCCAGAATCTGTTCGACGTGGATTATCTGGAACAGGAGAAGCCTGTGGAAATGGTTTAGAATCAAGAGGCAAGTGTTTTCTTTGTTTTGTAGCCTATTATATTCTCTACACTTGTCAACTGCTGCTATACTCAATCACCTTTTTAAGCTTTGCTCTGCCACCTATTTATTGTCCTTATTTAATGAGACCTAATAGTTCTTTCAGAACTGCTCCTTTAACAAGCAAGCAATGGAAACATAAAAGATGGAGGCAATTTGTCCAGAGAGTGTAACGAGATGGACCTTTCTGTCTGTTGGCTTGATGATCTCATCACAACACTGGGTTCTTATTAATGAATGCAGCAAGTCAGATGGCCACAAGCACATCTTAGCAACAGGCTGGAAGATTAATTAGCCCTGTTAAACACAACACACACAAAGTACATACAGACACTTGTGTGCATGTTTTCTCACAGTTTTTGAAAACTATTTAAAAGCCTGTTTGGCTCACACTACAGTGCCCTTCTAATACAGATTTTTGATGATTTCATGATGATTATGTGCTTCATGGCTTGAGATTCTGAGTTCATAAAGTCTGACACTGAGAGATTTTTGCAATTTATTTTCCACAGGTTAACAATTAAAATAAACACTCACAGAGCACAATCCATTAATAATGTAACACAGTAAGAGCAAAGCCATGAACTTTTTCATTTGATCTTTTAAGTGAACCTTGGCCCCTCTCAAATGAAAAAAAAAAAATTTATACAAATTTGCTACTAAATGTTTTTGCACATAAGGTGCACTGGATTTATTTTTGTAAATCATGACTTACTTTGTCTTTGTGCATTTACTTTGCAGTTATTGTATAATGTTCTCTATGTGAATAGTATGGATTTTTAGGATAGGACAAATTAAAGCTGCAAGCAGCGTTGAATGGGCCTTCGCACCCTTGCGCACATCGGGGCGTGGTGCAGTCTGGGCTTCTGTCACGGGCATGTAGATGTCTCCAGACCTGGGCTGACAGGTCTGACTTTACAAACGTGTAAAGTTTGGTGCAACCGGAGCATGTACAATAAAGTTATAGCAATTTCCTCTGTCATGGTGAAACATCAAATCTCAATGGTGTAAGGATGACAATTTTCTGCAGGGTGCATCAAAATTATGCAAGTTTTGAGCCCTTTCACTTGAATTTCAATAAATAAATTGAAAACTTTTGATGAGTTTGTGTGTAAAAGAAATTAACTTCCTAATTTTCATCAAGTCTATTTTTAGAAAAGTAAAGACTTTTAACCCACATGACTTGGTCAAAGTTTGATTGAAATGTGTAATATCAGGTGTGGAGAGACAATAAGTAACTGCATACTCATATATTTGAATGGAGATTGTGAGCGAACCCACACTTTTTTGAACAGTTACTGCTTCCACACACATTAGATACAAACTTCATTTGAACTTTAAATGAGTCACGAGACTTTGACCTACAAATCTTGAATTTACATGTGTTTTCTGTCCTTTACTCTGGCACAGTCCAAGGGCTTCTGTCACAAGCATGTAGATGTTGTCAGACCTGGGCTGACAGGTCTGACTTAATCCATCCCCCCCCCTTTCTTCCCTCCTTCTCCCTTTCAGTTCGAGAGCAGGATTTTCGAGTACTCTTCTTGTGAAATATCCTCATAAATCCCATGATGTTGGCCAAATCTTACATTAAAAATTACATTTTAGTAGGAATTTCCGTTGCAAATCCATTGATACAGGTTTGAAAGTGGTCAGACTTTTAGTTGAGATGTCAGAACCATTTGTTTGACACAAAGTCCATGCCCAGAGATGGTTTACATTGTAAGGTGCAATGTGGAACTACAACTTTCAGGGCTGACAGGATGTATCACTCTGTTTGAAAATACCTTTTCTTCTCATCTTTTTGGTTTATAACAGTGTTTGGCAACCAGCATATCAGGTACATTATAGTCACCCTACGCTTCGTACTGTGGACCAAAAATTAAATCCTACACATTAATCCTGTCCACCCACTTGGCATGTTTTTTAAAGTTATAATGCTGAGCCCAAAAACTCTAGTCTTCCTGAGTTCTTCCCTCATATATTGTCTTTCTTGACCATTAGTGCAATATATGATTGCAGGTGTAATAGTGTCCTCAGCCAAGTGGGAAAAATATGTGCTATATCACCATAACCAATTGGCAAAAATGAGAGTCAAAAACTAATCATGTTAAATAAACGTGTTCTCAATATTGAGGAAAAATAATCGTGATTATGATTTTTGCTAAAGACAACATAAATTTTGATTTACACACACACACACAAACACTTTAAATATGTATGTAATGAATTGTTTTCTTTAATAAACTGTTACTTTTCAGTTTGTTACACTTTTCAATGTGCTCCTGAATTTCTATGTGTGCTCCAATTTTTTTCATTTGTGAGCACATGTACTCCAGAAAAAAATAAGCATTGAACACTGCTATCAGAGAAACAATAAGTAACTGCAGCTGCACACAGAAAAATACTCATATATTTGAGGGGAGAGTGTGAGCGAACCACTAGGTGCTCAGGCCTTAATAGAGGAAAAACTGCAGTACAGAGCTACAAAATTTAGTTATGATTTTATTTTTCTACTGCACTTTATCACTTAACAGTCACCCTCACTCCATTTTTTCCCTTCCCCTCATAGGTCATCCCCACTACTGATTATACATATAAGACCTACAATTATTGTAAAATAAAGTAGTAATACAAAGTTTGTATATAATGTACTGTAAATATATAGACCTTTCTGCTATATCCTATAAAACTGAGCTACATTCAGCTGTCACACCCATCCCCCACCTTTCTTCCCTCCTTCTCCCTGTCAGATTGAGAGCAGGATTTCAGAGCAGTCGCAAATCCATATCCACATACAGGTTTGAAAGTGGTCTGACTTATAGTTTAGACGTCAGAGGCCTCAGTTTGGCACAAAGTCCATGCCCAGATTGCTTCCCCATTGTTAAACATTGTAAGGTGCAATGTGGCACTCCAACTTTCAGGGCTTTAAATATCTAAACCCTTCTAGTTATTACAAAGTTTTTAATAACTTTTGTTCAGCACAGTGTGATAAGTCATGTATTAAAGTTTGAAGCCGATACCATCAATGCCCTAGGAAAAGATAGCGTTTCTTGGGGGTCCAAAATTGGCGCAAAGTTGTACTTTGATGAGCATATTGCGGACTTCCTGTTGGATTTAGGTCAGGGGTGTCAGAATATGATTTGTAGGTCTTGATGAGACGAATAATTGAGTTTTGGTTCAATCTCTCTACAACATTCCTACAGGCCGTGGTGGCCGTATTAGATACATAGGTGGCGCTATAGAGCACATTTTGGCACTTTAGGGAATGATTTTTACATTTTATCAAATTTTTCACCAGACCTGATGTGCGTGCCAAATTTGGAGTTTTTAACATGTTTAGGGGATCAAATTCAGGGTTGAAGTGGCGTAATAAGAAAGAAAGAATAAGAAAGAAACAAACACAACAGATACAATGGGGTCTTCGCCCCTTTGGGGCTCAGGCCCTAATAAGAAAGAAATAAACACACGAAATACAAGAGGGTCTTTGCCCCTTTGGGGCTCAGGCCCTAATAATATATAGCAATACATTGTGATGGGGATGCAACTAGCTAGGGCTTTAAATGCTGTGGCATGTGGCAATATACTGGTACAGTTATGGCAATTTGTTCCCTTGATATCTGTTGGTGATAGACTGGCTCCTGTATCTTCCTTTGAATATGTTATTCATATACTGACTATTGCTCTTTTTAAAATATAATGTTGGTATTTTTGTAGTCATTTGAGTTTTCTGTTGAACACAGATTCAAAAGAATTGAGACATTTCTTCTTCCTTTACTCCTGATATTTTAACTCTGGAGCTAGCTGGTGATGGCAGCCTTTTGGCTGTAAGACATTTAAATGGAGGCACTGTTTGGGTTTTTTTGTGTTTCTGTGAGTGTTTTATCTCAGTTGTCTGTAAAACTTTGCGTGAAACTGATGCCTCTCTATACTGTTGTGCATTATGTGATTCCTGCTGAAATATGTTGCCATCGGGGATGTTTTCCTTTTAGTTACACAATGTATCATGGTGTGGTGTTGATGATTGCAGAGTGTCCCATATTGTAGAATTACCTGTATCATTATATAAACATATCTATAGTGACCTAACCTGTGAATGTCACCCCTAATTGACTGTGCTCTGCATGCATATGTGTTGTGTTGTGTGTTTTCTGAACTGTGCAGATTCCTGTGTGCTTTTCCCTCATGAAGAAGTGCATTTCTCTGAGTGGAGTTGTTAAAATGACTGCCACCGGCCCAAATCGTTAGAAAGCCAGAGTGTTAATTGGATCATTTCAGACTCGTTTAGAGGAGCACAAGCGTCCCGATAAATCCCAAAAACTGCCTGTTCTATCTAATTTACTGATATGAGTCAAGTGAAGTTTTCAGTGGCTAACTGTGATGCCCTGAGAACTTTCTAACATTTCTGCTCTCACAGTTGCTGTCTTCTATTTGGCATTATAATTGACTGACATTTCTCCAGTGAATTTCTATGACTTTTCAGTGGGGATGGGAAAAGTGTATATAGTGTTCCCAGGTTAAGAGCAAGCCTCATTGACCTTTACAGATTCCTCTTTGAATATGATTAGAAAAGGCCTAAGTTAAATACCTGTGACATTTCAAAAACTTAAGTATGAGTTTGGAATTTGCAGTCAGTAGAAATACAGAAGTTAAATATAGATTTTAAGCAACAAAGAATGTATTCATAGTTTACAGTACTTTCACAGAGTGGATGGCTGAACCAGTTTAATGAAAATGACAGATAAATGTCAAATTGCATAATTAGGACACAATAATTTGGAATAGGGGCATAGAAACACTGAATGAGGGCATATAAAAGAAAGCATGAGCTCCTCAATTATTTTATTTCAAGGACATTTAAAGATGCTGCATTGCCTTACCAGAGCCCCCTGTATAATATCTTTAACTCCTACTCTGCATAAAGCAAATAATAGTAAAAGTAAGTAAATAATAGTTCTGATTATATTATGAAGATGTAGCTTTATTTTCTATTATTGTGTTCATTACTAATAGTGGTCTCAACATACAGTACATTTAAGTACAATTACATACTACTTATACTTTTATTTTCCATATACCTAGTCTACTAAGTAGACTAGTCTTAGTCTATTTAAAATATTTCTCTCCACTGAGAAACTGAATATAAACGAGCAAGTTGTACAGGATTATTGTTTCAGACATTGATCCAATGCAAAATAAAGGCCAGCTCTCACCTGCTCCCCTGCATTTTTTTCAGTAGCATCTTGTATTGAGTGTTTAAACTTAAAAATGTTATATTTAATATGTTTTACAGTCATATATGAACAAATGTTATACATATGTTTATTTTCTGTCTTTACAACGTTGCTTTGGATGATTGGCATTCTCTTTAAATGAGAATATCCTTCCTGAATTTGTTATAGTGCTTAACAAAACCTTCCAATCATCAATTTTCCTTCTAAGTTGCTGATTATGTTCTGAAGCTACTTTGACCTCAGAGGAAATGTAGCAATGTTTAAAATCAGGGAATGTGTTCATAAAGGTCTTTGCATGGCATTAAAGCATGATTGGGGTAAATGGGTTATTTCCCTCCTACAGTATGAAGCCTAAGCAAAATTTTTAATCTCTACAGTCCCAATCAAATAATCTAGCAAGCTTTGCACGATATAAACAATGTCCTGCACAAACCCTCCATGCATCCACACAGTTTTAATTTTAAACTGTTTGTGGCACTACACGCTTGGTGTGAAATAAACCTTCTGAGTAATAGATGCAATCAGTTGGTAAGCCGGAGAGTCTTGCTGTGCAAACAGACTTGCTTTACCAGCATATACTTGCTGAATAATTAGGCTGAACGACTAGAGTGGTAACTTATTTGACAGCAAGCTGTTGGAGAATGATGGTTTTTTAAACAATATTGTCAGAGCAGGCTCATGTTCATTTATGGTAACATCCATCACAAACATGTTATAATTCATTATAATACATTAGTCAATAATAAAATGATCATTAATAAAGTATGTATTACATCAGTTAATAATTTACAAAACGTTTCTTGTACTGTATATCTATTTTGTCACACTAAGTCACACTTATCTACAAATTGACAAATGTGTAAATGAGTAGTAGATTAGTTATTATTTGAATCAAACATTTACAAATGATAATTACTATACATGAACATATGTGTAAAAATATTTGTAAAGAAATTAAGAATAAAGAGTTAAGTATACTTTGAGCCTTATGATTTTTAGTCATATATCAACCACATGTTAACTCAGCATAAAGAGTGTTAAAGACTTGGCCTGACCAAGTAACATTGTGCTGCTTTTTGTGCTGTAATGAGGTCTGTCTATTTTATGGCCACAAACAGCCAATGGAAGTGTTTCCTTTCTAACTGTTCTGTCTGTCCTGTCTGACTGTTCTACTTATATCTCATCTTCCCTAGCCTAGCCGGGGTAAGCAACAACTGACATTTATAATTTTTGGCTAGATCTCCAATTGAAAATACTAGTGCAGTGCCTATTCAAAATGTGCCTGTTTGGAACGGGCCGATTGCTTGGCCTCCCATATTGCTGCTTCAGTGCATATAAAAATTTATACTGTTGATGCAAGGTGTGAATGAGTACCAACAAGTGGATCGATCACACTGGGCTCTTAGATTGTTTATTTACTGTGGCCTCAGTTTGCATCATTTGAGTGGGTATATTTGCTCAAAAGATTTGTGCTTATATGAAACATACTGGTATCGAACTGCCCATGGGAAGTAGCCTTAGAGTCTGTCTATTCTCGATTAAAAGCCGTCTACTTTTCATTTTTTTAGGGCTGAGCTAATACTAAAAGGTGACACAAAAACACTGCATACCACTGATTGGTCAGACATTTGTCTCATTCACGGGCTTCTTTTTCAGCGAAAGGTTTCCACCGCTCCCTGTCCACTCTCTCTCTCTGTCTTCAACTCAGTGGGCTTTACTATGCATGTATGTGTGTGTGTGTGTGTGTGTGTGCATGTGTGAGTGCATGCTTGTACTATGTGTGTCTAGGTCATTCACTGTCCCTCAGGTTGTGACATGTTGATACATATTGGGCAGCAATATATGCCCTGCCTCCTTCTCCTAGGAGTATTTTTAATTTTGGATGTTTCATTGAATGTTTTACATTGTAGGAGGAAGTAGTAATGTAGCAGTTTCTCTCTTTCTCTCTTTCTCTATCTGTTTCTCTCTCTCACATACTCCTCAGCTTCCATGCTTGAAACACAGCATTCATACATGAGGAAAAAAACACACAAATTTTGTGTGCTTTATATTAACTGCTGCATCAGTTGGATGTAATGAATGAGTGAAAAGGAGAATGCAGAGGAGGAAGATGAAACAGAAACTAAGAGTATCTGTCTCCACAGTAAATCATCTGTTGAGTGTTTGATGGTTGTTTATTTGTGCTTTAGAACATAACCACTGTTGTATTTATGTCAGTCATGGGCTCTCTCTCTCTCTCAGAGAAAGCTTTCCACCGCTGTCTGTCCTCACCAGGGCTGTCTCTCTGACACTTGCTAGTGCTCTCAGCTCACTCACCCTCTTTCTCTTTTTCTCTTGTTTTTTGAAATGAGTTGAGAAACCAACAAAAAAGCCCAATATTTAACGTTATCAAACAAAGAGAGATGTCCTCCCCTTGTCTCTCTTATTGCAGGGTTGTACAGCTCTAATCTCCTACTGTGCTTATGTTGTGGCATGCAGTCGCAGAGCCCAGAAGCCCCGCCCCTTTGCTGCAGAGCAGAGCAGCTCGCTGATCACTTATTTATTCTAGTTTATTAATATTGATCATGTCACATGTCCAAATTGCACAAAACACTGCATGTCCTTGGGTCCCCAGCAATGCACCCGCCGAGTATAAAGTAGATCGGATGAACAATTCTCTAGACATGTGAAGGACATACATACATACATATATACATACAGACATACATACAGACAGACAGACAGACAGACAGACAGACAGAGATTCCTTCCTTTAGTGGAGATAAGGATGACACACAGCATTAGGATTCATTGTTATTAATCAAACATTGCCACATTGAAGTACCACTTACTTGAAGGTAACGGGAAAGTTTCAGAGCCCTGCCACAGATTTAGCTGCTAGCCTATCCTTGAATACAAAGCTTCTCTGACTGGCAAAAGACAACATAAAAGCTATGTCTCAAAACCCAACAAAAGGAATCTGGATCTATGATTGCAATCCACCGACTGCCCTTGTGATCCTGCTCAACACCCACTGCTACAATTATCATTATTAGTCTTATTTTTAGGGCCCAAGCCCAAAGGGCGAAGGCTCTATTGTATTTCATGTGTTTGTTTCTTTCTTTATTATTCTGCCACTTAAACCTTAAATTGGACCCCCTAAACATGCTCAAAAACTCACCAAATTTGGCATGCACATCAGGTGTGGTCAAAAATTTGATAAAATGTAAAAATTAACCCCCAAAGTGCGCCACCTAAGTAACTAAAATGGCCGCCACGGCCCATAGAAATGTCGTAGAGAGATCAAACCAAAACTGACCTCAAGACTTATGACACTGTGCTGAGAAAAAGTTGTTAAAAACTTTGTAATTACTCGAACGGTTTGGATTTTATAAGCCCTGAAAGTTACAGTGCCATATCACATCAAATGTACCCCTTACAATGTAAAACAATGGGGGAGGCATGGACTTTGTGTCAAACAGAGGCCTCTGATGTCTAAACTATAAGTCTGACCACTTTCAAACCTGTATCAATGGATTCGCCGGCAAATTTCCGAATAGAAAATATGATTTTTAATGTAAGATTTGACCAAAGTCATGGAATTTATGAGGAGATTTCACAAGAACTGTACTCTTACATTCTCCTCTCCAACTGAGAGGGAGAGAGAGAGAATAGGAGGTGGGGGGGTTCGCTCACACTCTCCATTCAAATATATGAGTATTTTTCTGTGTCCAGCTGCAGTTACTTATTGTCTCTACAAACCTGACAGTACATATTTCAATCAAACTTTGACCAGGCCATGTGGGTTAAAATTCTTTCCTTTTCAAAAAATAGACTTGATGAAAATTAGGAAATTAATTTGTTTTACACACAAACTCATCAATAGTTTACAATTTACTGATTGAAATTCAAGTAAATGGGCCCAAAACTTGCATAATTTTGATGACACAGGTGTGAGCAAGGCAGACACGTCTCACCATGTAGAAAATTCTCATCCTCACACCGTTGAGATTTGTTGTTTCATCATGACAAAGGAAGTTGCTATAACTTTATTGTAAATACTCCAGTCTGCACCAAACTTTACTTTGATAAGACTCCTGGCCTGAATACGTCTACATGACAATATCTCATCAGTGATGCAAATTGGCTGAATAGTGCCCCCTCCGAAATTTCAGTGAAGCAGCCCCAGCAGCAGGCAAAATAGTGGACAAAGGAAGTGATGTTTATCTCTGTCTTGCACTGTCTGAAAACAGCCCGGGTCTGAAGACATCTACATGCCCGTGACAGAAGCCCTTCGATTGCACTGCAGCCTGACATGCGTGGAGGCGCGAGGGCCCATTCATCGCTGCTTGTGTGATAAGTTAAAAGAATGATACACAAAAGGCCTATAAAAGCTTAAAAAGACAGTACATTTAAAATGCTGTGATAAGGTTAAAAAGATCATACAATCATGAGAAACAATTTATAAGATGTGTTTTAAAAAAGTAGGAATTCATTATGTTGATAGAGGTTAAAATTTTAAAAGTTCTTTAATTAATTCATTGTTTATTTCATTCTTTATTGTCAGAGGTTCAGCTATAATAGTATTATCAGTGATCGGCAAAGTAGTCTTAATCTGCTAGCTTGAGATCGATTGCTTTTGTCTCTACCCACGTATCCAGGGGAATTGGCACAGTACAAACCATTATGACAGTTCCGCCCGCCCAGGTATTTGAGAAAGTAACAACAAAAAGTAGCAACAACAACCACAGTGAGTCACACCAGCATGAAGCCCACAAGTAGTGCCAGTGAACAATGGGATCCACCAGTGGATCTAAGTCACCTTAGTGAGGATCGGAGACAGGTGGTGAAACAGATGCTCAGAGAAGAGTGTCATTCCTTCTCAAGGTCAGACAGTGATATCGGCTGTATTGAAAAGTTGCATATGACCATTTCCCTCAAAGACATTGAATCTGTCAAACACGCATATATATCAGTGCCTAGCCCCCTGTACCAGGAAATGAAGGGGTACCTCCACGACCTAATAGCACAAGGCTGGGTCAGGAAGTCAAACTCCTCATACTCCTCACCTGTTGTGTGTGTTCGAAAAAAAGATGGCACCCTTCGGCTGTGCATAGATTACAGAGACCTGAACAAGAAGACCCATCCTGATCGTCAGCCTATCCCTCGAGTCCAAGACATCATGAACAGTTTAGGTAGTAAATCCTGGTTTTCTCTCTTAGATCAGGGGAAAGCTTACCACCAGGGTTTTATGTCGGAAGAAAGCAGACCACTGACAGCTTTTGTTACCCCATGGGGACTTTATGAGTGGATTCGCATCGCCTTCGGCCTCATGAATGCCCCAGCCGCCTTCCAACGTTGTTTGGAGTAATGTTTGGAAGGGTTTCGGGATAACATTCTTTATCTGGACGACACACTGGTTTTCAGCAAATCCTTTGACAACCATGTGAATGACGTACAAAAAGTGCTGCAACACCTCAGAGAGCACGGCATCAAACTCAAGCCAAGTAGGTATGATCTATTCAAGCCTGAGGTCTGCTATCTGGGCAGAATAGTATCTGCAGAGGGTAGTAAAGTTGATCCAGCCGACTTCGAAGCTGTTAGAGCACTAAAAGACATCAGACCTCAGACTGTGGGCCAACTCAGGAAAATGCTTGGTCTACTCATCTACTACAGGCAGTACATCAAAGACTTTTCACGAAAAGCCAGCTGTCTATACAAGCTCCTAAAAGCAGACACAGATGAATCCTCTGTCAACAAGAGAAATAAAAACAAGGCTAAAGAAAGTGAGTCATGTTGTGCCCTCAAACAAACTGATCAAGTGGACAGACCGGCTCCAACAGGTACTTGAACATTTGATTGACTGTCTGCTCCATCCACCAGTGTTGGGTTTCCCTGATTTCACTCAGCCATTCATTGTACACACTGATGCATCACACCAAGGTTTGGGAGCGGCACTGTATCAACACCAAGATGGCAAGCTTAGAGTCATTGCTTATGGCTCTCGCTCGTTAACGGCAGCTGAAAGGAACTATCACCTCCATGCAGGCAAGCTAGAATTTCTGGCTTTAAAATGGGCAATCACTGACAAGTTTCAGCTGAAAGTGAGCCAGCCACTGCATCTATCAGCCCCATACAAAAAGAACAGTTATGAGCAGCACAAGAGTCTGATCCAGTTATCTGTCCTGTGTTAGAGTGCTGTCAGGTTCCAAGCCACCAGTTAAGGAGCTGAGAGAGTTCAGCCCAAAGACGAAATGCTTGTTCAGGGAATGGGACAAATTGACAATAGATGATGATGGCATTCTGTACAGAGCTACCACTGCCCGTGAGCAACTGGTCTTGCCAGAAAAATACAAAGGAAAGGTGTTGGAAGAGTTGCACAATAGCATGGGTCACCAAGGCGCTGATCGCCCAGTATCTCTAGTATGTGACCGTTTCTTCTGGCCATATATGCAATCAGACATCGAGCACTATGTGACTAAAGCCTGCACTTGTCTAAAACAGAAAAAACCCTGCCATGACACAAGAGCTCCCTTGACATATATTGTGACAACACAGCCATTTGAGTTGATATGCGTTGACTTCCTCCATCTTGACCGATGCAAAGGCAGATATGAGTACATCCTTGTCCTTGTTCATCATTTCACGCTGTTTGCTCAAGCATACGCCACCACATCAAAGTCAGGGAAAACTGCTGCCAACCTAATCTTCAATGACTTCTCCCTGAAGTTTGGCTTCCCCTCTCGCATCCACCATGACCAAGGGGGAGAATTCGAGAATCAGTTGTTCAGTCAGTTACAGAAACTCAGCAGAGTGGCTGGGTCCAGGACAACGCCCTGTCACGCAATGGGGAACTGTCAAGTGGAACGTATGAACAGGACATTGTTACAAATGCTCAAGACACTGACTGAGGCACAGAAATCAAACTGGATGGAGTCCTTGAACAAACTGGTGTATGCTTATAACTACACGTTGTGAAGTGACAGGCTACTCGCCGTACTATCTTCTGTACGGGAGATCACCCAGGCTTCCAGTTGATATGCTCTTTGGACTGCACACAGAGTCAGGCTCCAGTGACCAGCGAGACTATGTGGAGAAATGGAAACAAGGTATAGAGGAAGCATACGCCATTGCTAACCGAAATGCTCAAAAGGCTGCTGAAAGGAGTAAGAGGTACTATGACACGAAAGTAAGGAGTTCAGCATTACAACCCGGTGAGTGTGTCTTGATCAAAAACTTGACATCCAGGGGGGGACCAGGTAAACTCCGGAACTATTAGTCTTAATTAAAGTAGTCTTAATCTGCTAGCTTGAGATCGATTGCTTTTGTCTCCACCCACGTATCCAGGGGAATTTGCGGTGTTTTCCTCATTCGAGTAAATGCTCTCACTGAGGAAACGTTACCCTATCACTCTTGTGATTATTTCTCCCCATTTCAGGTATGTTGTCGGCATTTGACACTATTAAGGTGGTCATAATAATTTTCTAATATGTTCTGAGTGTCAAGTGAATGTATGTGTAACATTTCAAGTGAGTTAAAGTAAAGTTTGCAGAGTATGGTAAAGTGTCTGGTGAGCTAGCTCTCGCTTGTTAGCAGAGTTCAACCCGTAACTACGCCAATTGCTTCCGCCATTTTGTGAATCCAGATTTATACATATGTAAATGTATTTTACACAGTTTTAATATATTGTCTATTTAGTAACTTTTATAAGTTTATGAGAGTTTACTGAGTTACAGCAGTATATTATTTACCAGTAACAGTAGAGAGAAATGGAATTATGTCTCAAAGAAATACTGTCTATTTGTGTAACTTAAATAGGGTATGTACGCTACTGTAACCAGCCTGTTAAGCAGGGTATGTTTATTTGTAGATTGTGAATATGTTCAATTATTCATTCGAGTAAATGCTCTCACTGAGGAAACATTACCGTATCACTCTTGTGATTATTTCTCCCCATTTCAGGGGCGTAACACTTGCAGCTTTAATTATTATTATCATTATTATTGTCATTATTATTATTGCGGTAACTTAAATTATGATTTTGGCACAATATAAATAAAATTGACTTGACTTGACATGTAAGAATGGCAAAGTCTGAAAATCTGTCTATGGCTGACATGTCTGTCAGGCAGCTGACAGGGCTGTTGCCAGTCATCCTCTGTACACATGCAAGTAATATGAGGATTATTATCCACAATGGGTCTTTTGACAATCTGTGAAGGGAAACTGGCTCTCAGATCCTGAAAAAAGACTTTTCCTTGCTAGTGGAAAAACTGAGCGTATTCATCTCAGGCCCCATTCCAACTTTGGGGAAAGGAATCACATCTTTTAGCAGACTCTTAGGCCTGAATACATGGCTGACATTGGCGTACCTCACCCATGGGATACAGTGTACTGACAATTTCAATATCTTTTGGAAATGTAAAGACCACTTTAAACCTGATGAGGTTTGTCCAAATATCACTGGATCCAGACTACTCAGTGCCAAGCTACGTCATGCCCTTGGGATGCCATACCCAAACAAGAATGTGTGGATAACCATGAAGGACAGCACACGAAGGCAGACAGCCAAGGCATTCAGAGGATGTTTCTGTCCCAATCAGGGACCCAACGACACCCCACCACCACCACCACCACCACCACCATGCTCACCAATCAAGGAGTTAGTTGAAGCTGCCACACTGAAGATCAGTCAAACTGATTGACTATTAAACAGCAATAACCACAGAAATCATTACTCAGGTGTCTACCAGAGATGAAACAGACCCCATGCCACTTCCTTAACATGCTGGGGATCTTAAAACAGCCAGTGGTATGGTCCAACACATTGTAGCAATCATAGACCATCTGGTACCTGTCCCAGTAATCTTAAATTTTCAATCATTCATTTTTTCAATGTTCACCATCATCACTCTCCTTTCTTATCACAGAATCCCTTCAACTGAAATTAGCTCTTTATAATGTCAGATCATTGGCTAACAAATCTTTTTTTGGTTAATGATCTGATAATTGAAATGAATTTGCATTGTATGTTTTTACTTGAGACCTGGCTAAACAACACTCCTGGTATAGCAACACTGATAGAAGCTTGTCCTCCAAACTATAATTTTTATCAGTCAGTCAGACAAAACAGGAAAGGAGGAGGGATTGCAGCCATTTTCTCTACACAGTTTTTTTCTAATGACATTGACTTGTATGAATTTACATCATTTGAATATCTTGCTCTTGAGCTCAAAGCATTTCTACAGGAATTCTCAGAGCTGATCTCACTTGGTATCATTAGATATGATAGAATAATCCTGAATGGAGGCCTAAATATTTATATAAATAAGAAAAATGACTCCAAAGCCATGGAGCTTGTGAATTTACTGCACAGCTTTGAACTCACCCAACAAGTAAATGAAGCCACTCATCAGCATAGTAACACTCTAGACTTGGTAATAAGAACAGGGTTAAACATTGATAAGTGTTTCAGAATTTGAATGACCTATTTCTGGCCATCACTGTGTTTTTTGATGCCAACCTAATTTTAACAAAGACCAAAAGGGAACTTTTGGTTCAAAAGAGATTTCTAAATGGCGGGGCTGAAGCAAGGCTCCCTATTATTTGATCATTTCATATGAGATCATTTGAGCCATACAATTATAATTGCTCTCTTAATGACATGGTTCATGGTTGAAAATGTCAAAAATACCTTGTCATCTACTTTAAATACTGCTGCTCCACTAAAGTTTAAAAAGACGTCAACTGACAGAATCTCCCCATGGTTAACAATAACAATGTTAATGAGAATAAGAGAATCTGTCAGGCAGCTGAAAGAAAATTGAGGAAAACTAGCCTCACAGTTCACTGAAGCCATGACTGTCTATAACAAAGCAATATGTCTGGCAAGAAAGGCTTACTTTTCCAAGTTTATTACAGAGAATGCTGGGAACTATAGAATATTATTCTCCACTATTCTTTATTACATTAACTGAGCTTTGCAAGATTGTCACTGAATGTAACTCCTACACCTCATGTTTCATTTTGACAGTGTTTCAAGTTATGTCCTGAAGATTATAAATACATATCTTCCAACAGGCATCTTCCCAGATGCCTTTGAAACAGCTGTTGTAAAACCCTTATTAAAGAAACCCAACCTAGATGGTAATGCACCAACCAGCTATTGGCCGCTGTCCAACCTTTCATTCATTAGTAAGATACTTGAAAAGATAGTTTCGGTGCAAATATAATTATAAATAAATACATTAATATAATATAATAAATATAATATTTTTTCTAAAAGAAAAAAATATCCTGGAGGAATTTCAGTCAGGCTTTAAAACACACCACAGAGCTGAAATTGCTCTCACTAAAATAATCAGCAACCTCAGACTAAACTCTGATGAAATGAAGGTCTCAATTCTTGTCCTCTTAGACAGAGCACCATTTGATACAATTGACCATGATATCCTAATCAGTCTTCTTGAAAAGTTGGTTGGTCTTTCTAACTTTGTGTTAAACTGGTTCAAAACATAGATGAAAAGGCAAAAGTTTTATGTCAGTCTTGGAGATCATGTGTCTGAGAAAGATGACATCTGCTTTGGTGGTTGGTCCACTATTATTCTCACTATACATGCTGCCATTTGGTGACATCATTTGAGAGCACAATATATGTTTCCATAGTCACGCAACTGTACATCTCTGCTAAACCAAATGATGCTGCAGCTGTAAACTCCATTTCTACCTGTCTCTTGGCAATGACTAAATGGATGTGCTATAATTTCTTAAAACAAAACTGAAATCCTACTGGTTGGCCCTAAAACAAAAAGAGAAAAGATGTTTAATAATCTGGGGAAATTAACTCTCTGGATTAAATCTGAGTTTAAAAGTCTTGGTGGTAATTTAGATTCAGATGTAAGCTTCAGGTCCCACATTAACAAGGTGATGAAAATATAATTTTTCCACCTTAGAAACATAGGTTAAGTATGACCATTTATAAATCAAAAAGATGCAGAAAAATTGATTCATGCCTTTATTTCAAGCCGACTGGATTACTGTAATGCCCTTTCTACTGGCCTCCTGGAGAAAAAAAAAAAAAAAAAAACACTGAAAGACTCATTCAAAACTGCAGCTCGGCCATTAACCAAAACCAAGAGGATAGAGAGCACATTAGTGCAGTTTTAGCTGCTCTGCACTGGCTTCCTGTAACATTTAGAATTGACATTAAGATCCTCCTCCTTATATACAAAGCCCTTCATGGGCTAGTACCAAGTTACATTGCTAACTCCCTTGTTAACTATTTGCCTTCAAGAACACTGTGACCATCTGCTGCTGGTTTATTGGAGATTCCCAGCAACAGCTGAAAGAAAATCGGGGATGCAGCCTTCAATTACGCCCCAAAGCTAGGGAACACATTACCGATAGATAGCAGTGAAGCCATTTCGCTAAGTATTTTTAAAAGAAAGCTAAAAACGTACCTCTTCACTTTAGCCTTTAACTAGCTATGACTTTCCTGATATTGTGTGAAATTCTTTTTTTGCACTTTGCTCTGAACTCATGCACTTCTTTTAAAATGTTTTTGCAAATGTATTTTACTTGATTTTTTACATTCTATGTATTCTATTTTTTTAACTTTATTCTTTATTTTATTATTATTCAGTGGGTTTTATTTTCCTTCTTATGTTATGAATTCTACATATTCTATTTTCATCTTTATTTTTATCTTATTTTTATTATTATCATCAAATTGTTTTTGTATTTTCCATCTTATCCCTATTTTTTATGTACATGCACTCAGTGCATGTCATTTCTTAATGTAAAGCACTTTGAGCTGCATTTCTTGCATGAAAAGTGCTATATAAATAAAGTTTATTATTATTATTAGTAGTAGTAGTAGTGGTAGTAGTAGTAGTAGTAGTAGTAGTAGTAGTAGTATTTGACAACAACCAGTGACTGTGTGTCACAGCTAAGGCAGGCTGAGTCATACAGTTTTGAATAAATCCACTAAGTTTTAATCTTCTCAATGACTTTATTTGTATTCATGCCATGTCTAAAAATCTCTATACATTGAAAAATACACCTAAGGGACAGCATTCCTACTACTGTGGGAACCTCTTGTTTTCATTGAGGTGAGCAAAATTTTGGTTGCCAGACAGCCTTTCCTGGTGGAATTACAGGTGATTTATTTGAAATTTGTAAGTTTTGGTAGAAATACGTGTAGAACCCTGGGAAACTGTTAGATGTTAGTAAGATAAAAAGAAACTTTAACTGCTTCCCAGTTCAAATACCAACCAGGGACTTTCTTCTCAGTCAGGACCAGTCAAATTGCAGGCTCAGCCAAGTACTATAAGGTTGCTTTTGTGGTTCACACAGCCAATATGCCCTTGGCTTGAATAAGTGCTTCCTCCCATTTCAGTGTCTGTCTGGCCCCATCCTGGTTGGATGCAAGGCTGCCCGTTGAATGAATGCTAATGTCTGACCAAGTGTAGAATGACGTGATGGCTGTGGTACATCTGCTGACCTGACATGCAGGGGGTCAGAGATTAGAGGCATTTTTTACTAAATGGGAGACTGAATAGGAGAAAAGGTCTGTGTAGCAGAAAACTTTGAGTGTGCATCGAGCTGATGGATTTCACACCAACTACAATACATTGTCTAAATTCAGCCAACTTGTGGCTTAAAACCAGCTGGATATCTTATATCCTCGCCTGAGAAGAACTGGAACTGCTTTGAGAAATGAGTCATGCTGAGGATCTTTTGCTGCAGGAAAACTATGACTTAATAGGCACAATGAACCCAATCCACATTACTCTTCTCAAGGCATCACATAGAAGAACATTATACAAAGCAGTATGACTGAATTAGCATGAAGATTAAATTTGATGGGAGGGGTTTTCATGCAGATAGAAGAACTAGTATTAAACATAATGATAGAAAATGTAACAGGCTCTGGGGTGGGTTGATAAAAGCTATCAATAGAAAGAAGCTTGATTAAATATGATTGAAAAAGGATGCACTTTTATGTCAAAGTCTACAACATTACCCTGGAAAAGATTTTAAAAACCTGGAGAGTGACAAGCCTCTTCAAAGTGTGTCCTTTTAGCTGGTCCTCAAAGTTGTTCACCTTTCTAAGTAACAGTATAATTAAAGTTGATCCCTGTCAGTGGCAGAGATACCGTGACAAAAATTCTTAACATTTGTGTGAGGGGATGATGTGAAAGGCCACACAAATGGGCTTCAGCTACCAGAGGCTGAAATAATTATGTTAAAAATGGATGGCTCCCAGTTCAAAATCAGTCAGTATTTGGAGTGTTGGGCTCTCCTAATAAAAGACACTGGGAATGATAGGATGGGGTTGTCACTGGTGGAGTAGCTTGGGTAGAAAGAGAGCACCATTTGAGGTAAACTAAATGCCAACAGGGACATATAATTATTCCTACAGTGGTTCTAATTGGACTAATACTGTAGCAGCTGTGTATTATAAAAAATAATATTAATCTTTTAACCTGTATCATAATATAATTACTGTTTAACCTAAACCATGTGAAAAAATGCTTTTTTCATAACTGTGATTGTAAATGTTACATAAATTTGCTTTAATAAGAGCTATACTCTCCCTTGTAATGCCTTTATAGAGGCTTTGTGTGTAAATGACCATCCCACACACTCTCAGCAGACATATAGAAACCCAACATTTTTTGTCAGAGGGCAAAATTTAAAAGTCAAACAGAAATCAATGGAATGGATTAAAGGCATGTTTGTAGATCTCTGAATCTCCTCAAAGACATCTCCTCAAAGACACTGAGGTGTTGGGGGGAAGGAGTTCCCTGGTAAAATCGCTTCACTTAAATCCATGTCCATGTTCATGAGAGAACAATGTATTTGAGCAACGTTATGTCCTGTGTCATCTGTCTGTGAGCTCTTATTCCTTGTTTGAGGAGACTACAGTCCAATCAACCACTCTTGGGGTGTCAGTGACACCTGACAAAGCTACAAAATGCCCTTCCTCCATCTCTCTCTTTCTCTCACTCTCTGCAGGGGCAGCATGTCATTTATTTCAATTTGAATTTCTTAAAAAAAGAACAACCCAGATTTGTTTAATTAGTACTTTGGGGTTTCCTTCTGTATGTTATTTCCCTCGTATCCAGGATTGAGCCAGTTTTTTGACACTGGATGATATTTCCCATAAAACACTGAAATGTCAGTGTTAGAAATTCGGAGAATAATTCCTTTCCAACCTTGTAGGTTTACTGATTTTTTGTGTGTGTGTTTGTGTGTGTTTTAATTAAAGTAGGTTTGCCACTTGATTCGCAACCTTATTGTCTCTATTCATATTCTGCAAAAAAGACTATAATTTATGTCAGATTTGTCAGAACATATGATATGTGAGAAATTTCTCATGTCATGTGTAGACACGTTCTCTTAAAAACCAGAACTGAAGAAAAGTTAATTTCCTCCTTCCTCACAGCTTCCCTCTGTAGAGTAGGTGATTAGATTTTGGAGCACCTTGCTGCATATATTTGCATACTAATAAGGATTTCTGTGACATGTGATCACTTCTTTGCTTTAAAATATGTATGCTCTTAAGACATTTGTGTGGGCATATAAATATTTGCTTATTGATTCACGGTTTAACTTAACCCTCATTAGCATAGCTGCTTGTGTTTAATGTATTGTATTTATTATATAAGGATATTTGGCAATACAAACAGTTTTGGTTATATAACGTGATAATCTATGAATTATGCTGCACCCAGCCATCTGTCTGTCAAGTATAACCTCCCATGTCATGTCTCAGACAGTGGTCTGACAAAAAACTGAATAATACATCTGCGATGTGTGTCAGCATTTTCATAAATTGCTTGGCCTAATGAAGACGACATAAGACTCAACATTTGGTTGGGAAAACAGAAGGTCAACATTTCCAACTTTGAAAAGATATTCAGCCAGTTTGGTTTCAACAAAACGTAGAGCGATGAATCAGCCTGCTGCTGATTAGCCCAGGGCTCTGCATCATTCTTGGGGGATTATTTGTTTTTGTAAAATATGAGATGCAAAGTTAAGTTTTTTGTTTTGTTTTGTTTTGTTTTGGGGTTTTTCGGGTAGGCAGAGTGATTCAGATGTACCTCTCATATCGATCCAGCCTTTGCTCCATCCATCTCTGTCTTTTCTGACAAAGTGTGAACTTTCATTTTGTTCTAAGAGATATGAAAGAATTGCAAAAACTTGTTCAGGGGTATTCTCAACTGTGAAATTCTGCTTCCAGTTAATTCAGTGCTACATCAGATGTGTAGTAAAAGAAAAGAGAAAGAATTATTTTTAACACACACAGGCACATATTGCAGCTACAGTAGATGTCTTTATTCATCTTGGATCAGATATAGATACTTTGATACTACTGATTAGATACCATATACATCATTCTGTCAAAAGTATTTAGCTTTCATATTAATGTGTTATTACAAATGCCTTGTTTTTATTCAATGAATCACAGTTATCTCAAGACGTCTGATAAAGGTGTTGTGCTTGAAGGTTGCATTAGCATTTCAGTAGATCTTAACATTAAAGCTGGACAGGAATATTCTTTATAGCTACGACTTCCATTCTGACAAGACTGAGGAAGTCCTTTCCTTCAGTGCTCATTCATCCAAACAAAACATTATCTTGTATGTCTGATTTTAGGAATGACTGGTTTGCAGCAGACTGTGAAATGTCTGTAGGGAGCTTTAAAACAATACCAATGACTGACTGTTAACTCGGTGAGGTGCTATCCGATATCTGTGGGTTGCTCATATAATTGGAGTAACCTTCTTGCCTCCCCCTGTGTTTGCAGGAGTCAGTTGTGTTGGGGAGGACGGTGAGTCAGCCAATATGACGGAGTGCCTGAGATGGGCTGACCCTTTACCCCCTCAGATCAGAGAGTGCCGGGTGGCTTGCAAGGACGACTGCACTCTAACTGCATGGTCCAAGTTCTCTGAATGCGCTGGATGTGGCAGCTCCCGAAGTCGCAAGCGCTCACTCACAGGTAAAGGCTTTAGATTGTGAAACACAGATGTCATTCAGGGCAACAATTTTATCAATACCAGTGGAGGATTGGACTCTCTGTTTAGGTCATGCATTTTTACATCGGTTGGAAAAGCTATATACTTAGTAGGCTATTTTCTTATTAGTTACGGGCACTTATTGCTGCAAATAAATTGTTTATTTTGCTCTTTATCTCCGCCAGTAAGTGTCAGTGCACAATGATAGGACCTTGTCACATGAGGGTTTCAAACACAATAAATGGAGTATAATTGGAAATATAAAGAAGTCACCTCGTAGACTCATTACAAAAGAAATGTGAGGACATTCCCTGATCTTCAGGGTTGTTGTCATTGCAGCATATTCTTCATGTGTGGAAAAGCCACTGCACTTTGACATACATACCAGAACCCAGTCCAACCTCTTTTTCTGTTCTGGTTCTATAACTGTGACTTTCTTCTGTCCCTGTAGTGTTACGTCAGGTCTAAATTAGGTCTCTCACAGCTTGTAGTCCCTTTTTTCAGTGCAGATAGAAAAATCTGAATTACATGCCATGGTTGCAGACCAGGCTGGATACTATTTGTCTTCATGAATATTTGATCCGATGCCAGAGGGGTTGTAGTAAACATACCCTGTCTCCTTCTATAATGCTCTTAGAATCCAACACATGAAGCCTCAACTCAGTGGTGGGTTTATTTGGAAAGAGTATGTACATGTGCAATATTTCAGCTCCTTTATGCCAACTTTAACACTTGCCTGAATGTCAGGCAAGTTGATGGAGAGGGAATCTACTGTGGGTTGAGGTCTAGTACGGTATTAAGGAAATTGACAGCAGACCAAGGCTTCTGCTTAGATAATACAGCTACTGTATGCTAAAAAGCTTCCTTGAGCCATTACAGCATTTTTCTCATGTCAAAATTGAAAGTCATTTTGAAGGTCTAAAAGGCAAATCAACAGTTTAACCAAATGCTTTTCAGTTGCAGTGCATGTTTCTTTGATTTTCTAGAGGTGAAGAAAATAAAAAAAAACTCTATCTACTAAAGTCAGCATATGTCTGAGAACACTGGCAAGTATTGTAAATGTTATAAACATGACAATGTAGTGTACACCACATGTTATTCTCCAATTTGGACAAAGCACATTATGACAGGCGTTCCTTGAATTTTATTTGTGTATGATTCTTGCATTGTCATAATTTGACAACCTCCTTTTATATGGTTCCACTTGTTGGCCATAGCAAAGGTATGTTTACAAAACAAAACAAATTGATTGCTTGAAAGGAGAAAGACCTAAAATGAGCAACCACGCCTCAGCACTCAATTAGTGTTTACTGTTTTATCGGATGCTGACACCCCACCATGTCATCTTCATACCACAAACACACACAAACTGTTGGATGACACTTTACAGGTTTTTATGATGTTACACCTCCCCCTTTAAATTTCCCACTGAGAAGTCTGTGTAATGGTTTGCTTTGCGTGTTTAACTGGTTTTCCAAAATACTGTATGTGAAACTTGAATTAGAGACTGTAAATTGACCCACTGGCATGAATGGGTGCATATTTGTGACACTCTATTGCAATGATATTGCATGGTGGCTCAGTAGTTAGCACTATCACCTCATTGCAGGATCGTAGTGAATTTGAGTTTTCAGGCAAGCTGTGGCTTTTCTGTGCGGAATTTGCATGTTCTTGCCATGTGGGCTTCCTCTCGGTTGGGTGAATAAATTGGACTACCCATAGGTATGAATATGTTTGTCTGCCTACATGTGTCCATTTACCAATAGACTGGTGACCTGTTCAGGAAATATCCCACTTCTTACCCAATGTGTGCTTGATAAATTCAAGCCCCCTCATCACCCTGCACAGTATAAGAAGTTAAGAGGCTGAATTTGTATTAGCCCGGTGATAGAGTGGTCAAAGGTGCATGCTGCATGCTTGTTGCTGAATGCGTGCTCCAAAGCCTTCAAATATATCAAAACCTCTGACTCCCCTACAGTAAGTGAAGTCTACTTTAACTGATACTGATAGGCTAATATACTTAAATAAATGTCACCATATTAGAAAAAATTGAAAGCCTCTTTCCCATATCAGCAAATTGAGATCTCATTTTCAATTAACAGTGTTTGTTCCTTGTTTGTTCCTGTTGCAATTATGATGTCGCTCCTTGTCAAGAACTACAGGCCCCCTTTACACCTTGCATTAAAATGCATTTTGGGTGATCAGATTGCAGTCGGATAGTGCTTGACCACATGAAATTACAGGTGTAAATGCAGCCAAGACACACTGAGGACGGATTGTGATCCGATCTTCCAAACCAACTCCAGAAGTGGTCAGGGACACACTGTGACCACACTGAACACAAATGTAAATGCAATTGCGTTGTCAATCCACATACAACAACTAAGTGGGTGGAAATACATAATCACGCGCAACTGTTCCAAACCAGCGTTGTAGCAGCCATCGGCCAGTTAGCGAGCTAAGCTACTAGCAAAGTAACAAAGTTATGGATATTCAAGACACTCGTGGATGGAGTGAAGACAAGACCAAGTGTCTGCTTTCCATTTGGTTTGACGAAAGTATACAAGAAATGCAATTCATATTGCAAACGAGCCATTTATGAAGCAATAGCTAAGCAAATGGTGGAGATTGGCTACAACCAGTTCTGGCTGCAGTGTCAACAAAAAATTACGCACATGAAACTACCATAAAGGGGTTGTTATTGGCAGTTGTCAAAGAGGAGGGTGTGATGTTTGGTTGTTTGAGCTGGACAGAGTGATCGGATCTCAATCGAATCTCAATGTGGACACTGGAGACACATTAATACCAGGTGTAAATGTAATCAGGTTAAATCATATGTAGATGCAATCTGGATGTGCGATGTGAGACGCATTTTAATGCAAGGCTTAAAGAGTTTACACTGAAAAATCAGCATAGAGGATGACAGTCTTCTGGTTTGTTTATATTAATTAAACTAATGTCTCAACATTAATGGGTAATAATTTATTGATGTTTAAATGATACACATTTAAGCAGATGCTGCTGCAATCTAAATCAGTCCCCTGTCAGAATTAATAACGACTTGACAACTTGGGTGGCAAAAATGTTCCGAAAATTATATAAGGATAAATGTTTTTCCCATTGCTTTATTTGCTACTACTGAGTTGTAGATTATGTCATTCTCTAGCTGCATGTTGACTATTGTATGGCTATTCAAACGTTAAGTTGTGTGAATTATTTCGACCACACATCAGAGAGCAGGGCTTGTGTGTGTATCTGTAAGAGCTTAACTGCAGATAAATGGTTTAGCTACACTATAAAGCTTTGTTACTGAGCCATTCAAAAGTGTTCCAACTCTCTTCTTTGTCAAAGTAAGCTTTAAGTACTCATGTGTAGCTTTTAAGTTGGGCTTTTATAGAATTACTTAATTTTGAATGGTCAATTTTATACATGGAATATAATTTATTATGGTTTTTTCATGGTTCAGTTTTAACTTTGCTCTTATGTTTTCTCTCCTTTATGGATGTTATGTGATTTTATTCTTTAACTTTGTTTCTACTATTAAATCATATGATATTACATTGTTATTTTATCATTTTATTTCAGTGTCAAGGTATTATTATTTATTTATATTTATTATATTGATTTAATTTCATCGGATTTCATATAAATAATGATTGATTGACTGATTGATTTAAATCATTTTGTACAGAAATCCAGGATGAAAAAGAAAATCTGTTATAACAACAGAGTGTATAGCACAAGGCTGGAGTGTGGGGGGAGGATTTCTATAGAATTCATTATAGCCTACACTATTTCAGAGTCCCTGGATTACTATCAGGCATTATGTTACAGGAATAGTGGAGTGTAATACAGTAGATGGACTTGATCTGAGGCTAAATGATTTCATTTATAGAGACTATATGTGGCAAATATAAAGCATGTCATGCTCCATAGTAAAACCTACTGAATTTAAACATGCTCGGTTCTGTCGGTTAGTCGCAACAACATCTTGTGTACCTAATTTTCACCCAAGAAGAAGTTCAGAAACAAATAGATATGTATCAGCCAATCATTAAACATTAAGGTGATAATGTGTTTTCCAAAACCTAATTGCCAACTATTAAAAATAGCAGGCCTTGCAGATAAAAAATGAACCATGATTCTGCATCAACAGTGTTTTTTATATCAGTTTAAAAGATGAAATCACACCACACAATCAAAGTGGAGGAAAGGTTCATGGAGACACTTCACAGAAGGAGAGATCAATCATCTATTGTCTATCTATTGACATCTTTCTCAGGCTAATTCATCCGTGGCCTTGTATTTCACAAATAAACTAAAACTAATTCACTCGGCATTCACTCCACATTTGCACGCTTTTCAGTAGGCTAGACATCTGGAAGAAGACTGCACAGTATTATGGCTGCTAATGGAGCATTAAAGTAATAATCCTTTCAGTCCTTTCTGGATTTTCACTTTACAGACCCTGACTCACGAGGGACTGAATGATGAACTTCTACTTAATGTACTGTATTTTTCTAAAAGTTCGGTCACGTGGAATGCAATATTTATTAGACAAATACCTGGAACTGGGTATAAACAAAACACCATAAATCAGTCTTCCTTGTTCTGCAATGCCTTCATTAATATGTCTATTCACATTTTTTCATATCATTTTTTTAATTTTTTGAAAAATATATATGCATTTGTTAAGTCTATTTAATCCCTCGCCTCTATAATGTTTCTTTTACTACTTAGATTATGTGAATATTACTGTATAGATTCACTGACGAATTTGCATTAATTATGCTATTTATTTATGCGATTGTACATCCTTAACCTGTGACTATTTAATGGTATTTGGAGGTAGATATGTTTAATTTATGATGACAATTAAAACTTTTTTTGACAAATTTAGAATTTTGTCCCTAATTTACATTCCCTTTTGACTTTTTGATAGAATAGATTTAATATATTTGATAACACTATAAGATTCATGATATATCAGTATATTTACTCTTAATTCACTTGTTATTTTCTATTTTTTGATCCACAGGGATGGTCACAGGGATGTTGCTTAAGATTTACTGGCATCGTTATATATTGTATCTTTTTCATGCTATTTTCTAACTGGTGACGCACATGCTTTGTGTTAGTTCAAGCTGCTCATCAGTTAAACCAATCTCTGTAGTCATCTGATGAGGCAGCTCCTATGTATATATATATATATATATATATATATATATATATACTATATGGAAGTGTTACCAAATGAAGGTCGGACAGACCGAAGCATTGTGATCTAAATAATATTTCAGCAGTAAGTGAGACAGTGTGCGGGAGTTCTTCTCATTGTTTTCAAGTTGCACCTTCCTCCAATGCCCCTGTATTCAGGTGTGCAGAGATTTTTTTTCAAATAAAATCCTCTCAGTCCTGCAACTATTTGTTCACAGTGCAACCAAACCAGCTCACATTTGGTGAGGGGCTTGATAGGGTTGAAGGTGTGCAACTTGTCACCTGAGCTAAAATTGCACTGGATTACATGCATGCATCTTTTTCCTGTGAGGCCCACCTGCATGTGAAGCCAATCTGAATCTAATGTTTCTTCGTTTATGGAGAAATATTACTGAATGGAAATACAGTATATTGAATTGCAGAAAAAATGCAATTATATGAAATTGCTAAATTTTAAAACAAGTTGGATATTGCAGATTTAAATGCAGATTGTTTGTAGCATGTGTAGTGCGATCGCCAGTAATGTCAAAGGGAAGTAATGTTGCCGCTTTTCAATCAACCACCAGCAGTGGTGTAGATTGAACAGATTGCTGGTGAATTGCAGCGCGACAGCAGTGAGTTCACACTCTGTGAGGAATGTTTGCAATCAGACCCACTTCAGAAACAGATGGAAAGCCCGCTGGGCACACAGGAGGCAGAGGACACCCAGGATCCATGATACAAATAGGGGTGCACAAGTATAGCAAGATTAGCCAAACTGTGTTGCGACTATTTCACCAGGCATCCTGTTTGTGTGTGTGACAGATGTGTGTGTCTCGCTCTCTCTCCAACTGGTTCAGGTCAAGGAATTTTGTGAGCACTTTTATTTTTCAGTACAGAAACAAGGTGTTTACTTTAATCATGACAATTACATAGTAATTTGCTCATTCTTCCGAGAATGCAATTCATTAAAGCCACATTTGGGTTTGTTGCACAAAGTATTGATTGGCTATGTTCTGTTGGGACAAGCATGATTAATTTTACCCACCAACAGAAAAAAAACACTTCAATAGTGATATGAGCATAAAAACAGTATAATACCAGCTGTTATTCATATATACAGCAGGTTATATCTTATTTGTTTCCAGATCATGAAACTTTTGAAAGAAGAAATAACACATTTTTCAGATTCTTGAAAACCACTGAAATGTTTTGCACAGATAAACCTTTCAATGATTTTATCACAAAGGTCAAAGAAGTGTGAACTTGTGCTCAGTTAGGTGTCATAAAATCAACTAGAAAATCTTTTCTCAAAAAAATTGGCCACTGTGGCCATAGGTGAAAATATTGTGTGATCACAGAAAATACTTTATTAAATCCACAAATTTGGTTTTGGCTTTCTTTTTTCCTCTGGTTGCTCATGTTATTGTGGTTGACTTTATCATTTAAACACCAATTGTGCCCTAAAATCTAAAAGAAACATGAAAGAATTTCATCAGTCACTGACTCAAAGGACAGTGTTATTGACTCTTGATGATCTTAAATGTTTCAGAGACATTTTGAGTCTTTGATATTATCACATCTTGTAAAGAAAACCACAGAAATACAAAAAATGGAACAATTGAATTTGAACACCTTTGCAAAATGGTGAAATATAAAGATATGTCAAAGATATGCTTTCATCTGCCAGTCTATCCAGTTGCAGTAGTTTGGATTGTCTCTTTCTATTACATGCTGTGAACTGAATGTAAATCCTGCATAGGGGCTCATGCTCTTATCAAATGCTTTATTTGGTTAGCGCTGACATGTACGTGAAGAGGCATTGACAGTGATTGCCACACTTTCATTTTTTTAAACAATGTTCCATAGCAACACTAATGGGTCAATGACAGCAAGATATTTATAGCTTGAGAACAGAACAACATCTCTGTCTTATATAAGACTATTCAATAATGGAAAGCAGATAATCAATCTTGGGAAAGATTTTTGAGCAGTTGGACAGCTTGACAGGTTGTATCTGTTACATGTCCAGATATTAAAAGCGAGTCTGAAAGCGATACACCCCTTCCAGCTGCTATGTCACATTCTTGCTCACACTATTAACACTCATCAAATATAATGGACAGGACTAATTATATGAGCCCTGAAGTGAACTGTATTGGAACTCTAGTTCTAATAGCCATAATAGGTATATAGGTACTTAGCTTAAAACAGAAAAAAATATATATTTTCACCTTCATTAGACAGAGCTGGTGTTTTGAGGTGTACATTAGATCTTAAGGGGGAAAACAATAACTACTAAAACAACAGCTGTCAATCCATGGTGCATTTCTCAGTCCATTTTCTAATATTCATTGATTGTTAATGATGGCATTATGTTTTCCAGAATAGTCACAATGGCCTTTGATTTCACAGAAACAGCTTGGCAGCAATTTCTTCGCTGAAGAAAGCCTCATTAGATCCAATTGCATTTCAGCCATAAGACATGTTTTGTTTTGAGTAAGGAAAAAAATAAAACAAAAAAAAAACTTCTCACTCTGTTGCAGTACTGTTATGCCAAAAGGCAGTGTGAGAAATATATGAAATTATTAAGTGAAATAAAATGAGACAGACTAAGAAACAGCGGGCATACCAAAAAGAGAATTACAGCACTTAATCACAAAATCACTCCTGAGCTCAACATCACTGACTAATGATATAACAGTGGCTGTGCGGCTCTCCATTGTCTGTTCATTTCTCTACTATTGTCAACCCCTTGAATCAAAGACTGTAGACTGTTGGTCATTAATAATAAACAGCAACCACTGTGTGCTGGTGATAAGTCATGGATGAAAAAGACAGAGAGGGAATAAACGTGCATTAGGAGAAAAAAAAAAAAAGGGAGACATTTTTTAAAGAAAAATAACCTATTGTGTCTTACTGTGTTTCCTCTCTCAGCTGCAGCAGTTTTCACTGTTTTTACTCCTCAAGGTAAAACACAAAGTCTGTATATGCCATGGCTTGAAATGGTGCATACAAATTACATACAAAAAGTTTAAAATAAAGCAATTGTGTTTCAGTTGAATAAAGCTATGATCGTATTTGTATTGTGCATTCTACTATGTTTCTATATTAACAATTGCCCAGGTCTTGTGATATAGCAAAGACATTAAGTGTGCACTATTTCCTTAAGAGGCTTATAAATAAAGAGAAAAATTAAAGTTTAATATGTTTCTAAATAGCACTAATCATTCCCCGGGGGTCATTTAAAGTGCTTTCTGAATATGCATCACTCAGGGAGAGTGTTTCCTTGCCACTGGTCATGGAACATTTTGACTGATTGGCTCTTTAGAATATGTGTTATGTTAGTTTCCTTTAAAGAAAATGAAGTCAAACTACAGGGAAGAGATGATTAATGTGAACCAATGGATAACCCCAGTTGATACAATTTAGTTTATGTGACCTGGAAATTTAGGAAGAGCATTCAATTGACTATACCCATGATGGAAGGGATGTGGAAAAGATTTATGCTCAAAATGTCCTTGTTTAAAGATAAGTTTTGATTTAATTTTTTTTTGTTTTGTTTATTTGTTGTTTGTGCAAATTCTGCTCCATTCAAATACTTTACAATAAGTGGCACTCTGTGAAATTGGGCTAAAACAACATGAAATTTGTGGTTAAAGTGTTACCATGACCTGACATGGAGCACGTCTTGGTAACTTGAGCAAGTGGTTGTATAGGCCAACTAATGCTTTATTGATATTGTAGTTATATACTGTATATCATACTGTATACTGTTTCTCCTAGGTTGACTGCTTTTGGGAGAAGGGGGGGTTAAGAACAGAAAAGACATTTCTTGGTCTTGAGAAGCTGCAGCATTTATTAACTGACACACTGTAGCCTGTACTGTACATTTACTGCCAGACTGACAACTCTCTGCTAACCTTTTCCACTGCTCTGCTTGTGTTCACTGTCACTTTTCTGCTGCATGCTCTCTCACACTCACTCAACCACACACTCGCTACTCACACACATTACACACTGCCCTATTCCTTAAAGGAGCTATGCTACTCTTATAACAGTAACTTTCACTTCGATGTCCCTTGAAGAATGAGGAGGGGGGGATTCTGGGATTTGATGCACTGGTCGAGTACTCAAAACAATTCCACTGTAACGTAGGGTATTATTGTGCTTGCACAGTATACGAGTAAAAAATATCAGTAGCCCATTAATATTAATGATCATGTGAAATTTAGGAGCGGCACTCATAATACCGCCGCTGCAGAATGAATACAGAGGAAACACTGGTTACAGTCAGGATGGCAGCAAATATAACAGAAATGGAGATTTATTCATCTCGTATCGTACCTTACTTTAGTGGATCATAACATATCAGGTATGGAATTGATCAGCGGATACTCCAGTTCAAGATGAGACCAAACTTTTCTATGGATGTCAGTTTTTGAGTCACAACAAAGGCCAAAATGTGGCCTACAACAGACTAGGTAAGCCTTATATTTAGCCTAGCCGATGGCCAGGAATGCCATTTGCTATGTCATAACGCATATCATAAAATGGCCAGGACTGCTGAAAAGACAAAAGTCTAAACTTTACTAGAGACTTGTAAGGAATGGCGTTATAAAATAGCTTCTTCAAAAATTGTGAATCACCGCAACCACAAAAGTTCCTTGAGCATACAGTCATAAATGTGCACAAGAAATATAAGGCTGATGGGTCCAGGAGAATGCGAGATTAGCTGGGGACAGATACACACACACACACGCATGCATACATACACGGACAAACGCACACACACGACCAAATGCATGATCCCTTCCAGGCTTACAACTGACAGAGATAATAATAATAACTTGTATTTCCCTGCAGCATGGATAGTTTGGAATATTAATCAGGAGTGGCTTGTTACAGCAAATCAGAAATATGTTTTGGTCATAAAAGTTACATGTAATGTGTATTCACATTTAGTTGTCATCTCTACCAGTGGAATAAGATTCAACGACACAAGTTGTCTTCATCATCTACAGAAAATTATATTTGGACAACTGAGCTGGTTTTTTGATTAAATGTGGATGAAAATAATGAAAAAGTAAGCCAAGTTGGAAATTTCCAAACTAGCAACTCTCCGAGCTGAAATTGCAACGGTGATCTTATCAACTAAAAACAAGCCTGTCACCATAATAGGGTAGAGACAGCACAATGTTAAAAATTTACATAACATTCTTTGCTGCACTTAAGCCTAGGTAGACTTGTCATTCACAGTTTCAATCATACATCATTACAATTCACACTCAGTTCATAGCTCTAGTTTCCTGACCTGCTGACATTGTAAGATTAAGAATGCATTGAACAAAATTACTGCACTGTAATTTATGTTTTTATTAATATTCTGATCAGAGCTCTCTCTTTGTCATTCGCATGTTGGTTCTTTGACCCTCCATCAACTGATGTTTAAATCAAATCATAAAGCTTTTGGTTCATCTATTCCAACCTGAGAGAAAGATAGCTTCAAGCTGAATTCATAGACTGTTTATCACTCACCCAGTGCAAAGTAATCTTTCAATTGTTTTGTCCATCTTCTGCTTAGGTCGCAGTAAAAAGAAGGAGCATTGCCAGAGTGAGGAGCTGTACCCGCTAGAGGAGACAGAAGCTTGTCCCTGTGATGAGTTTTTGTCCCAATCCTATGGGAACTGGTCTGCTTGCGTCCTCCCTGATCCTTCAGCTCCGGGGTCCCTGCAGAGTTGGATGAGCCACCAGGAGGTAAAGGAGTGTGGCCAAGGTCTACGCTACAGGGCTGTGGCCTGCATAGACCAGCAGGGAAACCCAGTCAACCCCACGCTATGTACAGACACAGGTAGGAAGGAAAGAGGAATTTCACTGCTATAACATGTTGGCCCTTTACAACCCCACAACACTATAGCCTGATACTCGTTTCACTTCATTCATACAGCCTGATGTGGTGCTCATGTAAGCCACTTTCAAGTTGGTAGGATTATGTTGTTTATTTTGCCCTAATCAGTCAGTCGTGAGTGATGTATCCCTCTCACTGATGTCATTTTCAGTTGACAAGAAAGCTGCAGTAGTGGGTTAGGAGTAGGAGTAGTAGTTAGGAGCATTTTTCACATCAATCAGAGAAATATGACAATGTAACAGAGTAAGTCAACAAACAACAAATTATACAGTTGCCCTTACCCTTGTTGCTATTTTCTGTCACTATTTTTCTTAGATTTAGCTAGATAGCTAACTAGCTATGTTGATGGCCCCATTCTTGATCCCCCTAAGCTCAACACTTGAGCCTTTTCAACATTTTAGCATTTTCTTGATGTTTATAGTATTAATTATGCACTTGTCTGCTTCCAGTTGTTTCTTATTTTAATAATAATTAAAAACTTGCACTTGCACCTAGTCAGCTCCTTGAGAATTTGTACCACTGCTCTTTTGAGTCACTGTCCTCTATTGCTTGAATGTCTCGGCTTGCTTGAAGATCACTTTGAATAAAGGCATCTGCCAAATGACAAATTGTAAACATGTAAATGTAAATGGTAGGTTGAATGTTTCCCCAAACTGGTGAAACAGTCATCATTGAGTACAACACCAGAGTTATTATTGGGATCACTGAACAATCTCAAATGTAGGTGATAATTCAAAGGTCTTGAACCTTCTTACAACATTGTATTGATGTCAAAGATTTTATCAAATGTAAAAGACGCATCCAAAAGGCATTTTCAGTATTATCAAGCATTGAATCCTTGAAATTCCCAAGCATTTTTATGGAAAGCTTGATTATCTGCTCAGGACAAATAAACAATCCTGTTATGTATCATGTGGGTCAGATGAACCCTAATCAATTGTCTTTTTAGTTAGCAAAACATTCAGTACTTTCCAGTGTGTAGACTAGTCATAAGTTGTTTTCCTGAATCCAACATAAGATTGTTAGATTGTAAAAGGCATTTCTTAGGTTGGTGGTTGAACTGTTTGTGTCTGTGTTATCTGCATTTTTCATTTTAATGCTAATTAAGTTGAGCAGAGACCGCAAACAAATGAGTAGAAAACAAAAAATCATTGTATATTGTAAAAAGCTTCAATCAGTTCCACTACGCTGTGTTGGTACAGTGTAGGAATGAGACACTCATTAGTCAGATAATTAGCTCTTGGTGTCACAGTGAGCAAGTCCAAGGTCTGGCGGCGCACAGGCCAGTGATACGTCTGTCTGATATTATTAATGTGATCCACACTGCAGCCGCTGACCAAGTCTGACTCAGGCCTCCCCCTCCTGTCTGCCAATGTTCATTTTCAGGCTACATGGTGGAGGTTTGCCACATCCCCTGCCCTCTAGACTGTAAGCTCAGTGACTGGTCGGCCTGGTCAATCTGCAGTGCATCCTGTGGCAGCGGGTTGAAGATGAGGTCCAAGTGGCTCAGGGAGAAAGCTTTCAACGGGGGCCGCCCATGCCCCAAACTTGATTTGAAGAACCAGGTAAGACGTGCACCACTGCTTGTATATTCATAGAATCCCACAGCACATGCATATGCATATACTTACACGGTTATGTACATGTGTATGGTTTTTTTTGGTTTTTTTCATTTGTTTGTTTGTTTGGTTTTTCTTGTCCATTGTATTTCTTTTGTTATCTTGTGGTTCTGTGTTAGTTGATTACTTCCTGGTATGAATTCTCAGTATGAAGTGTTAATGTGCTATGAATTCATACTATTTGTTACCAGTAGTTTGTATGGTTTTGCCCGCAGGAGTCTGAAGGGAGGGTTGGTGTGGGTGGGATTAAGGGGATAATATAATATGGTTCAGGCTGTAATGTATTTGTTTTTCTTTTATAATTCATTTTTTTCTTTGTCCCATGATTATTTATGTTTAAAAATAATTAAAACAATAAAAAAGAATCCTGCAACACAAAGTGTGGAAGGTAACTGTTACTCTGAGAAACAATCAGTCACACATACATGCTTTTTAGAACCATTTTGAGCAATTCTTTGACTCTATTTTTCTCATCTACAGTTTATGGATGTTAGAATTATGCATTTTGATTCTCATGAGTAGACACAGCAGACACAAGCAAACACAGTTGACCTCATCATCTACATTGTTCTGAAGTCACTTCTCTCTGGACTTCATTATGTCCAGGGACAGATATAATAAAATACAGATGAGCGCAATCTATACTCCTAATCCACTATGTTCATCACCATTGTACATGTAATTGGCATGGCCATGCTGGATGTAAAATTAGTTACATAATGCTAATAGTGTCCTCACAGCTCCATGTTTTACATAGACATACAGCGTTCTCTTACTGGGAACATTGGTATGGGCAGTAGTTCGCATTTTAATTTTTAAAACACCTCTTTTATGCCTTTTGAATATATTTTTCCTCTAGCCCATATGGTGTTGCAGCCCAGTGTTCGCATAAATACACAGTGGAGTTGTTGCATTCTGCTCACATTTCAATGACAAAGTTTATTACCCATCAGCCAGTGGAACTCTTGGGTGACCTGTTCATTTTCTGGTGTCTTCAGTCAGACCAAATCATTTGCCTTGCAAGACATGCCCTTTCCTTGACATCAAAACAGGGTGATGTTAAATAACAAAGAGAAGGGGGGGGGGGGGAGAGAGGTAGAAGTGGACAGATGGGGGCTTTTGATATTCCATAGTCAGGTTTTATCCGTAGTGCAGAATATTTTGTGACAGCATATCTCTCTAGGGGTCATGGTTTAAAGAGGGGAAGTGTTTTATGAATGCTGTCTGTATGCTTGAATGGGCTTGAAAGGACACTTTAGTTTGTAGAGGTCAGTATGGAGATGAGGCACGGCTGTGTGAGTAATATTCCAGTGTGTTCCAGTGGAGATTTGTGTACAGATGGTTAAGTGCCCACTAACAAGGTCTATATGGCCCCTGTTGTAATGCCCTGTAATAACCCTCGCCACTGAAATAGGAGCTTGCTGTTGCCAATGCCCTCGCGGATTTATCCTGGGGGTGGACTAGGGCTCATTGTTAACATTATCAAGTTGGCCATTTAAAGAGAAGTACATCTGTCTGCGGTGTGGGTAGAGAGATACCATAACCTCAACTCTAGTTCAACAGGCGTAGAGGTGTGAGGTCACTCCTTCCTGCTGTTATATTGTCCTGGATAGTTACAAGTGACTTCACATGGTCTCAAAAAGCGCCACACTTCACCATCGAGCCTTCATACTTACATTTGGCCCTTACTACTTTATTTAGTCTCTTAGGTGCGGTGTGACAAAGAATATTCACTTTCTAAATGGCTGCCCTCCTCTCTCGCAAACACTTGCTCACTCGCCCACTGTGAACTGCACTCTAGCCAAACTCTGGCCTCACTCCCACCAGCAGATGTTTCCCCTCGAGCACCGGCCAGAAGTGACTGGCTTGACAGAAATGAAATATACAGTGCACTGAAACTCATCCTCTCATCACATGGTTGAATGAGCAAAAAAGATAGGGGAGAGAGAAGAGAGAGAGAGAGAGAGAGAGAGAGAGTGTGTGTGTGTCACTATGAAAATAATGAACAAAAATGGCCACAATGTTGAACAGACTGTGAAGGAGTTTGGGTGTAAAGTAAACTATATGTGTGCTGTTAATGATGAAGTCTGTAAGATTTTCAGTGTTGGTAAAATGGGATCAAGCATCCAGCATTTGTATGTTAAGATTTTTAATTCATGCATCAAGTGTTGAAGTTGGACTATAGTTAAGAAATAACTTTCAATGGAACGTCTCTAATTATCGAAATGTTTTCAATAGTGTATATCAAAATGATCTTCCAAAGACTATCAAGATTGCAAACATACCAAAGTATTACAAGTAAATATGTTTCATTCAAAAGAAGCAGCATATTCGGAAAGTTTGGTGTTTTTAAGGACAGTTTGAACAGACATGCTTGTCGCACCTGTTGTATGATATGAAATTTATACTGTAACGTTTTTATTTTATTGTAGTCACACTAAGCACACTATTCCATCCAGCAAAAGAATTTTATCTGCAGTGTCCAAGTATACTGGATATTAAAAATGAATGAATTCTCTTACTGACATATTCAGTATATTTCACTAGACCATTGCGTTCAAAGACAGTATATGTGATGTAGGATCTTTGGTTTCTTCACTCGTCCAGATTTTTTATTTTTTTTTTAAATGTAATAGGTGACTTTCATATACTTTTTACTTAAAGTTATATATCACAACTTTTAAAATGAACATCCAGAAAAATAAAATGCCTGGAAATATCTAAATACTGATAAAGTGGTAGATCTTTACACATTGATTTTATACTACAGCGCGGCACGTCATCGGTATCGGCCGTTAAAAGCTCTAAAATTAAATATCAGCATCAGCGAATTCTGCCGATTATGAGAGGCCAATATGTTGCCTTCTCCTCCGCCGCCTGACTGTGCTTCCCTCAATGGACTGTGTCACCCTGACGGTCCCGATGCTTCCTCTGCAGGCTCCACTTCACTCAGCTGCCAGACAGACTCGCTGCTTCTTCCCACTTTAACCTGAATAACAAACCTGCTGCTTACTGCTCGACCCACTTAGCAGGTTCACTAAAGTTTTAATGCTGAGCTCTTGAACTCCAGTCTTCCTAAGTTCTTTCTTCATATATCATCTTTCTTGATCATACTTAGTACAATCTATGCTTGCATGCATAATAGTCTCCTCAGCCAGCTGGAAAAAAAATATGTGCATATATCGGCATCGGCAATCGGCCACAATGAGCTGGAAATATTGGCATATCGGATATCGGCAAAAAATCCAATATTATGCATCCCTAACAGCTACATTTATAGCCCATATCTGAATACAAGATACCCGAAGAGACTTCTACAGAGAGCTCCCAGTTGTCAAAGCAAAGCTCCAAGAGAAACACACAAATTGGATCTATAATTACAGGAGACATTTGAATTTCATCATAACTCCCACGAGTGTTTTCTGCCAAATGCTGAGATATCAAGTTGTGTATGCACAATGCCCATAAAATAGAACAGTATTGTCTTGACTGCCTGCCAGCCTCTGTGCCAGTCAGATTCTTATTTTCCATTCTATTAATGCCTTGAGGCTCTACTCCATCCACTCTGGCCCCCGTCCTATGGAGAAATATCCTGTCCACCTCCAATGCTGCCATATGTTATGTGTGTGGTGAGATGTGTATGTGTGTGTGTGAGAGGTCTGTAAGTGCACAAGACAGGTGCTTTTGTTTGTGTGGATAATAAGCTGGCATTGGACACTGAGAAAATACAACTAGCATTATCTCCTTTTCACTTTTTTAAGTTAACTCTTGCATTATGCAGCAGAAGTTTTAAATTTGTTATAATTACCATCATTAACATTGAGTTTTACTTTTCTTGCATTGTTGTGCTGTTGTGTATTTGTGTTGTTTTTTCTAGATTTTCTTTATTTTTGTCTTTTTTTTAACAGTTTGTTCTTTTGGGTGTAAAGTATGTTATGGGACCCCCTTAAAAATGAGTCGCTACATCTCACAAAGTTTATCCTGGTATATAATATACTTAAATGTTTTTTTTTCTTGAATAATCACCAATTATCAGCAGGTGGAACATGTACAAGTTTGTTTTTTAATAATCTTGAAGGATTGTGTTGTATTGACAAATTAGTAATTTTCACATGCCATACTGTCTATTGTAGTGTGGATCAATTCACCACTGCACCACTGCATATATTTCTATCCTTAGAACATCATCTCCTGGTGTAACCGTAACACCCTAATTTCTGTAGAATCACATCCTCCTATTTGTAGAATAGAAACAAAACCACTAATTATTCCATTTGTGCATTTGGTTTGTTGATCTGCATGTTGCAAGCGCAGGTCAGAGGGGAAATTACACAAGGCTTGTTGTTTGAGATTTTCCGCCTTGATGTTTTCTGTTCCATTGATGGCTTTTGTGTTGTGAATGCCACATATACAGAGAGAATATGCTTTGATTTGAGAGTAAAGACTCTTTTAATTAGCGATGTGGCCATTTGTGCCTTGATGCAGCCTCTCAATTGTAAATATATTTCTGGTAAGTAGTTTGGGTAATTTTTATTATTCCTCCTCCTTTTATTGTTCCAAACGCTATAGCTGAGTATTGTCAAATAGAATTGAGTTTAAAAGGGGCATATCATGTGTTTTGTGATTTTCTGTTGTTTAAATACTGTTATGATGTTGGATATCTATGTTAAACATGGTTCCAAGACTTGAAGTTAACTTAAGTAGAAATGCTCCCTGCAAGTGAAAGGCCCAGGCTTCAACCTGCCCTGAATGCTTCTTTTGCTGCATTTTTTTCTACTTTGCCGATGGGCTGAGGTCAATTCGTCATGCATAAACAACCATCTGTTCTGTAGCCTTGGATTCTAAGTTTGTTGCTAAGGTTTTTCCATGTGTTGTTTGCATTGCCCACTCTAATAATTGAAATCAGATTCCAGCACAGATGTACAGATGTATTTGAGAAGTTGAAATTTTCATGTTTGTTTCATGGTTTGCTGATGTAGCCTCCTGAGAGGCCAATCGGAACAGAGTGGGTTCCCTGGGAGGGGGGCCTTAAACAGGAGACAGGAGCTAAAACTGCCTGTTTCAGCCAGAGGCTGAACTGAAGGGCTGCTTGAAGGGTCAGTACGGAACTTTTTTGAACTGTAAATCCTCCAAAGATATTCCAGTAGAACCCCAGATCAAAAATATAGACCTGTAAATGTGCATAATATGTCACCTTTAAAGGAACATAATTACTAGTACTTGATAATTAAGCCCCTTTCATTTACAAATCTTATGTATCACATGGGATAGTGAGCAAAGGCTCAAGTCATGTTTAGACATTGATATTTATTAGTGATGGGTAAAGCTTCAGATAGACAACTCCAGTGATGCTCACACCTGACATACTGTATGCCAATATCTGCAGTGCATATGCAATTCATTTATTGCAATCTTCTACTCCATCTATCTACTGATGCTCTTAAATTGCCTTTAATTAGCAAGCTTGCATGCCAACAGTCTCATCATGCCACTTTAGGACAGATTTATGGAGGAAATAATCATCAATAATTATTTGTTGTTTGCATGTCCTGATTGGATGTTTGACACGGTTCAGTTGGGTGTTTGTGTACTTGGCAAATCTCTTCTCAGCTATGAGGTTGCTGATGATCAGAAAGCTTTGCTGATGTGCTTGTTTAGAAGAAAAGCCAAAATGTGGCTTTTTTTTCTTTCTTTTCTTTTTTCCCCCTATGGTGCTGCTATCTACTCATGTTTCATCAGGTGTAAATTTGGAATACTCATGTTAGTACTTGGTTGGTTTTGAGGTATCAGTGTTACCCTTAATGTTGTTGACATTGTTTTGGAGATTTTCTTCTTGGCTTGGTAAACTGGGGTTACTACTGTAGTAGAGGTTAAGATGTGCATATTGGTTTTAAATACTTTCACATTATATCTCTTGCTTTGTTGGCTTTAATTGAAACACAATATGGCTGTTTGGCCATCATACACTGAGGTGTGGGACAGTTTGCTTTGCTCTTCATATATCATAAATTAGCTCTAAACAGCTGATCTCTATATTAACTTCTGTGTCTTGTGCTTGTAATTTGAATAAGTGAATAAATAATTGTGATTTAGCATCAGGCTGCATATCTGGCGGACCTATTCACCTCAGTTCAGTACATGGAATATGTCCCTTGATGGAGGGTGGTACATTGTTGAGCCATGGCCACACAGTGGTCAGCTCCTGCTTTTCTATCCACATTCATCATCTGCAAAACCTTTCAAAAAACATAGTCATAGCTGGTTCTACTTTATCACTGATGCAGGAATAAAGGAGACTAAGGATTTTCTGGAGTGTGGATAGACAAAGCATTGCACCAGTTAAAATACAGAGTGACACTGGCCTTACTATTGGGAGTAGTTTTAGGGTTCAGTGTTTTGGGCAAGGACACACGTGAACAGGAGGAGCCTGTCTCTCTGAACCTTCTGAGCTATAGTGCCACAAAAGTGGCCATACAGGTTGTCCACTCTTACAAAGTGAGTGTTTTTCTCAAAAAAAGAGGGGCCTTCAATTTAAAATGCGGATGCCTGCTTATTGAGGAGACTAAGACAAAATGCAAGGAATCCTAACTACATAAAACTTTGTTATCTCCTATGTTGTTTGCTGGAGCAGTGACACGTACCTTGTTCGTGGACAGATAGGTGCTAGGCAAACTAAGGCTGGCTGTGTCATGGGATGTACTTTGGGTTCTCTAGAGAAGATGAGGGTGAAAGAATTTTGGCCAAAAAAATCAGCCATAATTGTCAATATCTTCCACACATTACAGAGAACTATGCTGCTCTTGGCAGTGCCTTTGGTGCCAGAAAAATCCAACCCTCAGTGTACCGGAATAATGTAATACCTGAACGATAAGAAAACCGTAATTTCCAGTAAAGTGTTGTTCTTTGCCTCATGAACCATTGTCACTATTTGCTGCTAATTGCACATACTTTTCAAACCCCCAAACCAGGACCAAGAGACTCTCCATAACCTGTTGTTCCCCTTCTCCTTTCCACAAAGTTAGGTTGTAAAAAATAGGCAGTAAAAGTGCAAAGCAAGAGTCGCCTTTGAAGTTCTTCTCTACACATTACATGCTGTGCTGTCTCTGTGATATGGGTGTATAAATAAGTAGAGGTCTGTTTGCACACCAGCAATGCACTTGGTTTAGCTCAGCAGTCAGCGCAGTCATCTATGATCTGGGAGACTTAAGTTTGAGACCTGGTGTAGGGACCTCCTTTGTAATATAGTTTATTCATGAACACTTATTTTAACACATTAATATCCTAAAAAGTGTAATAAAAACAAAACTGGATTTTTATGCCTATTTCCACTTTTATTCAAACACAAATACAAATATAGATAATTTTGCTGCCTTGACAAATATAGATACAAATATAAATACTGGGCTCTCTGCACATCCCTAGTAAGCACTGAAAACAAATATAATATTATATATTGATTTATAATTATTATTTTAACCGTGATGAAAACCGGGATGCATTCTGAAGAGATGACACACAGAAAGGCGACATTTTGGAGCCTATCTTTCTATGCTTAAACTCCCCCCTAGCAACCCAGATGGTCCACGACATTTACTTAAGACACAAAGGTTAATCGTTGCCTCTATCTGCTAATTAGAAAAACAAATTGTATTGAGTGGCTGGGTGAATATTAAATACATGCTCATCATTTGATAGCTAGGATGGTCTTTTTAAAAACAAGATTGTTGCACATTTGCTGTTTAGTATATCTCTTACTCAGGAAAATATCTGCTCCTAATGTCCTTATTAGTGTAAGAGTCACAAAAGGAGTAATAGTAACTCATAATTTGTGCTTTGTTTTCCAATAAAAATAAAAGCAACCTCTCTAGTTTTTGCTCAACATTGATTATATAATGTTGAGATATAATTAGAATTTCCAAATCTCTCCCTTTACATTTCAGTCTTGTATTAAATGATTGTTGTGCCAATAATAAGGTAATCAAGATAAAATAAATACTACTAGTCAAAGAGACAGATGCTCGAATTACCAGTCAACAGAAAGAAAGACAAGACAAAAGGGCTCACGTGGGACGAGAAGGTGTCGTCATGACTGTGAACTGTGTTGTGACTTTAATCAGTGTAATCATTGTTAATCAGAGTTCTCTCATTTAATTAGAAGTTGTTCATTTGAACTGTGAAAGAGTGGTATTGGCTCTGATATGACAAGAGGGCTAATTTTTGTATATGTGAAAAAGATCTTCCCCCATAGCCGGCGCAGGGTTAAGTGCTTGTGAAATGTCTCCACCAAACTGTGTCCTGGTAATAGATTACAAAGTAAATGAGAAGAGGAGATTATTTCAGAGCAGAAAATAGAACTTGATGGCCAAATCATTTGTGTAATTATGGAAAGTCACGCCATTGGCCTGCAGTAGAGCCAGCCCAGTGATGGGCTGAGGGATGATGTTCCATATAAATCTTGTAAGGCATTTGGCTCATTGATGTCCTTGGTAGTAGAGATCTAATTGGAAGACAGCAGAAGAGAGAGCATGATATGTAAACAAACTCAGTTGTCAATGAACAGGTTATCAGTGTGATACTGATAACAGGGAGAAATTACACCTGATTGAACATTGCAGGTCCTCTGTGTCTGTTATTACAATTGAGGCACAATATGCCCCTGATACACATTTTAATACAATTCTACAATAATAGTATGCTGTAGATAGATTGAAAATATAGCCAGGCCATTGTTGAATTTCTGCCAGGAGAATTTGACAAAGCTCTCTGTGTCTTCCTTTATTACAGATACAGTAAACGAGTGCAACCACTTCCACAGAATAACATCTTTGGAGATTTCATGTTGCATGAATACCATGACTGCTTTCATTCCATTCTTTTTCATGGCAGAGTCTAGCTCCCCTCAGGAGATCATCAATGTTATGCTCCAGGTTCACAATTTTTCATGTCTGTCTTAAAACAATAGTCAGGTACCCATATGAACACTGAAACAAGTTTTGCTTGCTGTAATCATTCCTCCCGTTCATACTGACTATTAGAAGATCCCTTCCAAGTGCATTTATAAAGTAAACGATGGGGGAAAAAATCCACAGTCTTCCTTTTAAGAAAAAATGTGTAAAAGTTGTGTATGAAGTGGATATCTGCCACGGTTACAGTCTTTTTTGTAAAAAATTCCCTCTTTGTGTCTGTTCAGCTGCAGTGGAGGGATCGTAACAAAAAGAGGGAATTTGGCACTAAGAAGACAGTAACTTTGAAATATGTTGACTTGATTTGACCAATTTGGACAGCTGAAGTCTCATATTGGCTTCAAATAAACATTAAGTACATTTTTGCACAGAAGGCGGGCTGTGGATTTTGTCCTCCATCACTTACATCGAAAGTGTATTATGAAAGGTTCCCTTAATGGCCAGTATGAACAGAAGGAATGGTTACAGCAAGAAAAGCATATGTCAAAGTTAATTTCTGGTCACCTGACTATTGTCTTAGGACAGACAGGAAAATTGTGAACCCGTCCTTAAGAACAGATGATATACTCAGACCTTTTATTGCCATGAGTTTTTGATGCTCAAAGTTGTAAAATGTTGGTTATTCCTGATTTATTTGTTGTTATTTAGGTTTTCAAAATTTACAGGTAGTTTCCCATTTGTTGGTTTGTTAATATGTTGGTTGTTTGGACAGAAAACAGACACAACAGACACTACTAGATGTATTGTCAGTTGAGTGTGGGGCAGTTGATCCCAATTCCCTGTTGTTCAATTTCATCTTATCTTCCCTTGATTTCAGTTTTCAGCAAAACAAAGGTTACCACAAGTAAAAATAGATGTGTTCCTCAGATAGGCAGTCATCCTATATCATCTCATGAGTATATTTGAGTGGTCATCATCACGTGGGAAGAGATCCCGCTGTGTTCTTCAGAGGAGCCATTGTTTTGTAACTCCATGGGCCTGCTGACAGTAATAGCACAGTCAGTTTGAAGTTATAGTCACACAGTGACAGTTAGAGAGATTTATAGGAAAGAGAGAGCTCTTCTCTAAGGCTTCTTGTCCCATGAGACCAAGATGGCGCTGTGGATGGCTGCCTCGGTGTGTTGGTGCGCATTGTTTTGTCTTGTTTTGTTTATAAACTCAGTGTTTTACTACACTACTCGGAGCTCTTTCACCAGAGAAGAGCTTATGAACATCAGGGAAACAACTTCTGCAGATTTATCTCTCAACTTTCTCATCTCATCTGTGGAATTACTGGATATTTTGGTCAAAAGTGCACTCACATTTGTTCATGCAGTGAAACGCTGGAGAACAGGGTGGTGTTCTTGTGCGTCTCCGCAGACGCAGACTACACACTCCGTTATCAGGAATATTTCTCTCTGACGTGCAGTCACTGTGCAACAAACTAGATGAACTCCAGCTACTGGTGCGGAGGAACAGAGACTTTTATTCATCTTCCGTTTTGTGCTTCATGGAAACTTGGCTGTGTGGATTGATACCGGACTCTGCGCTGCAGCTGGCAGACTTCCAGCTGTTCAGAGCAGATTGCGACACAGAGCTCTCCAGCAAAACGAAAGGTGGAGGTATTTGTTTTTATACTAAGAGTGACTAGTGCAAAGATGTGACAGTGATTCTGCAGCAGTGTTCATCTGTTGTAGAAACTCTTCTCATCAACTGTAAACATTTCTGCTCCCCCAGTGAGTTTGCTTCATTCACTCTGGTCGGTATTTACATTCCACCGCAGGCCCACATGCAGGAAGCACAGCGCATGCTCATTACCAGATACAACAAACGTTTGCTGTGTTCTGAATCGCATACTTCTACTTTTTACTTTCAGTATGTACTGCAGCTACCCTTACAAAGTAGATCCTGTTGCATGTAGTTTGCATACAATTGAGACAAACTACTTCATATGTCACTGCAGCTTCTGTTGTTGCACTGGCTGTCATTGGCCTGTGCTCTCTTGGCAGCTCAGTCGATTTAACGTATCTTCCGCTGTGCAGAGGATTGTGGGTCAGAATAGCCAGAAAAGTATGCTGGTTTGCATACTGCAAAATGTAACTGGATGTAGTGGACCATCCTGGTACTTTTGGTGTACTACATTTGACATACTATATATTGGGACATACTAAATCTTTTTCTGGCATACTAAATGATATGGTAGTATGAGTATCGGAACACATCCCTGGACTCTTTCGTTATTGTCGTCGGCAACTTTAACAAAGGGAATCTCAGCCATGAACTTCCTAAGTACTGTCAGCTGATTAAATGCCCAACCAGAGAGGAGAATACTTCAGATCACTGTTACATTGCAATCAACAGTGCCTATGACGCCATCACCCATGCTGCACTGGGCCACTCCGACCACGCCGTAGTCCACCTGATTCCTGCATACAGGCAGAAGTTAAAACTCTCTAAACCCGTTGTGAGGACATCCAAGAGGTGGACCAGTGAAGCTATGGAGGATCTTCACACGTGCTTGTACTGTACTAACTGGGATGTTTTCAGGGCTGCTACCAACAGTCTGTATGAGTACACAGACGCTGTGCATTATACATCAGCTTCTGTGAGGACAGCTGTGTACTGTCATGTACCAGGGTTAGTTACAACAACGACAAACCCTGGTTTAGAGCTAAACTCAGACAGCTAAGGTTGGAAAAGGAGTGGGGACAAAGACTGGTTTGAAGAGTCTAAATACAAGTTTAGCAAGGCGGTGAGAGATGCTGAACGACTGAACTCTGAGAAACTTCAACAGCAGTTCTCAGAAAAAAAACTCTGCCTCTCTCTAAGAAGGGCCTCAGACAGATCATAAACTACAAATTGAAAGCCCCCCACTCCACTCATGACTTGGACCTGGCCAATGACCTGATGAGTTCTGCAAAGCAGCTGGACTAGACTCTGTCTGTCCCTCCACCCTGAAGCACTGTGCCAATCAGCTGTCTCCGATGTTCACAGGCATTTTTAACACCTCACTGGAGACATGCCATGTAACAACCTGCTTCAAGACCATCATCCCCATCCCCAAAAAAACACGGATGACAGGACTCAGTGACTTCAGACCTGTCACCCTGACCTCTGTGGTAATGTAAGTCTTTTGAGCGCCTTATACTGTTCCACCTGAAAACCATCATGGACCCACTCCTGGACCCCCTGCAGTTCACCTACAGAGCCAACAGGTCTGTGAACAATGCAGTAAGCATGGCCCCCCACTTCATCCTCTATCACCTGGACTCTGCAGGAACATATGCCAGGATCCCATTTGTGGATTTCAGCTCTGCCTTCAACACTGCCATCCTGGCCTTGCTGCAGGACTGGCTCTCCTTGCTGCATGTGCCTGACTCCACCTGCAGGTGGATCACCAACTTCCCGCCGGACAGGAAGCAGCATGTTAAACTGGGGCAACATGTCTCTGACTCGTGGACCATCAGCACAGGTTCCCCTCAAGGCTGTGTCCTTTCTCCACTTCTCCTCTCCCTGTACACCACCAGCTGCACCTCCAGTCATCAATCCATCAAGCTCCTGAAGTTTGCAGATGACACCGCCCTCATTGGGCTCATCTCTGGTGGGGATGAGACCACCTACAGATGGGAGAATGACCATCTGGTGACTTGGTGCAGACAAAATAACTTGGAGCTCATCGCTTTAAAGACAGTGAAGATGATTGTGGATTTCAGAGGGAATGCAGCCCCACCCAACCCCATCACCCTGTGTGACCAGTCAACACTGTTGAGTCCTTCAGCTTCCTGGGATCCATCATCAGCCAGGACCTCAAATGGGAGCAGAACATCAGCAGCCTCACCAAGAAGGCTCAGCAGAGGATATACTTCCTGCGGCAGCTGAAGAAGTTCAACCTGCCAAAGTCAGTGATGGTTCATGTCTACACCACCATCACTGGGTTTATCCTCACCTCCCCCGTCACCATCTGGTAGGCTGCTGCAACTGCCAAGGACAAGGGCAGACTGCAGCGTATTATCTGCTGTGCCGATCGGCTGCAATCTGTCGTCCCTCCAGGACCTGTATGCCTCCAGGAAACTGAGGAGAGCAGGAAAGATCATGGCCGACCCCTCCCACCCGCTCCCCTCTGGCAAGAGCTTCAGGTCTCTCAAGACCAAAACCTCACGCCACAAAAACAGTTTCTTCTCATTTGAAGCCACCCTCATCAACAAGGCCTGGGACCCCCACTTACATGGACTCTATCCCTCCCATGGTCATTACATGTTATATTAACCTAAAACCCCATAATCTTATATCTGTGTGTGATCTTTGATCTGACATGGTGCATTACATTAATGTAACTTGTATTATTGTTATTATTAAATGCACACTGCATATACTGTTCAGTCCTGGTCAATGTTTTGTACATTTCATCTCATTCTCTTCTATTTAAAATAAACCTATAGCAGCTCATTGCTTCTCATAGAATATATTTTGCATACTTTTTATTGTAAATTCTTTCTTTTTTATATTATTTAGGATTACTTAATTTTGTGTATATTTTTGACCGTTATGCACCACAACAACGCCAAGCCAAATTCCTTATATGTGCAATCCTACCTGGCAATAAATCTGATTCTGATTCTGATTTTCTCTATTTACAATAAAATGCCACCTCTGCAGGAAAGCCTGTTTGCTCTTCACGTGTCCTTTTGTATATGCATTTATTTGTGTATGAGTGTGCGTATGTTGTCTTTGTATGTATGCAAATGTATCATCGTGTAGGGACATATAGTATTATGAGTCTGTGTGCATGCGGTTCTCAAGTCTTTGCAGGTGTGTATGTTTTTTGGATGGAAGCCATATCTATTATCTCACAAAGAAGTTGTTTCACAAGAATGACATTTTTTTTCTATAAACCTGGGATTTAAAATGTAGTGATCACTAACTAATGCCTCCTATCCTGAAATGAAGATGAATTTTCCCTGATCCTAAGCTTGTAATCCTATTCAGACGTGCGGAGTCATGAATTAATGAGTGAGTGGGAAAAGTAACTATTTTGGCATCGAGGGGGATTTTTAGAATACAAAAGGGTGCATGTTCCTGCTATGACCATTTGTCACTGCACGATGTATTAAGTATTTGGCTGAAACTGTGAGTCCAGTAAATGTTCGGTCCAAAGGTACCTACAGTATGTTTACAGCAATAATTGGCACTGTTTCAGGTCAGGGGAATTTATTTGAATGTCCTTTATTACTGTGAAACATAAATCAGAATAACCTGAGTCAACAACATAACAATTACTTTTTGTAATCTTGTTTAGATACAGAGCACACAGTCTTTCTGAGCATATGCTCACTGACGCCAACTTCCCTCTCACCATCTCCAGACAAATTAATTTCTAAGAGTTGCCTTCAGCTGGAGGTCCGGCCATTGCACAGCTGTTGCAACCAACTGCAGCACTTTAAAACTCTCTCAACACCATGAATCTTTCAGTTTGGCAAAATATCCAAGGCTGCTAGAATCACTGTAGATGATGAAGTACTTAATCATCCTTTACCCTCATTAATGAAACACAGAGCAGAATGCAGTATTTTAATCAAATTTAAGCAAAACTATACATTTTTGTCACTACAGGCAAAATCTAAACTAATGATCATATCATTGTTCTTCTCTCCTCTGCCCAACTTCTGGCTTGTCATGCACTGCTAATATGGACATCCACGCAGGCTCAGGTCAGTGCCGTTCATTCTGTACATATACTCTGCTTTAGCTAATGAAGACAAAATGCATGCCAGATCTGTCCAAGTCACATATACTCCTGTGACCCTGCGCTGTCTTTTGATCGAGAGAAAGAACAATAGTTTGATTGGAGAGAGTGCTACACAGATGGGAATAATTTATGTGAAGTGCATCTGGATATTATTTCATCTGCATTTTAACTGGAGGGACTCAGAATGTTAGAACCTCATTATATTGTGAATAGTCGGTAAAGCTTTTGAGAGTGCACTCAAAGAAATTGAGCCGGGTTATCATTCTTGTACTGCTTATCTAAAAAAAAAATGTGCTTGATTTCAAAAGCATCTAAAAGAGAAAAAAAAGAGCAGAAGATAAAGACTGCCCATATAGCGTGTAACCAAAGCAGCCAATTCCAAATGATAGCCTATTTCTCTGTCCTCTGCGATGTGAGATCTTTGTAAATGTGTGTGACCTAAGATGTATTTGGGAGCATATCTTGTATTGAAGCCAGCTTTAACTTGCCAACAAATGATTTAATATTTGACACCTTATGTGCTGTGACACTGTAACCCATTTGGTAAGTGCTAGGTCAACATGATTTCTCACTAAACAGATGGCGTTAGTGTTTAATAAATAGTGTGTATATTGTGAAAAGTGACTAGAAACTCATTTTTATGGTGATAAAAATTTGCTGTTAAGCTGGAGCTGTGCTTCTGCGGAAGTAGTGGAGAAAGTGGGAGCAGAGTATTTGCCAGTTTACCCAGCAGGGGCATCTGCAGGGACAGATGGGAGATGATGAGGGTGTGTAATAGGCATCTGTGTGGCCCGTAGGGGAGGGAATACTCAACACTCATTCCCTCTCTCTAGTCTGCACACACACACACACATACAGACACCTATTACAGCTTGTCATAGCTTTTTTTCACAAATTGTCCTCTAGAGTATACCTTTTACTGTGGCAGACTGTTACATAGATTGAGAGTAAACATGTGTTTACAGGAGCATTGTGCTGGCTGTTCCCTTGGTTATACAGACGTGCCAGAGTCACTGGTTGAGTGGGGCAAGGTGAATAGACTCAACATTCAGTCAGTTACATCCTCAGCTAAAGGGCCTGCTGCCATGGTCATTCATTTTACACACCCCATGCTATTCTCTCCATATCATGCATAGTATTTATTTCAGTGTGAATAAAACGTTTTCGCTCTCTTTTTTTTTCAGTGGTAGGTTGTTAAGTGCCCATCTGTAAGTTTAGTGGCTCTCTGTGGTGAAAGGTTTACTTTCCATAGAATTGCACATTCCTCTTGATTTTTGTTCTGTACTCAGAATGTAGCTCTATTCCTATGCTTTTAATTATGCTTTTTAACCTATATTCTGAATGTAGATATTGAACTCCAGCATTTTAGGTCCATTCCAGCTGTCTAAACACTAAATGAGTAGTATAGACTTCAAGAAGTTCCAAGGAAGCATTATACCTTTTTAGTCTTAAATAGACTTGTAAAACAGCACATACTGTAGAAAATGAATCTACTAGGTTAAGCCAAGAAATTATACCTGAAAGCACAAAGAAATGTGTGAAAATTATTTTTTAATAAGATTTACCAAAATAATAATGTTTTTTTGCTGTAGACACATTGTAAGTGTGCTATGAAAAGGATAAAAAGAATAAGTGTCCTTAATCTTCTACATTCCCTACAAATGTAGGCACACACTATTCTTATCTATACATGTAGCATGCTTGGGTGTGTGGGTGTATTGCATATGTATGTGTGCGACCTGATTTATATGCGTGTCCATTTTCTCAGGTTACACACTGTGCTGCTTTCTCTCTATAATTCCTCATGTGTGTCTCTTTCCTTGTGTGCATGTCTGTGTCTGTTTGTGTGTGCGTGCATGCATGCGTACAGGTGTACGAGGCCATGCCGTGCCATACTGAATGCAGCCAGTATGAGTGGAGGACTGAGCCCTGGTCCATTTGTACCATCAACACCGTGGATGACTTGCCAGCCTGTGGAGAGGGAGTCCAAAGCCGCAAGATCAGGTCAGTTAGTGGGTTTGGCTTGGCAGACTGCTAGCACTGCAACACTCACCAGGAGGGGTAGACTGGCATCGGTCCTGTAGCTGGCATTCACACTGGTCCTGACACTTGCAATGCCAAGGGAAAACAAACAGTCAAAACAAACTACTGCTTCCTAATGGATGTTGTTAGTTTTCTGCAGTGCCTTTTTAGTGATACTACAAACAGCCACAGAGGAAAAGAGTGAAGTGTTGACCTTTTCTGCATGTACAGATGTTGGTATTGGATTATGCACCTTTTGGAAGTGTAGATTCCAAACTGTCTCACTGTGTCAAAAGTCACTCGGTCTATCATTAAGTTCAAATCACAGACACAGCATAGTCGGTCCTAATCAACCACACAGATGCAGAAAAAGAGCTGAAATCTGCTTTCATTGTAGAGGGAAAACTTACCATTATTTTCTCCATTTTAGAAAGTTGCCTGCCACAAAAACATGCCCATTTCTGGGTTTTTCAAAGGGCCAGGGGTGGCAGTTAATGGGAAGGGAAGGCCAAGCCGTCCCTAAATTTACTGCTGGTTATTCTCGTTTTTGTGACAATCTCAGCTACGCATTAGAGCACTCATCTCACCACCTCATAAAAATACAATGTTGTACATTGAAACCTGGGTGGACCTCTATAGTAGTTGCTCAAAATTGCTAGTTGACTAACTTTTCTTTCCTTCTCCAACTAGTTATCATACCTAAACTACAAATTAGGTTGTTTGTGAGTGCTTTCATATGTTTTCTGGTCTTCCATCCCCACAGATAAGGCATAGCTAAATTTAAACGACTAAAACTACTTGGTTAAAGTTTTGGAGAGATTGCCTTCATAGTTAAGAGAAACCAATGTTGACTGTTGCCAGGATATTGGAACACAAACTTTGGTCTCCTGTGTCACAAGCGTGGTAAATCCAACTATCCACCCTGATTTCCTCCCTTTTTATTGCAGGATAACAAAGTCATGCTACATCCATCTTTGCCATTGAATGTAAACATATAGATAGTTATTTATAGGATTGGAAGAGGTTGCCATCCAGAAAACACAAGTCATTTTATAATGATGTAATGAACAAAAAAATAATGTTGCCATGTTTCTTGTGAAAACGGTAGCTGACGCTTTAAAAATGACTGAGCCACAAAATCTCACCTAAGAAAAAAAGTGTAATCTACAGTATTTGAAGACAGAAACTTAAAAAAATGTGTTTTGAAACTCAAAAGAATCCAATTAGTAGTGCCCTAGAGACTAGTTGTACAGCTGCATCTGCTGCTCTGCTTAGGTGTGTGAAGAAGGGAACAACAAGCGGGGAGGCCCGCAATGTGGAGGACAGTTTGTGTGATCAGGAAGAAATGCCACCCACTGCCCAGGTCTGCTTTCTGGCCTGCCCCAACGACTGTGTCACGGCACCCTGGGGACCTTGGAGCAACTGCCCTCTGGTAAGAAGCAATACTATAATTAGGTAACTGCTTTTATTTTTGGTTGGTTGACAGGTTGTGTATGATAAGTTGGATGATTTATTGTTATTGAAAGCATGACAATAATCCACATCAAATAAGTGAACATTTGAAATAAAGCTCCCGTAAGAGACGGCTGGGGGATAAAATGGCCAGATAAGTCAGATAACGTCTAAAAGTTGCACAAAGTAAGAGTTGGCAAATTATAAATATCAGTTCTTCTACAATAATACTTACATTTGTAATTGTCTATGACTCTTGACCGTAATGTTTAGTTAACCGTAACCGTTTAGTTATTATTTTGATAGATTTAGCCTGATGAAAGCCACAAGTTGTTCTTTATACTAGAATTGTTGCTGAAGTTTTGACCTTTTCAGACTTTTTCCTTTTCCATGCACTTTGGAAGTAGGAGAAGTTGCCCCAGTTTTACCAATTATAATGATCAACAGCTGCAGTCTTCAACAATATCTTTCAAAAATAAAGATCTTTGTTACATTGAGACAAAGTGGTGAGTTTTTCTGCGAATAAGCATACTGTTTCATCAGACTTCCTGTAAATATAAAGGTTAAAAGCAACGCATTCACATTCTAATTATGCATCAGGGAAATGTTGGTGATAATCAGTAATAAAAACTCATATCATACAGAAGTCTTCACCCAGCTGTTATCTAAGCCAGTGGTTCTCAAACTTTTTCACATCAAGGACCCCTAAACTGATACAAATTAGACCACAGACACCCATTTAGTAAGTTTTGTCCCAGGCTTCCCCATCTGATAAGATTTATGCTTTAGATGTTTTATTATAAAACGTGTATGAAACCCATGACCAAAATAATAATGCATTCTGTCATTGTGTTACTTATGGAGGTGATTATAGTGCAAATAAATGATTCCTCCTTTCGCTGTGGACCCCCTAGAACCCACTCAAGGACCTCTGGGGGTCCCAAGACCCCACTTTGCTTGGTTTGAAATGTGGGGTATTGCAAAGTAAATTGAGTTTACTAATGTGCCTCCATTCTCCACTGAAGGTTAGCCCTCAGGCTAAAAATGTGTAGCATATGTTCCCCAGTGTTTCTAGCCACAGGCTACTGGTCCTACGACCATCTAGCTGTGTTATAGGTTTACTGGCAAACATTGCAGGTCATTGGACTGGAACAGAGTCAGGAGGGTGGGAAAAGAGACAGAGAGATAACTGAATTAGTCTAATTTCTCCACAGACATTTTGTCTCATTCAGTCTTCTCAATCTGCATGTTTTGGCAGCACTCTTAACATCATGTTATGCATTTGTTGCCATGATAATGCTAAGACTGTTAACTTGGAAGCCAATTAAATTGTAACAGCTATATAAAACTGTTATGGATGATTTGTTTCATTTAAATCCACCCTGAACACTTCAACACATGACCCAGGAGTGGTTTGAATTGGTGGTATTTATTTTCATTTGTTTGTTCATCCAAGTAAATTAGAAACTTTTGTAGTAGGTAGGGCTTAAACAATAACTCATTGTGGTTTACACTGAAATGTTACAGCTGCAACAATTAGAGTTTTGAACACTACTTTAGGGAGTAGAAGAATTCATGCTATATTAAGATGTTAAATATGATGTTGAGATGTGAGATTTTACACCTTCCTGTCAATAATAATGAAAAAATGAAAATATTTGTTAAAGATCCCCACAAGACATGTTTTAAGATACACAAAATCATGGTGCTTTGAATAATAATTTGTGTCTAATATGTTCAGATTCTAGTCCTTCTCCCTCATCCAAAATCCAGAAGTTTCCACATCATACTTGTGCATATTGGACCACGATTGGCTTCAGATTAGTTGTGATGTCAAGAGTCATGCTCATAGGTACCCGTCTTAAACTCAGATTTACAGTGAGCACAGAGAAACTTTCCTCGTTCAGCAGATGAAGGTGAAAATATAACATCATTGATGAAGGATCTGCACATTCATGAATCGAAGCCATACCCATGCATTTTAGCTTATTTGCTGTCACTGCTAAGTGCAAACTACAACTACAAGTGCCAACTACAAAATGCCACTGGAATTAGGAACGAAAAAAACTCCAAACTCATACCACTTCATGAAGTACATAATGACCCCCCCTATGTTTTCAGACAGAAAGTCCAATCTCGGAATCATTATTGATACTGCACTGTCTCCATTTTCCTCCCAGATGAGTATGTCTCACCTTCACCTGTCTTGGCTTGGCTTCTGACAGAAATGATGCACAGAAACACTGATGAGAGATGGAGATCTTGAAAAAGCGCACATCAAAATTCTCAATGTCCTGGCAGGAGAAATCTCCTTCTTAGATGGATAGTGTTATAGGACACAGGAATGCTTAATGTAAAATATGTTGATCCACTGTAATTGGAGGTGGTTGTATAGCCCTGGGCCATTACTGTACTGTTGTGTAGTGTGTGCAGGGATGTGATGTGATCAGCTGTGTTGTGGGCTTCAAGAGCAGCACAGTGATGAAGGAAAACATGTTAATGACGATGTTTCATAACTTCCTCATAGCCTTATTTTAGCTAGGTTGAAGCTAACAATGTCAATAAAAATGCGGGAATGGGATTGTATTTAGCTCCAAAACTCTTTGACATGAATCACATAATATGCAGTAAAGATACAGTAATGTTATTGTTGTATTGTATTTATCAGGGCAATGCACAGTTTTAAACATAAATGTTAACATTTGATGCACTGCACCAGAGTTAGCTTAAAGCTAATTTTCATCTGCAGTCCCTTACAATTAAAACATAACAGCACAATAGCAAACAGTACAAAGCATTATATAAAATTCAAAGCTACATACAATAGCACATCACATACACCCACAATGTCCCAACAATGTTCCAATTCCCAACCTAGCTGCTAAAAGTTGATGTTGCACTCCACCAGGGTTGTGTTTTGTCATCTGTTCCATGATTTCCATGGACAGGATTTTGAGGAAGTCAAGAATTTGAGAGCATCCACTTTTCAGGGTTGTATATTAGATTTTGAACAGAACCTAAATGAAATGAAAACCAATGACAATATTGAGCAATAATAAGATTAAGGGTTTAATCATGCTTAAATTCTGGTTTACAAACAGCAGTGATTTTCTGTGGAATATATCTGGGGTTTTTTTCCTTACAGGCTTCTAAATACACATTATTTGTGCTTAGCGAAATATCATATTCATTTTCATCTCTATTCATAAGCTGTCTCCTCCAGCACAGCTTGGGGCAAATTTTAGCTGAGAGTTAAATGGTTAGGATGAGAATTACACTCCCAAGTCAGACGCCAAAAGGTCCTGCGGGAGGAAAGGTAATTGTACCTTCTAGGTTGGATTTTGCTGTTCCAAATGAAGGAGGTGAAGTTTTTTGTGTTTTTTACAAAGAGAGCACAAGACAAACAAGCAGATTGATGTGTCTAACCATCCATCTAATGTATCTGTAAAGCCTCTCGATTATTACTGTTCAACTTTTTTGGGTTTAGTGTTGCTCATGCACACAAACATTTTTTTTTTTTAGGTCTGCATTGCATGATTGATTCCAGTAATAGATGACAACACTGGCAAAAATCCCCAAACTCTGTGGGTGCTTTTATGTGTGACAAAGAACAAGGGAAAATGTGAGGCAGAATGTGCAACAAAAAAAACAAAATGTGTTTTCACACTGAGCACATATAGAAGAGCAAGAATGCGCATGAGAGAGATTTTCACTGTATTGTAAAATGTTTTATGTACAGGATTTAATTACATTTTTAGTCTAAACTGTATTGTTTTATTAACTAGGAGCTTTTACTGGTATATTTATTTTACTGTAATTAAAGTACAATTGCTCTTAATTGCCCATCAGCAGCCAAAGGCGCTGTCAAGCCTTAGTCAGATTGCAGAACCCTGTGTTGTCTGTAGCATACAAATAGATGTGTGTGTTTGTGTGACAGCTGGCGTGAAAACATTAAGGATACCGAGGCTGCTGTTGATTCATGAGGCTCACACAGAGGTCCCTCATTAGGAGGTGACTGTGATTGAGGTGCATGTTCTGATGCATCAGGGCCAGGGGGATGAATACAACTCATTGCAAAAACCTTTGTTTGTAGAATGTTTCTTTTTCCCTCAGGAACTGGACTGGCCATTTCTTCCACATTTCACATTTTCACACATCCTTTGCTCCTCCACATTTCACATTTTCGCACATCCTTTGCTCCTCTGTTCACAGATTTCTATTCCCATGTAGTGTGACTTGAATTATTCGCACATTATTCTCGTCATGCTACCAATGCCCCTTGGTATATATTTGGTAAATGTTGTATTCTTACAGTTCTCGTAATTGCTCTCTCGATTGTTATCACACTGGTCTTTGTTTGCCGTCAAATGCACAGAGTTAAACTTGATACTATACAGTAAATTCAGTTTTCCCCCAGTTCACCTACTTTGCAGGATTATTCAGACATTCAGCCTGAAAATACTATATTTATAGCACACTGAAGGCAGCAGTAACAGTATATGTGTCATGTGAATTCCATTCAAACAAGTGTCCTAGTTCTTAGGCCTCAGGTGGGGGATATAAGAGGATGTTTATACAGATTTGTGTCAGTGAATCTGTTTTACCTTTAAAAGCTCAGCCTGTTAACACCAATGTGTTAACACATAAAAAAGATTCACGCAGAAGCAACCTCAGTTTGAAATCAAAAATGTTAACTGCAGCTTTAGTACATAATTCAGAGATACTATCACATGATTATGAGATAATGTGTCATATTAAGACAAAAAACACAAATTTTGGAGACTAGTTCACTTTGTTTATCATTTCAAGCTGTCAATAGCACAAAGGCAAGATTCCAGTTAAGACTGGAGAGAAAACAGCACAACTGCATCATATAGTCAGTCCAATTATACCAGTTTACCACAGAAAGTTTAGACGTCAGAGACTTATTTTAAAACAATATTGTAAAATTGGAGTGCTAGGATGATCAGGTTTACTTAGGAAAAGAGGCATAATGAGGCCCAGGGAGGTCTTCTATAATTAGTACTCAATTTGCATTAAGCACAAACAACTTGCTATACAAACTATGGGTGGTTTGGAATTTCCTATAGTGCTTTATTGATAGTAAATGCTCATATGGGTAGAGAGAGTACAGATGTGCATAATCTGAAAAGCTTTGTTCTTTGTATTTTTTTTTCTCACCCGGCTGCATCTGTGGCTTCCCTATGTCTTTAGTAACTGAATTTATCAAGTGCATCAAGTTTCCTTCATTTCTAACATTCAAGTACTGATAACACATCGGTCATCTTAAAAGATCAAATCATTTTAAAATGTTACTCATGCATAATTTTCAAAGTCTCTTCGCTAACTCCAAAACATCTAGCTTCCACGCAGATAAAATCTCTTCATGGATTTGGAAGTATAATCTGTGTTGTCTGTGTTATTACTTATCATTGTAGCATTAAGATATTTTTAGCATATCCATAGCAGTTATTCAGTGGCTTGCTAAAGTCACATTTTAAAATCACTGCTGACTTTTTGTCAGGGTTTTTAGGCAACGACTAGACTTTATTTTTAGAAATTAAAACAACCCTCTTGGCATATTTTTTTAATTAAACAATGCCATTTAAACAGGTTTATGAAGGTCATAAAGGTGGCAGTCACAGTGAAGTCATAGCAGTGAAATATCGTTTTGAATACAAAAAAATAGAAAAAAGGATTGTGGAAGAGCAGTAATTGCAGCCTAAAGTAGTGATTGATTACGTGAGATACTGATTACCTAATGACTGATAACGCAAAGCATGATTATAATTTAATGTGTTAGTCAGTAGGTTATACATATCAATACAGGAGAGAGCTTTTAATTTCTTTGACCCTTGACTACAACTGGCTCATCCCATCCCCCTTATGGCTGAACCTTGTGAGTGACATGTTCTTTTCTTGGTGCTGTCATTGTTGTGCAGCAATGTGACCAAGGGACAGAAAGAAACAGGAGCAGACATATCCTCCGCCAACCTGCTTCAGCAAATTCGGTCTGTCCAGAGCTGGTCCAGTCAGAACCCTGCATCCTCAACAGCACCTGCTTCACCTACCAGTACAGAGTCTCAGGTAGGACAACCTGCACTGCAGGTCTGAGCCACACATGGACATGTTGACACTGGGCAGCCCCCAGTGACCAACAGTAGCATGCTGTTGTGTAATCGTAATATGAATGTGTTGGACTGAATAAAAGTGAAAGAAAGCAAATTTGGCTGTAAAATCAACAAATATTCCCCAAATAAGTATTTGCGAGCTTAGCTGGTCAGTGTGCACCATGTTTCTGGTTAGAATAGAGATCCTGCAGGTCTGACAGTGAGATTTGTCAGCAGTAATGTACAGCTATGTTACTACATATGTGTTGCAGACTGGAGTACATGCCAGCTGAGTGAAAATGCCATCTGTGGTCAGGGTTCACAGTTGCGTCTCCTGGACTGTATCAACAGCGATGGCAAGATTGTGGAGTTACAGAAGTGCGAGCAGGTAACATCTGTGAAGTCGGACATTTAGTTCATCACGGGATGCAGCAGTTGCACATTTCTGATCGTACAGTTATAGTTTGAGGAGAATATATGTGTTCACAGTCACACTATTATAAATATGGGCAGGGAGATTTAATTTTATTATGTTAAGCAAAAAAAGGTTTTTACTATGGCTGACCTTTTAAAACAAATGATATAATTTCTTTTAGTAGACAGTTAAGTCTTTTCATGCTCTGTATGTTTGGAAATGTTAACCAATACATGAGTAAACATGAGGTCAAAATTGAGAGAGAGAGAGAGAGAGAGAAAGAGTTTTATTAAGTATGAAGAATTGATTGATGCTGTGTACTCCATGTCCTCTTCTGTTCCCACTAGCCCAAACAAACAGGGCAACCAGGCTTTCAATAATGTATAAGTAGAAATATTGCATCTAATCTCCTAACAAAGTCATGTTTCACTAAGCAATCTGCCATGAAGCTGCAGCAGCTATAACTTTACTCACTGGTATGTTGCAAACTGTATATCAGTCTTGTTCCCCAACACACAGTTAATTTCTTGTATATCCAATATCATATTACACTGCAAATTTAGGGGATTTATGGGAATGAAGGCTTTGATGTTGCCACTTCTGTGTTAAGTATAATGTACATCAGCAATTTGATTCCATCTCACAGAAATTTAAAGAATGCACAACTATACCCCAAAATTGCTTGAAAGAAATAAAATTGTTTAGTTGTTGCATCTCCACTCCTCTAAAATCTGTCCTCAAATGAACTGCTGTCTATTCAGAATATGGAAATGTGGCCACTTTCTCTTTCTTGTTCTTGGAAATAATTGGCTCGCCCTCCTCACAGCTCTGCTCTTGTTTTCTACAGTTTGGTCTGATCAACAAGTGGAAGCTGTCAGAGAGCTGCGTGGTAGACTGTCCTGTCAGCTGTATACTCTCTGATTGGTCGCCGTGGGCTGAGTGCTCGCACACCTGTGGTAGCCAAGGTAAACATATGGGCAAACAAACCTTATACTTAAAACAGTGGGAACACCAACCTGACGAACAGACACATAGTCAACCACATGTACAGCACCTCATTATTCCGTCTGCTCAGGCGTTCACCAAGATGTTGAATTGTGCATGAATATATTTAAATGCATTAAAATATTTACGAGTGTATGTAATCCATGGCCTTTTTATACAGGGAAACAGTGTGTTGTGTTTTTTTTAAATGTATGCATTGATATTCCCTCTTCATTGTCATTCTGACAAAAAACTCAGTTTTTTTTTTTATTAACACAGGCAGCGTTGCTTTACGAGGTTATATTTTAAGAATAGCAGGTTCATTTAAACTAAATTTTAAACAGCCCACCTTTGTGAATGTCATAAATGATTCAGTGTTCCTTTTTTTTCTTTTATTTGTGCAATAAAATGATAACAATACAAGTGTAAAACAATACAATACATGGTGTTGGAAGATGGGACAGAGGAGGTAACAGAACAGAAACAAAACAAAAAATAAAAGAACCAAGAAAAAAAAGGCAAGTACAACTCGATGGTCTTTGAGGGAGTGAAGGTTCAAATGAAGGGGGTTAATGTGCCTTAATATGCACATATGAGTGTGTTGGTGTGTATGTCTGTGTGGTAGCGTGGAAGGGTCTCCAGAAGGAGTTGGGTAGGGTTGAGGTTGGGGATGGGGGTGGGAGGAAGTGTTTGATAATAATAGTAATAATAGTAGATAGATAATAATAGATAATAATAGTAATAATAACAATAGGCTAAGAAGAAGAACAACAACAACAACAATAATAATATCACTGGTAATATCAATAAAAAAAATAATATCACCACCACCATCATCACCAACAACATTAATAACAGCAACAAAAATAATAACAATGATGATTATAATAGTGATGACAACAACAACAACAATATTATTGATAGTAATAATAACCATAATAACAATATATTTGATTAGAAATTAAAAGAATATATAAGTAAGTGGTAAGTACACATAATAGTAATGATGGTTCACGGGAGCAGTTTAGAGGGAAAGATTGTGAGAAAAGAGAGAAGGAGAGTGGGAGGGAAGGATAGATTAGAGGGAGCTGGGGGGGTCTGATTGTGTGCACTGTATGTTTTTTGGGTGTATGTGTGTGATGCCTGTGTGTGCAAGTGTATGTCAGATTAAAAGTTTGTTGGGATCACGGTGTTATGGTGTTATGGTAGTTGTGTGTGAATGATGGTGTGCATGTTTATTGTGGATGGTGGACGGCCAAAAAGAGGTGACAAGTGAAATTGGTGTGGAAACTAATAATTTAGAGTATAGATGAATGGATTCCATATTATGTCAGAATCAGTGGTTTGTTTTTCAATGGAGGCAGATCATTTTCTCATTGATATGTATTTAATTAGTAGATTTTTCCAAAGCGTAATATTGATTGTGTTCCTTGGTTTCTAGTTCATGAGGATAGTTTTAATGGCGATGATTAGGGCTATGGAGAGTATTCTACTGGATGTGTTGTTTAGGTTGATGTTGGATATGTCCTCTAGTAAGCAGAGTGGAAGGGATAGAGGGATGTTGCAGCCTAAAAGAAGAGAGAGGTTGTCATTGATGGCCCGCCAGAATTGTTTAATTAGTGTGCAGTCCCATGTGGCATGCATATAGCTGTCTGTTGTGTTTTGTGTGCAGTGCAGACAAATTTCAGAGTCTATAAAACCAATTTTAAATCCTTTTCCCTGTGTAGTGTACTCTATGAATAATCATGTACTATTATATGAGTTTGATGTTTGTGTTGGTGGATATAAAGAAGTTTTTGCAGATTTGGATCCAAAAGTTAGTACTGGGGATGATCTGTAGGTCTTGTTCCCAGTTTTTTGAAGGGATGGATATTATTAGGTCGAACTTGGAAATTATCTTGTAGATTTTGGATATTAGGTCTTCTTTAAGTAGTGATGTTGATTGTTGTTGATTGTTGTTAGGTCTGATGTTAATCTCCAGATCAAATCTTCTATTCAGAGGATTTGATCTGGAGAAATTCTAAAAAGTGATTCTCCCCAATGCTGCACTTCTGGACCAAATGAGGGAATGAGTGTTATTATGGAACATATGTTTGAGGTGTGTGATACCTTTACTAATCCATGACGAAAAATGTAGCAGTTTTCTGTTAAGACAGAACTCGGGATTGTTCCAGGTGGGTGATGGGTGAAATGGGCTACCAGGCCGGTAAAATGTGTGTGGCATTTTCAGTTTGGCTTTTTTTCTGCATGAGGGCAGCTATAGCATTTGGTACAGCTCTGTGAGATGGGCTAGATCCTACTGCACAAACAGGAGAAACATGCAAAGATTACTACAGCTGTCAAAAAGTTCTGTTTGCAACTTCTTCAAAAAAATGAATGAAAATGAGGTGCAGTGCAAACTCTGTCAGGTAAAGCTAGTACATTACAATTCTGCAACAACTATGCACAGTCATTTGAGAACGAAGCACCCAGCAGAAGGTGGGGGCCCATCCAGAGATCAACAATCAATGGCTAGCTTTGTCACGAGACAAAGTAAGTTTAATGGTAAACCTGCAGACAAATGGCCCTCATCTCAAAGATGATAGCTAAAACTTACCATCAGTTTGTTGAAGGTGAGGGTTTTCGAAATTTGATGGCATTTGTTGAGCCCGAGTTTACGGTCCCATCAAGAGAATCCATTACTGCAAAACTGGAGTGCGTGTGTGCGTGCGTGTGTGCGTGCGGGGGTGTGGGGTTTGAGATCTTCAGAGAATGGTGGAATAGTTCCCAGTGAATATCGAATAGTATTTTTGCTTGACATGCCCGTCCCTAATGCATACATTCTTAATCTCCCAGAGAGAAAGCTTGTTATTCTGTTAATCAGAAAGACTCAACGGTATCTTCGTAAGGTCATTAATTTTAATTTGTCGTTGGCTGTCTGACTCCTCGCAGTTAACCCCTCATTCCAAGAAGCTCAAATTTAAACGAGCTTTTAACTGGGGATATAAACTGAAGGCTGTGTCTCTCACCGCTCTGTCACGGTGGCTGAGACTCTGTTTCTCAGTTCATACCCACAGACTGTGAGACACATCTGTCAACTTTGATGAGGGATTTGTGTTGCACCTGTGTCAGACAACGCAAGGATATTGTTTTGTCAGGATGCCATAAGAGCATTAATGTTTTGGGTTTGATTTTTTTGAGATGGCAAAGCTGAACGTCCTTTTGCTGTGTCTGCCTGGGGCCCACTGAGCTCAACATCTCCCGTGGTGTAATACGCACATGAAACGTCTGTCTTGACAGGGTGGCTGATGGAGGCCATGCCTTCACTGAGCCTCACTGGATCCAGACATTGAGCTGTTCTATAATATAGAAAACCTGCTCTGTGGTCACTCTTTTTTTTTTACTGCTGCCATTTACCAAACTTTTCCTATCACATATTATTAATGGGTCACTTACACAAAGCACTTGTGTAGGAAACAGTTAGATATGAGCATTAAGTGGCACTGCGACAGATGAGTTGTGGTGGTGCACTAATTCCTCTTTGTCATGAAGAAAATATTTCATTGGATAAAGAGAAGGCACAGCCTCTCTTCACTTCTAAATATGATCATCATTCATTTCAGCCACCCATTTTATTAACTGTTTTATGGTGCCTTATGTTTGTGCAATGGTGCATTTACATCTCCCACAGTCACATGTAGTTTAGTCCTGAGTATATAAATCCCACAGTATTTTTATTCTTTATTCTTTAGCAGTTTGCAGGGTAATGCATGCAGACGAAAAAATAGTAGTCTTGACATATGGATGACATCTAAGCCTTATAAAAGAAGCTTGCAAATGTCAGGTTTTCTCTGATCTGTTGTTCCTCTAATCGTCTATGTGACACTGTTCTGCAGCTCAGTCTGCGCGCACTCGGAGAATCCTCCAGGAGGCTCATGAAGAGGGCCGTCCCTGTCCCAACCAGCTCACCCAGACCAAGCCATGTCCCATAAGGCCTTGCTACATGTGGCTGCTCAGTGACTGGTCCCCCTGCACAGTGGAGGTATGACCTGTCTTGTGAATTCTATCAATGATATGTGAAACAAAAATTTGCAGCTTGTGGATATAGGAGAATTTTCATTAGTTCAACAGTTATTGTTTTTTGACATAATTTTATCTTTTGTCTTTTTTCTTTTCTGCCATTAATTATCACTTTTCTAGTCATGCTAGCGGCATGGCTCAAGGGATGTCAGTCCGCTGGTCCACCACTTTGGTCCAGACTGAAATATCATTTGTAGTTCGGAGTAGAATATCTACTATAACTATTACATAGATTGCAATTAAAATATTCAAGATCCCCAGAGAATAAATTCTAATGACTTTTCCTCTAGTGTCACCAGCAGGTCAAAACTTTCACCTATGGGATGTATTTCAACATTTCCTTGAGACATTGGCACAAAATTTGATTTGATATGACTCCCAGTCGCTCTATTCTAATGACTTTGGATATACTTTGACTTTTCCTGTAGCACCACCTTAAGGTTGACCCTTTAGCTCCGTATTGAAACATCTTGACAACTATTGGATGGATTGCTGTGAATTTTGGTACACACTCTCATGGTCCCCAGAAGATAAATTGCAATAACTTTGATCTACTGACTTTTCATCTAGCAACATTGTCAGGTCAAAATTTTAATTTGTCTGCTACTTTGGTTTACACAAATACCTGCAAGACTCATGACATTCCCATCAGCCTCAGCTGTGTTTAGAGATAATTGGCCAATTGTTTTATTTCTAACATGCTAAACCGACACGTGGTAAACATTACACATCCTAAACAGCAACATGCTAGCATATCACTGTGAGCATGTTAGCATCAATGGAGTTATAGTCACTATCATGTCCTTCTTTTGAGTCACTTGTCCTTAAGGTCAGTATTTGCTCAATGTTTACACGCCAAATAAATGCTTCTGTGATGACTTTCCCCTTGCCTAAATTATAGCGAGGAAACATATGTACTTGAATCTTTAAAACATTCACTTTTGCGTGTGTATGCATGTGCGTGTTTGTTCAGGGTGCAGAGTGTGGTGAGGGGCTTCGAAAAAGAGACCTGTCATGTGTCGTCCACTGGGGTGACTGGCCTGAGTCTCCTCCTCAACCAGTAGAGGATGAGCTCTGTGGAGACAAACTGAGACAGCAGATCCAACAAGAGATGGAGCAGCCCTGCTTCGTCCCTTGTCTAGGTAAAGGCGCATTCACACATATTCTGCTTTGACAGTATATTTCCACAAGATTACAGGAAGAACTTCATCTCTTACAGTGTATGAATCATTTTTATTGATTTAATTGTATGAAATATATACAAATATGGAATTTTTATAATATAGAAAATATTAAGAAATGTTCATTCAAATAGAGAAAAACTACATGATTCTATGAACTGTATGTAGTCATTCTGGACTCATTATACCAATAATTATTTTCCTGGGTCATTTACTTCATAATCAATAGTCTTGTTTTTGAACACAAACTCATTTGCAGGAATCTGTCCTCTCCCCAACAAGTTGACATTTTCAGCTGCTATTAATGCTGCAAAGTCAATAAAAATTATAGATTAACTAATGACCCTTTTAACTCTGCATTATCTGATTGGGTCCGTCTAAACACAACCCCCCCCCCCCCAAAAACACACACCATCCATTTAAATAGAAAGAAGTTCATGTTTTTTTGTTAATAAGGGTATCAATCCTCATTGTTACATGCGTAGTGTGCATGTACGTAGCGCCATACTGTAGCATTCTGTCTCCCATCAGTAAACCCACGCACACACACACAAAGGCAGAACTGGGTAACTTAAAGAGAGACAGCT